>NC_044914.1:20950764-21550764 GCF_001633185.2 Quercus lobata
ATACTTTTGATCAAAACAACTCAAATTTTTGAGAATCGATGCCATAAACATTTTGAATGAACTTTGACAATTTAGCATTTGGCTTTGGCACCATACATTTTAGTACAAATCACTTTCCCTTTTTCCTAGTCAAATACTAGTATGTGCGATGGCTTTTTCAGCTCAAAATTCTCTTTTTGAGATTGACATTTGTAGAGCTCTTAAAAAAAATGTAATGAGATATATAGGCATAAGTCTACGCATGTATCAAGATCAAGCAAGTTTGTTGACCAATCATTCATGACAAGCTTGAAGATCGATTTACAACAATCAAAACATAGATTTCTAGATGTCGCTCACACTTAGAAAATGTGCATACATAACAAGCTAAGCTCGTAAATGCACAACGCCATTAGTATGAAGGTACTAGGCCAAACTCTCATGTGATATACACAACACAAGCGATCAAACTTTTTGGAGATTTTTAAATTTTTATGGTTTTTGAATTTTTCAACACACTCAAAAACAGAAAATGAAAAGTAGGATCAACAAAAACAACAAGTAGAAAACAAACTTGAAAAAGAAACATGCTAAAATGAAAACATAAGCAAACAACCAAACAATGTCACACCATATTGAAAGAATTGATGCATGGACATGTTCTCATGCTTATGCATGTATACCCTTCTACACCTACATGACACGTGCGTTTGGGGTGATATCCTTGAAAGATTGGGTACTTGAGTTGTGATTCTCAAACCTTTGGGTGAAGTTTGCCAAACAAGAAGTGATGGTATCTGTCATCTTCATCACATCACCAATACCGAGATCAACTTCTTGTCCTTTTGATTGCTTGGCGTTCCAATTCCCCTTTCCTTGTCCTCTTGATCTTTGAGAATCCGCCTTCTTCAATGCGTGAAGCTTATAACAATTAGGTCTAGTATGTCCTCGGATCCCACAATGGTGGCAAAAATGTTAAACTTGAGGACCTCTTTGAGACTTTGGAAGAGACTTCCCTTTAGCCTTGGGTTTGGCCACAAATGGATTTTGAGGTTTTATCAAAACAATTTGAGTAGTTCCATTTGGCTTCTTCTCAACCTTCACATCTTCAACACTTGGAGTTGCTACCATTGGTTCCTTACCCTTAACAAACTTCATCTCCCTGGACATGTTGGCACTAGAGCTACTTTCTCCAGTGTATCCTAAGCCGCTTTTGTTAGAAAAAGGCTTTTGATGTGCAAGCACCTCGTCAAGTTTCTTGGAGGCAACCCACTCCACTTTGGTATTAGCTTGAATCACTTCAAGCTCAAGGAACTTGATCTTGGAATAGGCTTCGGTGAGTTCTTCATTACCTCAACTTCACACTCTATTTCTTTGTACCTCATGAGTATGCTCTAATAATCTTGTTCAGCTTTCTTCATTTTTCTGATGGCTACCTTGGCCACTCATGCATACTCTCCGGTCTTCTTAAGAAAAGAATTATAGGATTCTTGCATTCCCTTTGCTCTTTCATCTTCATCATCAGATTCCTCCCCAATCCCTATAAACTCTACTTCAGTGTGCTCACCGAGTTCTTCCACTAGAAGGCTCAAATCTTCCGAAGAGTCCACGGGTGCAATGGCCATAAATGCGGAGTAGTTCCCTTCTTCCTCACAGCTTTCTTTTGAATCTGAATTGGAGCCGTCCGAGTCACTAAGGGTAGTTGCAAAAACTTTACCCTTTGCTTTCAAATAAGTGGGCATTCTTTCTTCACATGCCCATGCCCTTTGCACTCAAAGTATGCGACCGCTTAAGATGGAGAAGAATATTTGGAATCCTTCTTCTTGAAGTCTTTCTTATCCTTCTTGAAATTTGAGAATTTTCCCTTCTTGAAAGACTTCCCATCCCTTTTGAACTTTAAGAACTTACGAAAGTTCTTAGTAAGGTACGCCACTTCCTTTTCAACCTCATCCTCATTCGAGGAGTCTTGAGCTTCCAATCTCTCATTGATTGTCTTGAGAGAAAGAGATTTTCTCTTCCTTTGTGATGGTAGAGATAGCTCATAGGTTTAAAGAGAACCTATGAGTTCTTGAATTTTAATCTCATCAAGATCCTTGCTCTCTTCGATGGCAGTAACCTTTGCATGAAAGCTCTCTGGCAATGATTGTAGAATCTTCCTCACAATCTTGGAGTCCTTCGTCTTTTCTCCCAAGTTGAATTTGCCAATCACCACTTCATTTAGCTTTCCATAAAATGAGTCGAACGACTCGTCTTCACTCATCTTTAACTCCTTGAAGCGAGTGGTGAGCATTTGCAACTTGGTGTCCTTCACCTTTTTAATGCCTTCACAGGTGGTCTCCAAAATTTGCCTTTCCTCCTTGGCAATTGTAACATGAGAGATCTTGGGAAATTTGTCAAGTGAGACACCACAGAAAATAGTATTTAAAGCCTTGCTATTAGCATTGGCCGCTACAAGGGCTGCCTTATCCCAAGTGGATTTGGTGGCCTCCTGCCTAGTCCATCCTATCTCGACAGTGTCCCAAGCACTATCATCAATAGAACATAAAAATACGCACTTTCCAAGAGGCGTAATTGCTCCCATCAAAGTAAGGAGGTGCATTAAGGGATTGAGATCAATCCATCTCAAATGGGGTCTAGGATCACACTTAGGTAATGAAACCATAACAAGTGCACTCACTCTGATACCAATTGAAAGCTCGAATATGTGTGAATACACAAGAGCTTGTTTATACCCCCAATTAAAAGTTACGACTCTGTTGCTTTTACTCTAACTTAAACTAAGTGTAGAATAAGAGTAAATGCGAGCGAACAAACGATAAAACTGCTCTAAGCCATATTCATCAAATATCAACAATAAAATGAAAGCTAAAAGAGTAGGGAAGAATGATGCAAACACAAGATAATACCGAGACGTGTTATCGAAGAGGATACTGAAGAACTCGGCGAAAAACCTCTTCGCCGCCCTCCAAATGGTAAATCGATCCACTAGAGAATAAGTTGGAGTACATGAATAACAAAAGACCCTCCAAGCCTAGTCTACCCTATGTACTCGAGCCCTCCAATCTCCTACTACCAACTGACTTAACGAAGTCTTGTCTTCTTTAACTTTCCTGGATCACGCAGTTCAGCCTGATTGCGTGATAGAGCATACAGTTTGTATGAACATGAGCACCAGAAGGATAACAACAGCAATGGTAGAAGCAATTTTCTAAGGGGGTTCTGAAATATTAATGCCTCAGTGTTTCCATCTGTGCGAAAGTTTCACATAGAATGCATTTAAATCTTTAAAGATATGGCGATAATTTGAGTCAATACCTGGCACAGAGATATTGGTGTTGAGGTTATTGACAAAAGATGTTGCTACTTTATTGTCACCTAGATAATTAACCACAATTTTCTTATCGTACAATAAATCTATATCTTTGGTAGTAATGATAAGAAATCCAGAAAGAGAGTAATCTAGTGTATATGTTTTCCCCATAACAAAATTTCTCTAGTGCCATAACATATCAAATGGGCTAATATTAGGGGTGGCAAAAATTATCCATATTCATGAACCCGCCCATTACCCACCTTATTTGGATAAGTCTTAACCCAACCCATTTGAATATTTGGGTTAAATGGATAAAACTCATTTGGTTATTTAATTAGATGGTTCTAAATGGATAAATCCACTAATACCCACTACACCCATCTAAAATTTAAATAAACAACAAAAATTCTAAATTTCTAGAAAAGATAAACTAAAGATTACAAAATTACTTTTAGCAACAAAAAAGTCCAAATCTCTCCCTGTTTGGTTACTAAGAAAGTAGCGGAAAACAATAGAAATAGGAATTTTGAACCTAATAAGATTGTTCAAACAAAATCGAAAACTTTAACACTCAACTAAGCCCAAAAATAGAAATTTTTTCATTTTTTTGATAATAAAAGCAAAGAAAAAGAAAGGATCCCAGAAAATCATCACTTTATTTTCTTTTCCTCCATTTTCCGAGCAACCAACCAAATCAGAGGAGCTCATCGAGGACTCATTCTCTTCCTTTCCACCTCCTCCTTCTTCTTCTTCGATGTCCTCTTCGTCTTACCATTCGAGATTGATCATTTGGAGGAACAGATGGTCGTTGGAGTCCGATGACATTGATATCGCCATGGATCTCCTACGCTTCCATGCGCCTTTCATTCTCGATGATCATCGCCTTCTCTTCCGCTTACACAAACATGTGAGTGTCTTATGCTCTGCTTGGTTGCTGAGAAAATGCTGGAGACATATATACAATTTGAATTCTATTTAATATTTTTGTTTTTTTCCTTACTTTTCCAGGCAACCAAATGCTGCGTTTTGCTATCTGTTTTAAATATTTGATTAAATTTCTGAATTTTGTTTGGTTTGGGAAGAGAGGCAAGGTGCTCTCTTTGTCCAAATTCTCTCTGTCTCTGTAATTTTTCTTCCACCCATTGGGTTAAATGGGTTAAATAGGTGGGTTTCTAATTAAATGGGTTGGGTTGGTAATGAATAATTTATTTATATATAAACGGGTCATAAATGGATAAATGGGTAATTAAATACCCAATCCATTTATGACCCAACCCATTTATGACCCAACCTGTCCATTTGCCAGCCTAAGCTAATATCTTTTGTCCAATCATACAGCTCCAAGCATGTGATTTTCAGAACTCTGTCTTTTAGGTTAAATTTTATGTCAAGTAAGCATTTTCCGACCTCATGTAGCTGCATTGCAGAGTACTAAAGTTTAGTCATTTCATTGGTTCTTTTCAATGGACTCACGGGTGTAGGTAGATGAAAGGTTCTAAGCAAATCGGTGAAGTGTGCTACCACATTCTCAGGCGTTATTTTTTGAACATTGAAATGATCAAAGAACTGCCAGATGAATTAAAGAAGGGAGTTTGATATGGTACGTTCAACATAATAAACATCATTTGGTCCGCTCAGGCTGGCCCAACAAATTTGGGGGCTAAGGTGATAACTTGAAATGGGCTTTTTTGTTATCACCTAATAAGCCTTCTAAAAAGTGGAGGGAAAAAAAAAAAAAAGTAAAAGTAACAATTTTTATTTATATATAATTTTTTTTTTTTTTTTTTGAGAAACAAACACACACACAGGGGAGGGGGAAAAATGGTTATAACACAAAGGCACACCACAACTCCACTCAAAAGTCATTTCTAATATACATACATACATATATATATATATATATATATATATATATAAAAGAGAATATCAATTTTTGGCCTACATTTGGGGTTATTTCTCTACTAAGGGGTCTTACGTGATGGCTTAGGCTTAGGACCAACCCTGTCGTCCCTTTTCATAAGATCGTCACTTTCCCAAAATTTGTTATTACTTCTAAAGAAAAGCCTAGTAATGAACATCGCATACGCCAGAATCAATTTCACAACATCATCACTGTACATGCTAAGCAAAATAGTCTTTGCATAGCAACATTGAATGTGTTCTTCCATCTCACTTATAGTGACTACTAAATTCTCCAAGTTTGTCTTGGTCCGTGTAATGAATATCTTAAAATACCTTACTTTATGGTTTTCCATGGTTTCCAATTTGTGGTGAATAGGGTCAATTGAAATAACCTTAGGAGTGCAGGCTTGTTCATCCAATTTACGAATGTAATCAGGAACATGGTTTTGAAACCCGGACCATTTATTGAACCGTAAAAGAGAGAGGTTCAAGATTTTTTAGGTCAAACCGAGATTGAACCAGGGCCAAATTATGATGACGTCATAATTAATTTAATAATTATTTGAAATATATAAAAAATATTAAATTAATAAATATTGAAAAATTAAATAAAATAGTCGAATTAAAATAAAAATCCAAATTTCAAATATATTTTTCATATCATAATTTTTACAAAATAAATAAAAAAAATATCAAATCTTAAGCAAATATAGATATAGTATTTATTTATTTATATGTTAATTAGTAAAACCTTGGTATTAATAATAGTATAATAATTATTATAATATAAGAACTTGTGGGCTTGTGGCAAATTGGCAATACACGTCACGTCACATCACGTTGGGCTCAAGGTTTCTCAAAGCTCAACTCATTCAAATTAATCTTATGTTAAGCCCAACAGCCCAAGTCCATTTAAAGGGTCAACTATGTATTGAATTTCAAAAAAATAAACTGTTAAACCAGAGGAGTGGTAGACTTGCCCATTAAAAAATTAGTTAAATAATAACTACTAATACAAGGCCCAAGTAAATGGTTGACAGCCAAGCATCTGGTACAAGTAAAAGAAGAAAGGGACAAAGGCTTGATACTTTGACAGCCAAGTTTACTAACTTGTGGAAGACTGTGATAGAAAAAAGTAAAAATTTCATCTTCATCATCAGCAAATGGGCAAAGAATAGCAAACTTCAGAAAGAGCAAAAATGCAGAAACGGCAAAAATGCAGAAAAAAAAAAAAAAAGAATAAGAAAAATGAAGAAGAAGAAATGGACATACAAGCTCAAGGTCTGACAACATCTCACTATGGTTAAGAAGCTTCAACAATGGCTATAAGTATCAAAAAAAAAAAAAAAAAATTTGACTTAAAGTTGAACCTTTGAGAACCGTCCACAGTTCTTAAAACCGACGGTTCAACCGCGGTTCTTGCGGTTCGTTGCTTTTTCTAAATATATCGGTTTTGGAAGCTAAAAGAATCGTTTTGATGAATGGTTCCCGGTTAACCTGGTCGGATCGTATGGTCCGGTCCGGGTTTCAAAACCATGATCAAGAACCCTTTTGATATGACACTCAATTGATAATGGAGGTTATGACCTAGTAGTGGCAGTTCCAGAAATATTTTTCAAGATGATCATTAAGAAACTTAAATTATATAAAATTTAATAAAAATAGAACTTCATAAATTGACCATTAAAAAAAAAAAAAAAAAACACATACACACATAAAGACATAAAGTCTTACAATTTCCTTTTTAAATTTTCTTATTTTGAAATTTTTGCATAATAGTCTTATTAATTATCAATGTTGCAAATTACATTTTTTTTTCAAAATTTTAGTTCCATAAAAATTTTCTTGGACTTTTTCTTTTTGTTTGTAAGGACCTAATATATTGTTAAGGGGAACAAAGTTTAAAGAAAAGTTTGACTACAAACTAAGTTGTAGCTACAACTCTCACCAAACAAATTAACTTGCTTACATATTTTTAAAATTTAAGTGTTAAATTATATGTTCTTTATATTCTTAAAACACATGTCAAATTTTATATTAATCAGAAGTTATTTACTATTTAATCTATAAGCTTATTTTTTATATATAATTATAGACAACAAAAATTTGAAATTTAAAGATTTGAGTGATGACATAGCTATTGATATATGATATTTTTGAAATTTTGTAAGTATGGATGATTTAATAAGAAATTGTAATCCAATGGTGGATTTGCCAAAATTCACATCTAATAAAAAAAAAAATTAAGTGGAGTTGTTGTTTTAAGCTACAATCAAGTTTGTTGCTAAATTTTGTCTAAAGTGTAATTATGTTGAGCCTAAAAAAAATTGGGTGGTCCCATGTTAGGAAATTTAGATCCCGGTTGATAGAATTAAAAAGTTTTAAACCTAAGTTGTTAATTAGATTAATTATGAATAAACCTTATTAAAACAAACAAACATCAATATCTTGTCAAAATCATGCAGCTGAAAACTAAATAAGACAAGATATGATAACCTAGGAAAACAAATAAAACAAACTAGTTTCACAGTAGAAAACCTAGAGGGAAACCTTCCTGAAAAGCAATCCACTATAGTAAAGAGAAATTTCAAATCTAGTACAAAATCTTTGTCCCTAGACTTTACAATTCTCGTAGATGAATTTATAACAGAAACCTTCTACGACTTTAGAACCTCTGAACTCTTCAATATATGAACGCCACCCTTTTTGCACGGATCTTAGTACGTGACAAACCAAAGATGCACAGCTTCCAGTACGTGACTAACACACCAACTTGAAGAAGATTGTTGGCTGCAAAGTTCTTCACTTCATCAACAATAAAGATCAAGAAGCACTTGGTTACAAAACCCTAAGGTGCAAAGACGTAGTAGCTTCTTTCAAAGAGAATAAGGCATTGGTCACTTTTTGTATGTGTTCTCCTTGTATTCTCTTATGTGACAGCCTCTAAAAATAAGACTTATATATGTCTAGGGTTGTGAGAAAAGAAACCCTACATAAATAGAAAAGCATGGGCCGAAAATTAGATCTGAAAATCTGAATTCCTATAACCTTGATAGATACCTCGATAGATAGTATCTGTCGAGCCTCATTAAACCTCGATAGATAGCTATCTATCTGCAGGTGTCAAGCTATCTGTCCAGCTTTAGTGAACAGCTTTTCTTCATTTTTTTCTTGATCCAATCTTCATGGCTTTAATACTAGACTTGAACAACATGTTCTTTGAAGTATTAAACACATCCTAGTTCTACCTAAATACAAGTAAAATGCGTTTTGTCAAAAGATTAGTCAATTACATAAAATATGTCCTTAACAATCTCCCCATTTGGCAATCCGTGACAAAACCACAGCAAATAAATGAACATATGAGAGAAGTCATAAATCACTCAACTCATATTCACTTGTTGAATACAATAAAATCTATCGTAACACAAATTCTTGAAAAAATTTGCAAGAAGAGAGTTTATGGCAAGTAGATTTTGACAACCTGTATTTCTGAAACACTTGAAACAAAACTCATCAAGACATCTTTGTGTGAAACAGAAATAATAGATTGCAAACAAGTAATAAGAAATATGTGTATAAAGATAGAAAAGAAACAACACATGTAAAGGTAGGTGAAGAAGACATACATCATCATAAATATATCAAAGATAAGCACAATGTATGTAAACATGGTCACATGACCGGTGTACAAGAAGAAGAAGCTAAAAGAAGCTCCTAAGAAGGAGGTAGACACTCCTCCTAACAAGATGAAAACATCTTCCCCTTACAGAGGCATGTATTTCTCCCCTTAACATGTAGAATCTTAAAAAGAGACCACAATTTCTCCCCCTTTTTGTCATAATTGACAAAGGGTACAAGAAGCTGGAAAGCTTCACCCAAGAAATATAAAGATGACCAAAGAGGATCAAGGGGGTACAAAGAATCCATATGAATGCAAGAATGTAATGAAACAAGATGCTATGGATGACAAGATAAAAGAAAGATGCAAAACATGTGAAAAACACTGCATGCAGAGGATCTCGATGGATCGAGAGGTGTCGAGAAGCTATCAAGCAGACCTCGATGGACCGAACAGCTATCGAGAGGTTAGGAGCTTTCTCGATCGATCCACCTAGTTGTCGAGAGGTGTCGAGATTGCGATAAGAAACAACTAAAGAGCTCAACAGATAAGCTAGGTGTAGAGGAGGTGTCGAGAAGTTATCAAGATTGCTTAAAAATAGTTTTTCAAGAAGGGAAAAACACAGATATGAATGCAATCAAGCATGCAACTCAACCAATGATCCAATCAACATTTTAGACTTCCAAAATCATCTCTCAACAATAATTTTAAGCACATGGATCCCAAAAACACATACACACACACACACACACACTAAACAAGTCTTACCAATTTTATATTTCAAAAACAAGTCAAGACAGTTTAGTGAGCATGCATTAACACATGTAAACCTTATGATGGCCAAATCACATTATACCTACACATGTATCAAGAGTAGTAAAGAATATTACGTGTTGTGTGTGAAAAACATCGCAAGATTGCAAAAGTGTATACATGTTATGACGATCTGAGATATGAGAAAATCACTTTAACTTACACACAATCATAACTGTTTGATGGGGACTATCACCTTCGAGGTACATCCTATAACTCCCACATCTCCTAGAATATATGCTTGCAATCATATATAAAACATTTTTTTTTCTTTGCATATTTTTCTTTTAAGCAAATCATGCATGGGCATATAAGAGATAGAAAAGAAATACATAATTATGTTAAGCATTTGACATTCCAATTTTGCTATGTCGAGGCATACAAATGTCATTCATGATTAGTGGGCAACAGTGGTGAGATGGTTATTTATGCCTTTCTCTTAGGATTTTCTAGTCCTTCCCATCAAAAAGAGTAATACAAGTGTTAAGTATAAGAGATTACTTAATCTTACTCATCACAAACAAGAGCCACAAAGCTCACTTGCTTAGTTGTGCATAGAGATGCTCATCTAAGCTACAAACGATACAAAGTTTAGAAAACTTTGTTTCAATGGCCATCTAAGGTACATAAGTACCAATGTACACAAACACACATTGTTTTTGTATTTTTCTGATTTTTCTCTTTTTATTTTGAAAAACAAACAAAATAAAGACTAAACAACCAAACAAAAACAGACAAACAACATGAAAGCATGAAAGAAAGATGCATATGCATGAAGGCATGATAGAAAGGTGCAGATGCATGAAAGCATGATTCCAAAAGCAGATAAGAAATTAAGCAAAGAGAGTCCTACTATAGATAGACAGAATTAAAGCAGAGGACAAACAGAAAAGACAATTAAGTCTTAGGCTCCTTTCTCACCTATACAGCATGAGTCTTTGGCCATGAAGATGAAAAAGCACATGTCCTAGTATGTCTACTAAAGGACATAGAAGAATTAAAATTCTCCTAAAATTAAGTTAAAAAGCTCAAGACTTTTAATAACTCTCCAAACAAAGGTGTAGGTCCTTGAGAGGAAACCTGTGACCGTTTGGACACTTGTTTTTGAGGATACAACTTAAAGCAATTAGGACGAATGTGTCTAGAAATACCACAATGGTGGCAAACATGAAGTCTAACAAAGGATTTAGAATTAGTCAAATTAGTTTTGGATTTCATACCTTTATTACCTTTCTTAGATTGTGGCACAAAGACAGTCCTTGATCTAGAAGCCGTGGAAGAGGAGGGGCTGGAGAAAACAACATATCCTAAGCCAATCTTATCAGACCTAGGCTTTTGAGCACTCAATACCTCATCAAGCTTTGCACTAGACATCCTCTCTATTTGAGTTCTAGCTTGACTAAGCTCAACCTCAAGATTCTTGACATTCTCTTCTAATGAGGTGTTCTCCACAACAAGAGTCTCAACTAACCTTGTAGTCTTATCTAGTTTGACTAACAGATCAACTTTTTCAGTTTTTACCTCATTAAGCTCTTTTCTACAAAGATGAGAAGTATTTTTAGATTTTATAAATTCAATGCACGGCTTATCATAGGCTTCTTGAAGGGTCAACTTCTTGGGTACTTCATTATCAGAAGAATCCTCACTGTCACTAGCACTCTCCATAATCACCTTATCGGTTGAGGTAGCAAAGGCCATAACGTAACTACATTCATCCACATACTCATTAGAAGAGTCATTCTCAGTATCACTCCAAGTAGCAACAACCTTTTATCTTTTGACTCCTTGGTCTTTTCTTTCATAAGGTAGTTTGGACACTCTATCCTCATATGGCCAAAACCTTTGCACTTATGGCATTAGATGAGGGGTTTCTCATTCTTGCCCTTCCTTAAGAATTTAGATTTCCTTGGAGGTTTGCCCTTATCCTTTTTCCTAAATTGAAGAAGCTTGATAATCTCATCAGTTATGAAAGTTATATTCTCATCCTCATCTTCATCTTTATCTTCAGAGTTTTCAATCTCTTCCTCTATACCCTTAAGAGCCAAGTTTTTACTCTTTCCACCTTTCCCATTGAGCCTAATCCCATCTCATAGGTTTGAAGGTTCCCTACAAACTCAGTCAAAGGAAGTTGATCAATGTCCTTTACTTCCTCAATGGCAGTGATCTTGGCATGGAATCTTTCAGGTAAGGACCTAAGGATTTTCCTAACAATTTTGGATTCCGCAATAGATTCTCCAAGATTGAAAGCAAAATTAACAATATCCTTGAGTTTAGCATAGAACTCATCAAAAGTCTCATCCTCCTCCATCCTTATTTCTTTAAACTACTACTGAGTCTTTGAAACTTCACAGTCTTTACTGCCTTGGTACCTTCATAGGTGGTCTCAAGAATGGTCCATGCTTCCTTAGCAACTTCCATGGATCATATTTTCTTGAATTCCTCATTGGTCATCCCACAAAACAAAGCATTCAAGGCCTTACTGTTGAAATTTGCCACTATGATTGTTGCTTCATCCCAATCTACCAGCGCTTCCTTTGGCTTAATCTAGCCAACTTCAACAGCTTGCCATACCTGTTCACCTAGAGCCTGCAAAAAAACTTTCATATGAACTTTCCAGTACACATAATTAGTGCCATCAAATAAATGAGGAATCAAAAGAAATTGTTCACGATCCATGACAACAGGAGTCAAGGATCACACTCAGGAAATTAATCAAATCAGAGTGTACCCACTCTGATACCACTTATTAGGAAATTTAGACCCCGGTTGATAGAATTAACAAGTTTTAAACCCAAGTTGTTAATTAGATTAATTATGAATAAACCTTATTAAAACAAACAAACATCAATATCATGTCAAAATCATGCAGTGGAAAAATAAATAAGACAAGATATGATGACCCAGGAAAACCAATGAAACAAACTAGTTTTACAGTAAAAAACCTAGAGGGAAACCTTCCCAAAAAGCAATCCACTATAGTAAAGAGAAGTTTCAGATCTTGTACAAAACCTTTGTTCCTAGACTCTACAATCCCCGTAGATGAACTTACAGCAGAAACCTTTTACAGCTTCAGAACCTCTAAACTCTTCAATATATGAATGACACCCTTTTTGCACGGATCCCAGTTCGTGACTAACCAAAGATGCACGGTTTCTAGTATGTGACTAACACACTAACTTGAAGAAGATTGTTGGCTGTAAAGTTCTTTACTTTATCAATAATGAAGATTAAGAAGCACTTGGTTACAAAATCCTAAGGCGCAAAGATGTAGTAGCTTCTTTCAGAGAGAATAAGGCATCGGTTACTTTTTGCATATGTTCTCCTTGTATTCTCTTATGTGACGGCCTCTAAAAATAAGCCTTATATATGTTTAGGGTTGTGAGAAAAGAAACCCTACACAAATACAAAAGCATGGGCCGAAAATCATATTTGAAAATCTGAATTCCCATAACCTCGATAGATACCTCAATAGATAGTATCTGTCGAGTTTCATTAAACCTCAATAGATAGCTATCTGTCTGCAGGTGTCGAGTTATCTGTCCAACTTTAGTGAACAACTTTTTTTCACTTATTTCTTGATTCAATCTTCATGGCTTTAATACTAGACTTAAACAACATGTTCTTTAAAGTATTAAACACATCCTAGATCTACCTAAATACAAGTAAAATGCGTTTTGTCAAAAGATTAGCCAATTACATAAAATATGTCCTTAACATCCCAAATATGTCCTTTACATAAAATATGCGTTTTGTCCTCAACATCCCAAGTGTAGATTTATTTTTCTATAGAATTTCCAATTCAGCCTAAGCCTATATGATGTGTAGGGTTTTATGTTTTACTCCAAGAATAAAAAGAAAAACCCTACCTACGTTTTAGAAGTCTTTGATGTGCTGTGTGTTGAATCTTTTGTGAGATCTAGAGGTGTTTACCTTTATACACACTTAGGGTTATCAAGAACAAGATTTATGTCAAGAACTTGGTGATTGCTTCAGTTGCTGCACAAAGAACTTAAAGAAGATCTGAAACCTTTGAGTGGAGTCTTAAAGTCACAAGTAGGAGAACTTGTGGTTGTAGTGGATTAAGGAAAGAAGTAGTCTGTGAACTAGGAGCTATTATGGGGTCGTGGTTGTAAGTTTTCTACTCGAGATAGCAATAGGATATTAGTGGTCTAAGTTCTATTGTACAAACTTCAATTCTTTCATAGTGGATCTGTTTTATCTTGAGAATAGCTAGGTTAAATCCTCCTTAGGTTTTTTACCTGTTTGGTTTTCCTAGGTTATCATATCGTTGTGTTCTTTATATTTCCGCATTATTCCCATGATATGACTTTATTGTGTTTACCTAGGACTAAATAATTTATCTAAGTAATCACTTGGCTAAATAACTAGGTTAAACAACTTGTGTTAAAGGGTCTAAAAACGTACAAATTCCGTGCCAAATTTGATTGTAATTACTTCAATCATTTTCCTTGTATGCATTCGAGTTTACTTGTAAGGGATGAGTGTGAGAGATTGGTGAAGAATTAAGCTTCAAAAGTTGCATTAGTGGATTTCACGACTAACTCACAAGTGGCTCATGAGAAGCAACCCGCGAAAAGGCTACATGTGGAACACATGACTGAAAGATGAAGAGTTGTATCAAGCTATCAATTTCGCGACTGTTTCACGAGAAGGGCTAACTTGCGAAAGTTTCTGTTTGGCAAAAAGTTGTGATGTTTTACCACATTCTTTACCCACACTATAAATACCCTAATTACCCATAAATTGTAAGGAGTGCTTTTTAGAGAGAAAACCCTAGCAAATACACTTGAGAGTTAGAAATTGTTATACCTACAATCATCTACACATTTCCTTATGGTTTTCCTCAACTCCTACCTCTCCATCTCTATATCCTTGAGAGGTTGTCAGCCTAAACACTTACCATACCCATTTTGAGTGTCAAGTGAGATTTTGGTGTTGTTGGGAAGCATTGGAAGGAGCCATTCATTGGCGGATGCAATCAGGCTGAATCGCGGGATCGAAAAAGCTAGAGAAGACAAGACTCTAAAAAGTCCGTTGGTAGCAGGAGCTTGAAGGACTCAAAAAGGCATTGAATGTTTTCACACACTCCTTGTTATACGATATCACTTAGTTCATGTTTTAGATGTGTGCAACAATAAAAAATTTAGATATTGTGCATGAAATTATAAGCATTTATGTATAGAGTAATGTATATCAACTAGTGTAAGAGAACAATTACTTACCATAATTAAAAGGGTGTGTGGGAGTTGAAATTACCACATTTCATGGGAATTAATGTTTGGATCAGATGGTTGGTGTTCTATGTAAATTGTGTTAAATCGTTAAAAGAAATAAAAGAAAGAGGGAAGTAATCAAGGTGTTTACTATTAAAAAATGATAGCAATGTGATTATTTCGATGTTCAAGCCAAGGAGTAGTCTAATGGAGCCTAAAAAGCTGGATTTAAATTAAACTATCAAAAGGGAAGAAGAAGGCTTCTTCATTTAGGTATACTATCGATGGGTGAAGGTGATGAAGTGAGCTGTTCCGTGGTCGTTATAAACAAATGCTAAAAAGCATTAAGTAAGGTTCTCTGTGGTGATGAGCAAATTAGTCATCGGTAAGAAAGAATCGGGCCAAATAAATTGTAAGATTGAATTTATTCAATCATGTGTTGGTTTTATTCCGTGCCAAATTTGCTTGAATTTTAACAATTAGAGACCCTGTATTTTGGTGGAAATTATGTAAGGGTTGTGTGTGAGAGAGTATGAAGAAAACTCAAGATGTGTACATACAAAGGAGCCTCGAGACTAGATCTCACGACTAACTCGTGATTGGTAAGTCTCCAAAGTGTCACACATGTGAAGCATGCAGGGAACTGAAGGGTCACGACAGCTGGAGTACTACAGGACAAAATATACAGTTTGGCCAGGTAGTTTGCTCGCGACTCAAATTTGTGACTTATTCCACTTGCGAGACAAAGTTGCCAGAATACTCTGTTTGGATGAAAATTGACTTTTCGTATTCCTCACATACACTACTATAAATACCCTTATACCCAATCTTCCGGATTGAATTTTGAAAGAGAAACCGTAAAGAAACACTAGAGAAAAATAAGATTAACTCATCCACAATCTTTGATATTTGATTCTCCAAATTCCTCTACTCTAACCCTTTCCATTGACATATCCTTGAGAGGTACATTTGCCAAATCCTCATCTCACCATACCCATATCAGTAAGGAGGTGTTTTGGTGCTTGCGAAGCAGTTCAAAGATGACCAATTTACTTGGTTGGTGCAATGAGCTTATTGCGGGATCTAGGAAGCTAAAAAGGACATGGTTAGGCTCAACCTTATTGGAGCAAGAAGCTTGGAGGGCTTAGGTGCATTGGGTAGATTAGGCTTGGAGGGTCTTTTGCTATTCATGTATCCCAACTTTACTCTTTAGTGGATCATTTGACTAATTGGAGGGCGGCAGAAAGGTTTTTTACCGAGTTCTTCAGTTCCTCTTTGATAACACGTGCTGGTGTTATCCTTGTGTTTGCATCTCTCTAACCCTTACTCTTGCCTTTTAATTGCTGTTATGTTGTGATTAATTATGGTGTAGAGTTGTTTAGTTGATTGGGTTTGAGCTTGTACTTATCATTCTGCACATATATTGTTTGAGTATAAGCTTATGTTGGTTAATTTGAAATTGGGGATCTAAACATTCATTAGTGTTTAACACACTAATTGAACTTTCATAAATAAAGGTGATGAGTCACATGCATATGGGTTCGTATCTTTGTTACGTTTTTTGTACCCAACTCTTCTGATCATGATTGACTTTGGAGATTTATGAGTAGATGGAGTGCTTGTTGTGCCTCTCTTTTCTTTTCTTTTTCTTCTTTTTTTTAGGAATGAAATTATATTCAACCAAGAAAACTATTATAGTACCTATACAATACAAGTAACTAAACTGCAATCTCCTTATCCTTGGCATTATGCGATATATAAATTTGAAGAAGATTTGGAACCAAGGGGATGAGCCTTGGTTCCTGAATCGTTATCCTTGCCATCAGGCCCTCATTGCTGCAAACTATTACAACAAACAAGAATTTATAGTGATGAAATTTTTTTTCATGGAAAGTCCTTATTTCATTGCCTAACACATATGGTGACGAAAAACATGACTCGTCATATAATCTCGGTCATTAAATGTCCATGACAAAAATTTTCGTCACTAAAATGCCTAATTTTTTTTAATAAAAAAATGATAGGTGACAAAATTGTTTCGCCATTAAACATTATATTCAGAGACGAAATAAATTCGTCATCAATGATTTTTAATTTGTAATTTTTTTTATTTGACCATATTAGGTGACGAAACATTTTGTTGTTGATTTTTTTTTTTTTTTTTCAATTTCAATAGATTAGGTGACGAATTATTTTGTCACCAATTTTTGCTAATATTCAAAGTTCAACCTATTTGTGACAGAAATTTTCATCACCATTTTTTTAAAATATATTAATGTTCTTTACATTTACTTGCCATTACATTAACCTATTCATTCCCAATCACATCCATATATAAATCATTAATACAATCTAAAAAGTAAATAAAGAACCATCATACTATTAAAACCTTTGAAGTAAGTTCTTCACAAAGCAATTATAATAATATTTAGATGAAAGATGTTTTTCATACATTACAAAAATGATATTCGTTCAAGTATATCTTTCATACATTACAAAAATGAAATTGAGTTCAAATACCGCCACAAAAAATTTCTTTTTGCCACCAATCTCATATCTGCACAAGTATATATAAAGAAAAATATATCAATATCGTCAAGCAAAACCATTAATTATGTTAGTAGTATAAAAAATATTTTTCAAGAATGCGTTAAAAGCATCATGTCACCATTGCATTTAAGCCACCACAACTCAAAAATAGAAATTGGTTAATACTTTTTGTATTCAATTCTATATGTACTTCAACAATTAAAAAAATATACACAAAGTAGTCAACACATTCCTAATATCAACTTAACCACCATATAACACACACTATGCAAGCCACCCGCTTGCTCCAATTCAATAACCCACCAAAATGTCAAGCATCATCAATTTCATTAAACAAGTTTATAAATATTCAAATATTCATTATAAAGTACTTACTATACTAAAGTCAATTGCACAAGCTTTCATCTTAATCCACTTGCCCTTCTCTTTGTGCTTTAGTGCACTAGTACACTACAAATTGTAAAGTTGTAATTTACAACTATTTTGTGTTGGCTTTAATTCTGTGCCAAATTTGATTGTAATTTCTTCAATCATATTTCCCTATATTTATGTGGGTTTTTAATTGTAAGGGATGAGTGAGAGAGTGTGGAGACTCAAGCTTAAAAGGATGAACAACTGGATTTTGCGAGTGTCTCGTGAGAAGCTTACCCTCAAAAGAGCCACGTGTAGAGCACATGACTGGAAGATGAAGAGTCATGCCAGCCTAGAGGATTTCGCGAGAGTCTCGTGGGTATGGCCTTCCCGCGAAGTACTTGTAAAACATTCTGTTTGGCAAAAAGTTATGTTTTGCTTTACCAAGTCTTTACCCACACTATATATATCATCATTACCAACAAATTGTAAGGAGTGCTTTTTAGAGAGAAAACCCTAGAAAATACACTTGAGAGTTAGAGATTGTTATACCCATAATCATCTACACATTTCCTTGTGGTTTCCTCAACACCTACCTTTCCATCTCTAAATCCTTGGGAGATTGATAGCCCAAACACTTACCACACCCATTTTGAGTATCAAGTGAAATTTTGGTGCTACTGGGAAGCATTGGAAGGAGCCATTCATTGGTAGATGCAATCGAGATGAATTGCAGGATCTGGAAAGCTAGAGAAGACAAGGTTCTGAGAAGCTAGTTGGTAGCAGGAGCTTGAAGGGCTCAAGTACATTGGGTAGACTAGGCTTGGAGGGTCTTTTGTTATTCATGGACTCCAACTTTATTCTCTAATGGATCGATTTTGACTTGGAGGGTCACGGAGAGGTTTTTCACCTAGTTCTTCAATTTCCTCTTTGATAACACGTCTCGGTGTTATCTTGTATTTGCATCTCTCTTCCCTACTCTTTAAGATTTTCTTTTATTGTTGATAATGGATAAATATGGCTTAGGGTAGTGTTATCGGTTGTTTGGATCATTTACTCTTATTCCGCACTTAGCTTTAGTTAGAGTAAAAGCAATCTAGCCATAATTTTTATTAGGGGTCTAAACAAGCTCTTGTGTTCTCACACAAATATGAACTTTCAATTCATATTAGAATGGGTACACTTATCGAATTTCATTATCCTAGTGTGATCTTAGACCCTTTGTTTTGCTATGGATATAGATATGGCTAAGGCCAATAGGACGTGTAGTTCATATGTTTGTGATAATGACTCTATGAGCATCTTTAGATATTGTCCTAGCAATGAGCTCCTAGAGTTGTTCAAGTCTAAGAAACATGCTGAAATCTTTGTTCACATGCTAAAAGTGTGAGTCTAATTCCTTAATTGCAAAATATAAGAGAAGGAATAGACATTTGTGTAACAAACTTGATGGTTTGAAAAGAAAACTTCACTCATCCATGAACAATGTAAAGGAAGGTAAGTCTTGATTTGATAATCAAGAATGTTTGTCTCATGCTCGTCTTTTTGTTCATACCGCATTGAAAGTGTTTAATTCATATTTGTAGTATCTTGACAATGGATGTTCAAGGCACATGACCGGAGATAAATCACTCTTCAAAAGTTTTAAGGAGAAGGAGGATGGTTATGTGATGTTTGGAGATGGTAGCCACTCACAAGTCCTAGGAAAGGGAACTATCGATATTCCAAGACTTCCTTTGTTGACCAATGTTCTTTATATCAAAGGACTAAAAGCAAACTTGCTGAGTATCACCCAAATTTGTGAAGAAGACTTTGTAGTTCAATTTTCGAAGAAAGGGTGTCTAATCCTCAGTGACTTGAAGGGACTTAGGACCACCGACAATTGCTATGCGTAGTTCCTAAGCCAAATGTGTCATGTTGGAGTGCACGAGTAAATCTATTGGAGTTGTGGCACCAACGTTTTGGGCATGCAAATTACAAGCAAGTGCCAAACGTGTCATGCCGGAGTGCACGAGTAAATCTATTGGAGTTGTGGCACCAACGTTTTGGGCATGCAAATTACAAGCAAGTGTCAAAAGTTTCAAAGCTTGAAGTTGTGATTGGTTTGCCGAAATTTGGAAAGATCGAGAAAAATGTTTGTGGTCCATGTCAATTAGGAAAACAAAATAAATCAACCCATCCTAAAGTAAATGTAGTTGCGAGATCTCACCCTTTGGAGTTGCTTCATGTAGATCTAATGGGTCCAATGAGAACGGAAAGCATGGGTGGGAAAAGATACTTCATGGTTATGGTTGATGATTTCTCAAGGTACTTTTGGGTGGAATTCCTTAGAGAAAAGCCAGAGGCATGTGACAAGATGGAAAGATTATGCAAAAAGCTCCAAAATGAAAAAGGGAGTTCCCATAGTTAAAATCAGGAGTAATCATGGAAAGGAGTTTGTGAATGCAAAATTTGAAGCATTTTGCAATAAGCACGGTATCAAAAAGGAATTCTCAACCCCATAGACTCCACAACAGAATGGGGTGGTTGAAAGGAAGAACCGGGTGATCCAAGAAATAGTGAGAGTGATGCTTCTCAACAAAGAAATTCCACAAAAATTTTGGGTTAAAGCGGTGAACACATCATGCCACATTGGGAATAGGATTTTCTTCCGAGCGGAAACAAAGAAAACGCCATATGAGATTTGGAAGGAAAAGAAGCCTAAGGTGAAATACTTCCGAGTATTTGGAAGTAAATGCTTCATTCTTAATGATAGGGAGAATCTTGGGAAATTTGATGCCAAGAGTGACGAAGGGATCTTCCTAGGATAGTTCGTAAATAGCCGGGCATATAGAGTGTACAACAAGCGCACTAAGATGGTGATGGAATCGATAAATGTGGTCATAGATAACACCATTCTGGAAAAGGATGTTGGTGAGGATGGTGAAGCTCCAAGCCATAAGAAGAATGTGGGTGATGGTAACATGTCTCAAAGTGATGATGGTGAGAGACAATCACTTGGAAAGGAGTCCACTCCTACTGCATCAAGAAGGGAGACTTGATCAACTCAAGGGTCTTTAAGTCCACTCACCCCTCCGGAAGTTCAACTTCTAATCTCTTGTGATGAGGAACCCTCCACTTCCAAGAAACCTTTGTCAAGAGTAACTCTCAATCATCTCGAAAGCAACATAATTAGTGATTGGGATGAAAGACTCTGTTTGAGAAGAGGACCGAGCTATAGTGTGAATCATGTGATGTATCATTGCTATCTTGCTCAATTTGAACCCAAGAAAGTGGAAGAAGCTTTGAAAGATGAAAATTGGGTCGAATCCATGCACCAAGAGTTACATCAATTTGTTAGAAATGATGTATGGGAGTTGGTACCGAGGCCCAAGTACACACATGTAATTGACTCCAAGTGGATCTTTAAGAACAAGACCGATGAAGATGGTAAAGTTTTTCGAAACAAGTCTAGATTGGTGGCTCAAGGATATACTCAAGTTGAAGGTGTAGATTTTGATGAGTCATTTGCTCCGGTAGCAAGACTTGAATCAATTTGAATTCTTCTCTCTATAGCGTGTATTATGAACTTTAAGCTATACCAAATGGATGTGAAGAGTGCCTTTTTGAACGGACTTTTGAACGAAGAAGTGTTTGTTGAGCAACCAAAGGGGTTCCAAGATCCACATTTTCCGCACCATGTGCTAAGATTGAAGAAAGCATTATATGGGCTGAAGTAAGCACTAAGAGCATGGTATGATTGTCTTACCTCATATCTTTTAGATCATGGTTTTAAAAGAGGCCAAGCCGATCGAACACTCTTTGTCAAACGAGACGAGAAATCTCTCCTTGTTGCTCAAGTATATGTGGATGACATTGTATTCGAATCAACAATTGATCACCTTGCTCAAGAATTTTCGGAAGAAATGAAGAAGGAATTTGAGATGAGCATGGTGGGGGAGCAAAACTACTTCTTAGGCCTTCAAGTGAAACAATGGAAAGATGGGATCTTCATATCTCAAGAGAAGTATGCCAAAAATCTCGTAAAGAGATTCAGTTTAGACTCCAAGAAACATGCATCCACTCCAATAAGTTCCTCGGTAAAACTGAGCTCCAATCCAGCTGGTGTGGAGGTAGATCCAACGCTCTATAGGTAGCTCCTGTACCTCATTGCAAGTACGCTAGACATAGCCTTTAGTGTTGGGGTATGTGCACGTTTTCAGGCAGTTCCCAAAGAGTCCCATCTGACAGCAATCAAAAGAATCATCTGCTATGTCAATGGAACATTTGACTATGGGATTTGGTATTCAAGAGATTCAAATGACTGCCTAGCTGGATACTTAGATGCTAATTGGGCCGGGTGTGTCGATGATAGGAAGAGCACCTTGGGAGGTTGTTTCTATCTTGGAAATAATTTGGTGTCGAATGAGCAAAGAGAAAAAATACAGTGTCTCTATCAACGACTTAAGCAGAATACATTACAGCGGGGAGTTATTTTGCTCAACTATTGTGGATGAAGAAACTCCTTAATGATCATGGAATTTCTCAAGACACCATGTGCGTCTTTTGTGACAACACTGCCATAAATCTATCCAAGAACACAGTTCAACATTCAAAGTCTAAACATATCAAAATTTGATATCATTTCATTCAAGACTTGGTGGAGGAGAAAATTGTGTGGCTGGAGTTTATCAACATCGACAATAGAAAGGCAGACATTTTTACTAAACCCCTTGATGGTCCATGGTTTGAATCTCTCTGTAAGACCATTGGTGTCGGTATCATCCCTTGACTCATATCTCTTGTGTGACCTACTATTGTTTATTGGTGCATCATTGCTATATAGGTCTCACATATGTATGCTTTTGTTTCTTTTACAAGTTTTTGTTTGTTGTTTTTGTTGATCTTACTTTGTTTGTTCTGTTTTTGAGTGTGTTGAAAAATTCAAAAACCCATAAAAAGTGAAAAATCTCAAAAGGTTTGATCGCTTGTGTTGTGTATGTCACATGTGAGTTCGGCCTATTACCTCCGTACTAATGGCATAGTGCATTTACGAGCTTGACCTGTTATGTATGCACATTTTCTAAGTGTGAGCGACTTCTAGAAATCTATGTTTTGAAGGTTGTAAATAGATCTTCAAGCTTGTCATGAATGATTAGTCAATAGTCTTGCTTGATCTTGATACATGCGTAGACTTGTGCCTATATATCTCCTCACACATTTTTTTTTTTCTTTTTCAAATAGCTCTACAAATGTCTATCTCTAAAAGGGAGAAAAAAGCTGAAAAAGTCTTGCTTCGAAAACTAGTTTGACTAGAAAAAGGTGGAGCAAATATGTATTGAATTATATGGTGCCAAAGCCAAAGGCTCATATTTGTCAAAGTTATACCAAAACATTTATGGCATTGCTTCTTAAAAATTTAAGTTGTATTTGATCAAAAGTATGAAAAATGGAAACCAAATGAAAAGCTTTCAATCAATTGTAAACACATTAGTGAGGGGTCATATATGTCCATTTCTACAAGTGAGATTGGTCACTTGATTTCGTACTAGTTGTGTATGACTTGATTGAATTGATCATTGTAGTTTCATACTAGACTATAGACTAGTTCATACTTGATCCATACACACAACACACAAGTCTAATGTTTAATGAATGCTTATTCCATTTGTGTGATTGTACGTGTTTAAATGTGATGTGTATACTTAATTGCTTGTTGATCAAACCCAAAAAGATTTTTGAGTATTTTTATATGTTTTTGAAAGTGCTTTTATGTATTTTGTGTGTTTAGATTTTTTGTCCAAAATGTCTATTTCATGTTTTATAATAATAATAATAATAATAATAATAATAATAAAAAGAAAAAAAGAAAAAAAAAACTCTTTCAAAAACCTTTTTGCGAGTGAGTCGTGAGTAAGCTCTTCCCGTGAAAATGAGGATGGTAAAATTTAGAATACACTAAAATTCATACAGAGAGTTTCGTGACTGTCTCGTGAGTAAAATCTACCCGTGAAATCTGTTATGTGCTTCAGTGGCACTTTCGCGAGTAACTTCGCGAGAAGCTTACTCGCGAAAAGCACTTTTCTGCAGTTTTTAAAGGCAAATAGTGACAGTTTTTCAAACATATTCTTTTTGCCTCCTCCGTGCCTCTCTCAATCCAAAACACTTTTTCTCTCAAAAACTCACCCAAAACTCGAGATCAATCTCTTTTAAGACTCATCTAAGGTATGTTTCAATATCTTTTTACTTTTGAATCCTTAGATTAAGTCTTAGATTCTAGAATTTCTAAGATTGGGTTTATTTTTAAAAGGGTTGGGGAAAGCTTATTTTCTTGCAAAATCTTTTGATTTTCTTATTTGGGTTGTGTCCCATTTTGTTTGTTTGTGTTTGTGTTGGCCCCAAGTGGAATTTTAACATGTATTTAGGCAAGATTCCGTCATGTTCATGCATTGTTTTACATGTTAGTGGTATGTATGCACACTATGTGTTTAATGAAATGCCCAAATGGTATTTTGTTGTTGTTTTGGGCTCCGACGAGTACCAAACTTTGGGGACTACCATGTTTTTACATTCTCAACATGTTTTAAACATTGTTTGTGTGTTTTACACACTTTGCCCCAAGAGTGCTTGGTCATGCCTTGATCATGCATCACTTATGCACACCACATGCACACTTGATGCACACACTTGATCACTTGACATGTTTTACACTTCACTCATGCTAGATAAGTGTTGTTACATGTTTAGCATTTAAAACATGGTCTTGTGTCATTAGGTTTTATGTCTTTATGTTCCTTTTTGAACATTTTGTTTGACTTATGGACTAACTTGGAACTAATCAAGTTTGCCTCCTTGTTTTTGTTTTTGTCCTTGTTTCATTGTGTTTGTGTCTATTTTGCAGATGTCTCCTCATAAGAAATCAACCATAAAGAAATCCTCAAAGCATCAACGCACTTCCTCGGATGCATTCCGAAATGATGATGCAGACATGGCCTATAATGATTACTACAAAAGGGCTCTGATCATCTTGGAAAGGACTGTGGAGTTAGAGTCCCTAGAACACACTTTCATTCCCGAAGTGTTCAAAGAAAGGACGTGGACAAAGCTGTTGAACCCAATGGGGAATGTCCTTGTAGAAATCATTCGGGAATTCTTTGCCAATGCCTTTGTGGAAGGGGATCGCATAAACTGTTGGCTGAGAGGGAGAGAGTTCTATGTCACAAGGGAGTCTATCCAAGGGATATTGGAAGTTCGCCTAACGACTCCACACATATCCCTCTAATATGATGATAGAAGGGAAAAACTCGGACCAATTGTGGACGTCGTCGGTGTTGAAATCACCAAAAAGGCCTTGCACACCATTCCATTCTCTCCAGAGATGAGAAACTTGGCCTATATCATGATTTTCAACCTCTACCCAGTGCGGAATTTGACTAACCTGTTAGCACCAAGGTCCACATTTCTGCTTGATCTCTTCACACACAAGGAGAATGACATTTGCAATCGCATCTACTACCTCTTCACCAAATGCATCACGAAGAGGAATTCAAGACTGATTTTGCCATTTCCAAGCCTAGTCATGGCTCTTATCACAAGGGCAAGGGTGAAGATTCCTACTGGACTTCGAGTGATGCAAAGGGATTATCCAATCAATGCTCAAACCATAACCCGAAGCAAATCCCATATCCCCAAACCATCTTTTGGCGTCTCTCAAATCCCAAGAGACAATGTTGCTGAAGAAGGTGGAGACATGGAAGAAGAAATTAAGCATTTCACATCAGCTCCAGAGGACACTGCACAACCCTTTTCTCAAGCGTGTGCACGAGCACCCGATCGTCTTGATCATCTAATTGCAAGGGTTGAACAAATGTATGGTATGCTAGAATCCCGCATGCAACACTCCTTAACTCAATTCACCTACTTACAAGGCTAGATCACTGCACTTTCGTCTCAAATTGATGACATGATGAGGGACTAGTAGCAGTAGCAACAGGAGGATTTAGAGTCGAAATCCAAACGATTCTAGTCTTTTTGGCCATTCTGGTAAAAAGGGGGAGTAGTTTGAGGGGGAGCATCATAGCTTGAGGGGGAGCATAGTGGTTACATTGGTTCATTTTGGTGGTTCTTTAGTTTATGGCTTTTTAGTTTACTTTAAAAGTTTTCATAGCTTTTGGATAATATTTACATTGCTTTCTTTTAAATCTTTCAAGTATTTTAGTTTAAAACTTATTTTTTCTTTAGTACTGTTTGTGTATCTTGGTTTTTATAGCCGCTTTGATTTTTATTGTTTTCTATTGCTTTGAGCTTTAGTTTCTTTAATTCATCATGTTTGTTGTATATGCAATTGATTTTAGCATTGCTCTTAATTGCATTGCGTGTTCGGATGATCATTTACTAGATAAATGTTAATTGTAGTCATTCCTTAATGACTATTCATGTTTGATCAAGTTATGCTTCAGAGCTTATATCTTGTTTGGTATCTTGATTGCATTTTACTTGTTCCTATACGTACCTTGTGTTCTACTTGTCATAAGCTTAATGAAAGTTTGTTATATGAGTGAGTGTTTTAGGATACAGGTGTATACGGTGCAAGTGCTTCACAGCTTCTAGAATTAGGTGTGAGTGAGTTTTGCCTATGTTCCCAAACTCACATTTAAGTCTAGAGTCTGTTTAGGGGTTTTGTCAAGGAATAGCCAAAAGGGGAGATTGTAACATTGTAATTTACAACTATTTTATGTTGGCTTTAATTCCATGCCAAATTTGATTGTAATTTCTTTAATCATATTTCCCTGTCTTTATGTGGGTTTTTTTTATTGTAAAGGATGAGTGTGTGGGAGTGTGAAGACTCAAGCTTAAAAGGATGAATAAGTGGATTTCGCGAGTGTCTCGCGAGAAGTTTACCCACAAAAGAGCCAAGTGTAGAGCACATGATTGGAAGATGAAGAGAGTCATGCCTGCTTGGAGGATTTCGTAAGTGTCTCATGGGTAAGGCCTTTCTGCGAAATACTCGCGAAACATTCTATTTGGCAAAAAGTTATGTTTTGCTTTACCAAGTCTTTACCCATACTATATATATCCTCATTGCCCATAAATTGCAAGGAGTGTTTTTCAGAGAGAAAACCCTAGAAAATACAATTGAGAGTTAAAGATTGTTATACCCACTATCATTTACACATTTCCTTATGGTTTTCCTCAACTCCTACCTCTCCATCTCTAAATCCTTAAGATATTGATAGCCCAAACACTTACCAAACCCATTCTGAGTATCAAGTGAGATTTTGGTGTGTTGGGAAGCATTGGAAGGAGCCATTCATTGGCAGATGCAATTAAGCTGAATTGCGGGATCTGGAAAGCTAGAGAAGATAAGGTTCCGAGAAGCTAGTTAGTAGCAGGAGCTTGGAAGGCTCAATTACATTGGGTAGACTATGCTTGGAGGGTCTTTTGTTATTCATGTACTCCAACTTTATTCTTTAGTGGATCGATTTCGACTTGGAGGGTCGCAGAGAGGTTTTTTGTCGAGTTTTTCGCCGAGTTTTTCGGTTTCCTCTTCGATAACACGTCTCGGTGTTATTTTGTGTTTGCATCTCTCTTCCCTACTTTTTAAGCGTTTCTTTTATTGTTGATAATGGATGAATATGGCTTAGGTTAGTGTTATCGGTTGTTTGCGCTCATTTACTATTATTCTACACTGAGCTTAAGTTAAAGTAAAAGCAATCTAGCCATAATTTTTATTGGTGGTTTGAACAAGCTCTTGTGTTCTCACACAAATCCAAGCTTTCACAAATAATTTATAATAATAATAAAAAAATGAATCATAAATTGTAATAAGGTTTGCATACACATATCAAGTAATAAGGCTACATGTCTCTTGGAGAATACATGTGTATACCAAAAAGATGAATAGCACATGCTTGTTTTATATATATACATATATTAGCCTTTGAGCATGCGTGTGACTCTTCTATTTTTTGGGTAAATTTTAATAATTTGCATCCATTATAATTTGGGATTACTTCATTTTCTAATCATAAAAAAACCTAGGGGTGTGATGAAAAATTTATTTTACCCACAAATGCATAATACTCACACACCCCTAGGAATTTTTTGTGATTGTAAAATGTAGTAATCCCAAATTATAATGGATGCAAATTATTAAAATTTACCCAAAAAATTGAAGAGCCTCTGAGCACGCGCTTACTACTAGCCCCATCATAAGTGCTTCGCTTGAGCGATGAGACTTTTTTTTTTTAGTGGTCCTATTTTGTAGCAAAAAAAAAAAAAAATCCATGTTTTATTTTTTATATTATATATATATATATATATTTGAGAATTTAATTTATAAGTGGATAAAGAAGTTTGAAATTCTACAAGAGAGTGACCTTTTTTTTTTTGGCAATATTTTAGTGAGAGTTAGAGTTGTATTTTTACCGAATTGTCCTTTAATTTTGTCTCTACTTAAACATAGGAATGTATGGGCATTTTTAAACTAAAAAAATGAGGAATCCAAATAGGAGAAGCCCCTTAAATAGTAGTATAGGTTACTAGTCTCTGAGCATGCACGTGCTTAGAGGCTCTTCTATTTTTTGGTATAGGTTAATAATTTGTATCTATTATAAATTGGGATCACTATATTTTCCGATCACAAAAATACCTAGGGGTGTGATGAGTGTTATGCGTTTGTACCAAATATTAATATTATTAACCTTTTCTCCATGCATAACACTCCTAGGTATTTTTGTGATTGAAAAATGTAATAATCCCAATTTATAATGGATGCAAATTATTAACCTTTACCAAAAAATAGAAAACCCTCTGAGCATGCGCGTGCACGTGCTCAAAGGCTAGTATAAATATGAATGATATTATTGAACAAATTATAATAACTTAAAAACAAAATCAAAAATAAAATTAAGTTGTGATTAATCCAAACCTTTTACCTTGTTCCTGATTTGCACATTATCATGAATGTCACCAAAAAAATAAAAATCATGAGCATCACATATGCTAGTTGGGTTCAAATTGCACCATCCTTTCAAGGTAGCCAATCAATCCATTAATCTCATTATTTTTGGGATTTTCAAACCCTTGAAAAGAACCATTGCTAAACATTGTAAAAGATTTATGAGGAAAATTTGATAACAATAAATGTGTATTTTTTTTTCAAAGTAGAATATCATAAATTTTGTCATAATATTTTAAACTTTCAATACATATGTATACACCATCTTCTACTATAGGAGGTGTATTTTGAAGCCAAACCTTCTGTAATAGAGGACCCAAAACTCAAAAGTGGTAAAATTTGCAAAAGTTTCAGTTAAAAAGTTCACACTATTAATGCACCATGATCCAAAACTTGTTTCTCATTTACACGCTGCTACTACATTTCTCAATCCTCATTTCCAAATATTGCTGGGTATCTTTCTACCCCTTTTTTTTTTTTTTTTTTTTTTTTTTTTTTTTTTTTTTTTTTTTTTTTTTTTTTCATGTTGATGGTGCAAGCTAAAGAGCCATCTTTCAACAAACTCATCCGCTAACTATAAAACTAAAATCATCAAATTTGGTGAATACTAAATTACTAATACCGCATGAAACTAATAAAACAGTTAAAGAAGTGAAAAGAAAAAAGGTTAAAAAAATAAAAATACCAAAACTCATTAGGATTTTGGAGCCAAACATGGGAAAATCATCTTTATTTTAGTGGGCGCACCATTTTTTTTTTTATTTTTTATTTTTTATGCATGGTAGCACCTTTTGTTTTACTGCTACGTGCTTTTATTATTATTTTTTATAATGAATAGTACCGAAGAAAATGAGTAGAGAGTCACATTGATGTATTATGCATTTGTGGGTGAAATAATTTTTTTATCATACCCCTTGGTTTTTTTTTTTTGTACTTAAAAAATATACTAATATCAAAATTTAATGGATATGATTTTTAACTACCACATATTTTACATCTAAATAAAAGTTAAAAGAAATTGGATTATTCAATAGAAAGAGATCTAATCTCTTCTCATCTATCATGTGTTTAAACCATTAAAGTGGTATTTTTTTTAATTAAAAGAAAAAGGTAAATGAATCTATAAGCCTATAGGCACTTTTTGTAATGTAAAGTGGGAAACCTGGGTCTTTTTTTTTTATAGGTTTTTCACTATAATAAAAAACTCAAAATTTTATTTATTTATTTATTATTATTATTATTTTTTTGTAATTGAAAAAAGTAGTAATCCCAATTTATAATGGATGCAAAGAATTAGCCAGAATTAAGGAATATTTTTTAGAGCATATGACAGAACAAAACCGATGCATATTTGGGACTTTCAATAAATAAATGGATACAGCACCCCCCCCCCCCCCCCCAAAAAAAAAAAAAAAAAAAAAAAAGATCGATTGGATCAAAAGTTTTGCACCATTTTTTTTTTTTTGGTTCTGTTTGGTTGCAGAGAATCTAGCTATAATGAGATTCAAAAGAAAAAAAAAAATTAAAAAACAAAAAGAACTCACTTAAAGGTTATTTTCTACAATTTCCTCACCAATAACAAATTAGAACATTGTCACTGTGATGTGTAAATATAGAATTGTGCTAGGAACCAAAAAAAATGTGGGAAATTATAAGACTCACAAATGGAGGCTCGGCAAATTGGCATATATCGGTTTCTTTGGAGTTGCCAGTCGTTGGACCCAGAAGAAAATGGTGTTTCTGTTCTCCAGTGTGAAAATTTTTCTTTAGAATCGTAGCCTCTAAGGTTTAGAGTTTAGAGGATTATAATTTTATATGTTAGTAAATATCAGATCAAAACACGAAACATAATTCAACAACGTAAAATGAGAAGGAAAAAAAAAAGTACCAACCATTCATATGAGGATTCTCTCATTGAATTGTCTGGTTCTTAAATTCCTTTGCATTTATTTCAACTTCACCATCTCATTGCTATATAGAAAATAAAGAATCAATTGTTTTAGAATATAGTTGCAAAATACAAAATAAAATGTGAAGGAAAAAAAAAATGTCAACTGTTCATGAGGATTTTGTAAGGAATTATATGCCAATTTTGAAAAAAAAAAATGATACTTGGAGGAAGTTATCTTTAAAGATAAAATTATAAAGTTATAGAGAAAACTGCTTCGAAATAGTAGGCTAACTTTTAGGAGAAAAACCCAAACCGTGGGTTTTTCTTCTTCTTCTTTTTTAACAATAAAATTATAAAATCATGGAGATAATTGCTTCTAAATACTAATAGGTAGTTCCAAAATAATAATAATAATAATAATAATAATATTAATATTAATATTAATAGGCTAACTTTTAAGGGGGGGGGGAATCTAAAACATATATATATATATATATATATATATTTTTTTTTTAAAAAAAAAAATTGAAAAACGTGCTAGTTAGTAGTCTATCATAGCATAGGATTCTAAAATCCTAAAATTTAGGATTTTTTTTTTTTTTTTGTTTGAAATTGTAAAAAAGAAAAAAATTTTGAAGTTCAGTTTGAATTTGAAAACTAAGAGGGAGTTGTCCAATTTTATAGGCAATGTTTTTGTAAGAGTTAAAATACGTAGTTTGGCCAAATTACATGTTTTCTTATTAATATTAGGCCTTTAGAATTTATAAATGGATAAAGAAATTTGAAAATCAACAAGAGAGTGACCCTATTTTTTAGGCAATATTTTAGTGGTAGTTAGAATTGTATTTTTACTAGATTGTCCTTTAGTTTTGTCTCTACTTAAATATAGGGGTGTAGGGGTATTTTAGAACAAAAAAATGTGAATTCCAAACAAGGAAAGCCTCTTAAATGGTAATATATATATATATATATATATATATATATATATGTATATAACGGGTTGGGTTCAAGTTATACTTGGTGTAACTCTAAATAATGTTACATCACCTAATAACTTGTTATTGAATTAATATTTTGAAAATCAAACCATTGAATTAAATATTCTATATGTTCTTAACATATATGCCAATTTTCATATCAATCGGATGTTACTTACGATTTGATCCATAAACTCATATTTTATACATTATTTTAAATTACAAAAACTTAAATTTTAACAGTTGATTGATGACATAGCTATTAATTTTTTATTACCTTGAAATTTTGCAAGCATGAAGAATATATGAAGATAATGTAATCTAACGGTAGATTTATTAATATTCACATCCAATTAAAAAATATTGAATAATGTAACATTACTTAAAGTTATACCAGATGTAACTTGAACCCAGCCACACACAAACACACACACATATATATATATATACACACACTAACAATAAGAAGAATCAAACTGAAGGCGTCATTGTGATGATGTCATCTGTGACTATCTGACACCCTAGTTATGTTCTCATGTTAAGATCAAAGGAACATGGAGCCCTAAATATAATTGTTTCACCTTAAAAATGTAATTGTTAATGCCTTATGCCTGATAATTTAAATAAAAAAAAAGTAATTGTTTTTATTAAAAACAACCACTTGAAGGCATGCTGCTTTCTGACTTTGTCATTTCAAAATTTGATTGCTTATTTATTCTTTTTTAGTTTCTTTTATTTATTAAATATGTGCATTTAGAGCATGCACTGTACACATATGAGGTAGGGCTGGGGAGTTTCTTTTCAGCCCTCAATCCGACATTATCAAATTGAGAAATTCTTATGTTGGGCTTTGTGGAGCCTAGTTGTGTTTGATCCAGATTATGATCCGACCCGAAATAATATTGGCCCTTTTTTGTAGCCCATTGTGAATCCTGTGCGCAGGATATAAAAATTGTTATTTTGCAGATTAGGGTTTTGATGTCATTTTGATAGAGAAAAACTGTACTGCTGCACTCTGTATTTTTTTCCTGAGAATAGTAAAATTCTTGCAACTCCGTAGACGTAGGCAAATTGCCGAACCACGTAAATGTTGTCTTGTGTGTGATTATTTTTTCTTTGGCATATATTGTCTCTCTATTTTTGCATCTCACAGATCTAGGAATTTCATACATATTCCCATCACTTTAATCATTATCCAACCCTGCCCTTCACATATGTAGTCACATAGAAGCACATGCAAATGGGTCAAGTCAGTTAAATGGGTTGGTCTTAAATATTTCATGCCTGGTTTAAAAAAAAAAATGTTTTTACCAACTTTTTAAAATAAATCATTACAATCATAGCAGGTTTGCAACGGTGGACCCTAATAAAATAATGTCATTACAAATTTTCAATCACAACAGGATAGTAGTCAGGAAAAATACTACTTCCTCCATCCCATATTGTTATGCTTGGTTAAAAAAAAATCATGTTGACACCCTATTTTGCAACCCGCATTTAACCTCACATGGAGGGTAAAAGGGTAATTTCCCCTTGGAAATATGCATCTTGATTCTAGTGACTAGATCCTTAATCTCATTTCACCAAAATGATCTTGATATTATAACGATCAAATCGACTGGTCATAAGCCCTAATCAGACCATCAAATTGAAAGTTATCTTCAAATCAAGTTCTAATGGCCGAGATGCACTATCACAAATTGAGTCCAACTATATATGATTATGAACAATTGATTTCAATTGGTTATAAGTATAATCAATTTGAGAACGATGATGTGTCATAATTTGATTTGTTAGAACTACATTTTATGGTAGAGTTGCACACACCTAATTAACTAGATAGTTAAACATTAATCATTCAATGGGAGTGATTGGAGCCAATTAATTCTGAAATGGGAGTGATTGGAGCCATTTAATGTTCACTGGGAGCTAATTTGGGACCTATTAATGTTAATTGTGCTGAAATCATTTTTTAACAAATGACCTCTGCTCACTATTTCATCGATATCTCTTAGAATATTTTGAATCTGTTAATGAGGTTAATTTTCCCAAAAATTATACATTTGTGGCTTCAATTTGAGCACAAGAACGAGACAATTCCAATCAGAATTGAGTCAGATATGATTATTCGAAATTGGCTCTACAAGCTGTTACAGCAGCTATGGGAAAACTGAATTTTGGCTTGCTCCTCACTCCCACCAATCTTTCCATATAATGCACCAGATTTCCTCCAAGGCTAAAATGAGGTCTAGGTTCATGATTCTTTGTCAACTCTCATTAAATGACATTCCATTCATATTTCCTCTACCACTACTATATAAACCTCCCCCCTCCTACATTCCAAGACACAAAAAAAACCCCTCCCTTCCCATCTCTTGAGTTCTAATGAAGTTGAGTAGTCTTGTCATATTTTGGTCTTCCTGAGACTCAAGGTATTGAGTGAGACTTACTCTTTTTCTCCTAACTCTTCTTTTCCTTCACCCTAAGGACCTTTACCAAGAGTCTTCTCCTTCACCACATGGATCTTGCGTGAAGGTATAATCCATTTCCCTAACTTGTTTTTTGTGTTGCCATGATGAGAATTTAAGATTAAAGCAAGATAGTAATTATTTAATTTCCCTTGAATATGTTTGAATGTTTTTAAATGTTCTTATGTGTTATTCACATGTTTTTAGTTATTCATTACATGTTCATGCATAACACTAGTTTTAATCTTAAATCCACATTAAAAATATGAAAAACATGTTTGTTTCATAATTTTTTCAAATCCTTGAATCTAAGATATCACCATCCACACACATTCACTAGAATTTATTTTTCAATCCAAATGAAATGCTTAATAAATTGAATTAGGGTTTATCACATGCACACATTTTAAATTCAACATGCAAATTGATTGATAACATATTGGTTGATGTGATATGAATGTTGGCCACCATAGTCTAGAAGACCGGTTTTACTGGGTAAGGTAGGTGTCTAACACCTTCCCACCTTGTAATATAGCCTTCGAGCTTAGATCAAGGGTTAGTAGATCAAATGTTTATCCATGTAATTTTTGAGTTTTAGATTGTAACTAGGAAACAAAATCATGTACTTTATCTTAGATTGTATCTAGGACTTAAGCCATGTAATTTTCCTATGATCAATGTAAATTCAATTACAAATTAATAACATGAGGAATTTTTCAATTTTGGTTTTCTTATTTATCCCAATAATTAAATAAATGGCGACTCCATTGTAAAACCCTTAATCTTAAAGGGAAAATATAATCAGTCAAACCTTCATTTTGAGAGGCAATAACGTGACTCCACCCATTTGCATGGGTTTGGGCAACACTCTATAAAATGGGTTGGGGGCGTGGTCTCTCTCAAATCCAAATGTCGAATGTAACATCGTCTAACACTTTTATATATATATATATATATATATATATATATAAATGCACAAATTTTCAAAAATATTTTTCTTAATTTAGACTTATGTGAAAGAAAGGTATTGAATTCTTAAATAAAGTAAAAGGTATATTAGAAAATTCATTTATTGAATTTTCAAATGGTACCTCATTTTGGGGACATTACAAAATAAAATAGAGGATTAAAATTTAGGACGAATGAAGTATATTTATAACATTACTCAAACTAAATATTACTCTAGAATCGGGTTTTGATAAGTGACACATTAGTAATGTAAGGTCGTAATTTGGGGCCCAAGCCCAAATTGTATGAGGTCTTGGTCCAAGGGGCCCAATACAATGAATTTGTAGAGAGTAGGTTGAAGAACTAAGGCCTGATGAGTTGTACAACGGCAAGTGTTGAGTTAAACGTCAATCAAGCACAAATAAGAGGTATTGGTGTCAATGGACTTTCAGTCCGAGGAGGCAATCATTATATATGTTGATCACAGTTATATATTAAGATAGTTTAGATTGCTACAGTGTTCTTTCTCTCATTTTTCTGATCCCCCTCTCATGGAGGGTCTCTCACATTATATAGCTCCCTTTAGATCATCTTGATCCTACACTTGTTGATCATCTGAGCGGTGGCAGCAACTTTCCCTTAGATATTTTTGGGCTTCCTTCCTTCTCGTTTGTTCATGAGGCACGTCCTCATCATTGGAGCTTCCTGGAGGGTTATTCTAATTGCTGGAATACATACGTGAGCTACATATGTCATATCCGAGGAGGAATTCCTCCTCAAACCACCTTCCATTCGTCCTTTGCTCATGAGACTTTAAATGGGAACCCTCGATAACTATTTGCACCTCCTCAGACCATTTTGCGTTCTCGGACAAAACCAAGGCCCAATATATGATCTTGGGCCTTTGCCCCTACAATAGCCCCTCAAAATTTCGGTTTTTCTCTCTTATTTACGAAGAAAAGGTGGGATTTTGATATTTAAGGGATAAGACCCCCTAATCCTTGATTTACACGTATGGGAGCATGGTTTTACGTGCCTCATAAATGTTACTGATGCTTCATAGCCCACGAGGTGCCATTAATTACTCCAGGCGGCTTTACGTCCCTCGCATCCAACAGTGAGGCGTTGATCCAACAGTTAGCATTTTTTCCCTAGAATTCTGAGCGGGAGTTTTCCCACTCACTTTCCCCCTCTATATAAAGCCTTGAGGGAAGCCGTTTTTTCTCCTTTCTTCAAAAATCTTCAAGTGCTCCAAAGAATTCTTGTGTTCCGTCTCATAGAATACTCTACATTACTAAGTCCACATAACTGTTTCCTATAAGAAATCTTCACAAATTTTCCTAACAGTTTCAGAGATTAGCATACGTGTTCCTGTAAGTCTTTTATTTCTTCATATTCTTCCTTTTCTTCTCAGCCTTCTTCTTTGGCCTTTTTCTTTCCTCGTGTCATTTCTGTTCACTTAGATGGGTAGGTTCAAGCACCTGGTAGACTCGCCAGCCAGTATGGAGGGCTTTAGGGCCAGATACCATATCTTACAAGGAGTGGGTTTAGAATATTGTCCTTCGGACTGAATACTCACTGATAGAAGGATGGGTCAAGTCGTCATTCCTATGATTACTTTCATAGAGGGAGGAATAACGCTTCCCATGGGTAGGATAACCAGAGATTATTTGCTTAATCATAGGCTGGCCCCCTACTATTGTGCCCCCAATATGTTTCGGGTTTTAGGATATGTAGATGCCTTAAACGACCAGATGAACCTCGGCCTCACATGGCACGATGTTGCTCACTTGTATGAGTGACATTCCCTTTCCGGGGGATACTACCTCAAATCTCGGTTCGACGAGGTGAGGCTGATATCTTGCTTTCCAAAGTCCAACAAAGGCTTGAAGGACGATTATCTTATCGTTTCCGGGGAATGGCATAACGGTCTTCCTTGCCCAGTTAGGGTAAGAACACCAGGTGGGGTATTCTAGGATTAGGTCCCTCGGCCGAGATCTTAGTCTTCGTAGCTCTTCCTTCACTTGTTCTAGTTATTTGTCTTTTTGGACTAACCATAATTCTCCTTTTGTATGTTTCGCAGACAAAGATCACGTCACCTTCAAGCTCAGTCTGGTCCACGTTCAAGCTCTCAATTACCTCCTTATGTCGGAGATTTTAGTGAGTGAAGACAGACAGTTGCGGACTGCTCATCTTATTTTGGACTACGAGTCATTGTCCCGCATCTTCCAGGACGTAGGCCAGGCAATTAGAGCTGGAATTTCTAGATTGGCTTGGATCGGCATTTCCAAGTCAGGATTCTTAACTTGGAGAGACCTTCCACTTGTTCAGCCGCCAGTTCAGCCGCCCGTTCAACGTGTTCTTCAAAGGGCAGCCAGTCCAAGGGAGGAGATTGACTCTACGCACTCATCCCTTGAAGCGGAGATTGACCAATTCCGCTTTAATGATAGTAGAGCTCTCAGACTTTGACGCTGACCTTGACTGATTCTTTGCAAAACATTCTCCGAGGTTGATAGTTGTCTGGATTGATACTAGCCAAGAAATTGAAGAAGAAGGAATGGATCTGAAGCAAAGGTCCAACCTAAAGGGCCTAATGGCCAATAGGAACAAGGGACAATCTTCCAGAGATGTCCCTAAGGTACAAGTTCCTCCCAACCTCCTCCCTCTTCCTCCTCCTCCTTCCACTGACCTCAGGCCACAGGCCAACCCAAATCTGAGGAGGAAAAGGCCAGTTGATGATATGGAGGAGGGAAAGGTCGGAACCAAACAACAAAAGAAGGCCAAAGAGCCCAAAGATAAGAGGACCAAGTCTGTGGACAGTCGAGATGAGGCTACCATACGTAAGGGGCAGCGTACTTGGTCCCCTCAGCTTGAGCTAGATGGCACTCCCATTTCCTGGGATGCCACAATTTGGGAGTCCTAGAGGGGACAAGCGACAAACGTCGTTGAGACTTTGCAGCAGCCCCTGCTCCTGCCTCGGGACATGAATGGGCTTAGGAATACAAGGTAGTCGAACCTCTTCATATTGTTGAAGAGGGACCTCGCAATGGTAAACCAAAAACCCTTCATTGTTCAAATTTTGGATTCTATGTTTATTTACTTGTTGCCCATGTTTTATGATCCTTCCACTACCTTTACACAGGTAACCCAGCAAATCTACATGGCCGAGGAATGGGTTAAGAACTCCCAAGAGAAGGTGAATGTTGAGATTCAGTCCCGCCTCATGGCTGAAAAAATTGCCGGAGTCTTTAGGCAGGAGAAGGAGAGTCTGGCTGAGAAGGTCAAAGAGGCTATCTAGGCCTGAGACAGCGCCAAGGCAGGCCTTAAGACCACGGAGAGGCAGGTCGAGGACATGCACCAGAAGCTGCACGTAATAGAAGTAAACCTGGCCACCGAGAAGCAAGTAGTCCTAGACCTCAAGACGCAGTTGTAGCAAACTAAGGAGGCAGCTCGGGTGGCCAAGGAAGCAACTGAGGCCGCATTGAAGGCCTCTTATAAGCATAGGGTGCGGGATACAGAGACTAGGTTGACTGAGGAGGTGGCCATGGTTTGCAGGGACTACTGCACCGGGTCCTGAGGAGTGGCAATGGATCGGGCGAGAGTCTCTACAGACTTTGAGCTTAGGAGGGCCGAGAATATCTTCTTCCCAGAAAATATTCGAGAGATTCGTGATTCGGATCCTCTTGCAGAGAAGCTCCTTCCTGCCTAGGCTGCTTTTCCTGACACTGACGTTCCTGGGGGGCAGGAGTGGACAAGGAGGCTCAGCCACCGACCAAGGATAAGCCATCCATGGACTCCCTCACAATCAAGGATGTCGTCTCATAGGCCAAGGATGCTGAATCTAAATCCAAAGCTAAAGGTGCTCATTCCGAGGCTGCTGATCCCAAGAAAGATCCCTTTAAGGACAAGGCCTAGAATCGTAGATGTAGGAATTTTCTTTTATTACTCTGTTTTAATTTTCCATTCCTGTGGCTTTTGCCACTACTTATAATGTAAATTTTCCTTGCTCTGTTTAATGAATGAACTTCTTTTCTATTTTTGGGTCTTTATTTTCATTGCTCTCAATTTTATTGTTATTATAAGTGAGCCTGGACAATTGTTGCTCCATTTCTAATAGTAATTCATTACTCGTATTACAAGAAATCTAACTAAGTGTGAATCAAGATAGAGATGTTTTACATTCGTGATACGAGTTAACTCTTACATAGTGAGTGTTGGATTCGAGGGGCGCAAGAAATATGCTTGGATAAATCTCTAAAGTAATTAATTTTCCCTAAGCCTGTGGTCCGAGGAGACATGCAGGACTTAGAATCTGTTTAACACTTGAACAAATGAGAGAAGTAATTAATTTTCCCTAAGCCTGTGGTCCGAGGAGCCATGCACGACTTAGATTCTGTTTAACACTTGAATAAATGAGAGAAGTAATTAATTTCCTCTAAGCCTGTGATCCAAGGAGTCATGCAGGATTTAGGTTCTGTTTAACACTTGAATAAATGAGAGAAGTAATTAATTTCCCCTAAACCTATGGTCCGAGGAGCCATGCAGGACTTAGGTTCTATTTAGCACTTGAATAAACGAGAGAAGTAATTAATTTCCCCTAAGTCTGTGGTCCGAGGAGCCATGCTGGACTTAGGTTCTGTTTAACACTTGAATAAATGAGAGAATAAATGTTTGACAAGAAGCATGAGGGCTTTATGAACTAAAAGAACTTATCGAGAAAGGAAACTTCCATTAATAATAGTACATTTTCAGGTTGTTTACATTCCAAGGGCGTGGTATTACATGCTCATCTAGATCTTCTAGAAAATATACCCTAATGCCAGCTACTGAGGTGATACGATACGGTCCTTCCCAATTTGGCCCCAGCTTCCCCCATGCTGGATTTTTTGCAGTGCCCAAAACTTTTCTCAACACTAAGTCCCCAGGCATTAGTGGTCTTAGCTTTACTTTGGCATCATAACCTTGCTTAAGCTTGTTTTGGTAGTAGGCCAGTTGGACCATTGCCCTTTCCCTTCTTTCTTCGATAAGGTCCAAGCGCTTTTCTAGCAGCTCATTATTGCTGCTCGGGCAGAATGAGCTAGTTTTTAGTGTTGGGAAGCTTGTTTCTAGAGGAATAACTGCCTCGGCTCCGTAAGTCATTGAAAAGGGGGTTTCTCCTGTTGACCTGCGGGGTGTGGTTCAATATGTCTATAGGACACGCGGCAGTTCTTCCACCCACCTTCCCTTTGCGTCATCTAACCTCTTCTTAAGTCCATTCACTATGACCTTGTTAATAGCCTTGGCTTGCCCATTCCCCTAGGGGTAGGCTAGGGTAGAGTATCTATTTGTAATTCCCAATTCGCAACAGTATCTCCTGAAGGCCTTACTATCGAACTGAAGACCATTGTCCGAGATGAGGGTGTGAGGGACCCCGAACCGACTAACAATGTTTTTCTAGATGAACTTTTTGATGTCCACATCTCTGATATTTGCTAGAGGTTCAGCTTCAACCCATTTGGTGAAGTAATCCGTGCCGACGAGCAGATACCTTTTATTCTCTGTTGCCTTAGGAAAGGGCCCAACAATATCCAAGTCCCATTGAGCGAATGGCCAAGGGCTGGAAAATGGATTGAGGATCCCTCCTGGTTGATGTATGTTTGGCACAAATCTTTGACACTGGTCACATTTCTTCATGTATTCATGTGCTTCTTTCTGCATGTTTGGCCACCAGTAGCCTTGGGTGATGGCCCTATGAGATAAGGACCTGCCTCTCGTGTCGCTTCCACAAATCCCTTCGTGTAACTCCTCCAGGATTAGTTCTGAGGCCTCAGGGTGTACATAGAGTAAATATGGTCCAGAAAAGGAGCATTTATACAGCTTTTGGTCCTCGGATAGCCAGAACTGAGGAGCGTTTCTCTGTATTTTGTCAGCTTCGGTCTTCTCTTCGGGCATGACGTCTTCCTTTAGAAACAGTACTAGAGGGTCCATCCAACTAGGTCCCACTCTAACATGGTGGACATGGATCACTTCTCTTTTCGTCACTGAAGGTTTGTATAAATCTTCCACAAGGATGACTCGAGGCAAACTTTGAGTCGAGGAGGAGGCAAGCACGGCTAAGGAGTCGGCATGTGTGTTTCCACTTCTAGAGATGTGCAGTAAACTAAAAGAATCAAAGCGTGACTGTAGGCATTTAGCTTAGTCTAAGTAGTCTTGCATTCTTTCGTCTCTTACTTCTAACTCCCCATTTACTTGGCCAATGACCAGTCTTGAGTCTGAGAATATTTTTATTGCTTTTCTGCCCAGTTTCAGAACCATGGACATTCCCTCTAGGAGGGCTTCATATTCAGCCTCATTATTAGTGGCTGAGAAGCCCAGTCTCAGTGATTTTTCAATAGTAATCCTTTTCAGGGGAAATCAGAACTAACCCCACTCCAAAACCCCTTTGGTTTGCTGCACCATCAACATATATTTTCCAGCATGCGGGCCCTTGTAGGGAGATTGCGCCAACTGATTTTTCATCTGTGCCTTGCGCCCCTGCTTCTTCCTCTAGTGAGGGTTCAGCAAATTCAGTTACCAGATTTGTGAGGACTTGGCCTTTGATGGAGGTACGAGGCATGTACTTGATGTCAAAAGTGTCTAAAAGCGTGCCCTACTTAGCAATTCTCCCTGTGTAATCAGCACTACGAAGTATGGACCTGAAGTTTCCCTGTGTAACTCTCCCTGTGTAAACAGCTAGGTTAGAACGATAACTGTGTGTGCCTGGAAGTAATGGGGAGGCTTTCGTGTAGCTTGAACCACTGCTAAGATGGCTTTTTCTAGTGGTAGGTAGCGGATCTCGGCTTCATGCAATGATTTGCTCACATAATAAACTGGTCGTTGTACGCCATTGTCCATTCGAATTAACACTAGGCTTATTGCATGAGGGGCCACAACGATGTAGGCAAACAAGACTTTATCGACCTTGGAACTGGACATGATTGGTGGTCGAGATAGATATTCTTTAAGTTGTTGGAAGGCCAAAGCACATTCTTCGGCCCATTCAAATCCCTTCCATTTATTCAACAAAAGGAAGAAAGGTCTACACCTGTTTGCCAACTGAGAAATAAAACGGTTTAAGGCGGCGATCATGTCGGTAAGCTTTTAGACCTCCTTGGGATTTCAAGGTGGTTACAAGCTATTTACAGCCCTGATTTGATCAAGACTGACCTCGATCCCCCTGTGGGTCACCATATAGCCCAAGAATTTTCCTAATCCTACCCCAAATGAACATTTGGACATGTTGAGACACAGTTTGTGTCTCTTCAGAACTTCAAAGATGTCCCCAAGGTCTCTCACGTGCTCGGACACTACCTTACTTTTTACCAACATTCATTTATATAGACTTCAATTCTCTTACCCAGCTGTGGCTCGAACATTCTAGTCATCATCTTTTGGTAGATGGACCCTGCGTTTTTCAAACCAAAAGGTATCACCTTGTAATGGTAGTTTCCAATGGGAGTGACAGAAGCTGTCTTTTCTTGGTCGTTTGTGGCTAGCGGTATTTGATGATATCCTTGAAAGGTATCTAGGAAGCTCATCCGAGGATGGCCCCCAGTTGCATCCATCAACTGATCCATCAGAAGCATAGGGAACGGATCTTTTGGGCAGGCTTTATTCAGATCCGTGAAGTCTACGCAAACTCACCATTTTCCGCTCTTTTTCTTTACCACTACAGTATTGGCCAATCACTCAGGATAAAAAACTTCCTTGATAACCCCTGCTTTTTTGAGCTTCATCACCTCGTCCCTAACAGCGTTGGCATGCTCCTTCGGTGGGCGCCGGAGTGGTTGCTTCTTAGGAGTAACGGACGGGTTAACGTTTAGGTAGTGTCAAATGAAGTTCGGGTCAACCCTTGGGGCCTCGTAGGAGTCCCACGCAAACACATCCACGTTTTCTCTAAGAAACCCAATTAGTTCTTCTTTCTCTTGGGGAGGTAGTTCCGAGCCGACTTGAAAGAACTTTTCTAGATCAACACCAACGGCTACCTTTTCTAGATCTTCGCATTTTGCCTCCTCAGTTGACTCATTATCAAGCAATGCTAGGGTGGCTAATTGCTATAAGCCCCTTTCAGTGGAGGTCGAGGATTCAGCATTGGGTCGGCGTGAGATGGCAGCCACCATGCACTGTCTGGCTATAGTCTGATTGCCCACAATTTCTTTAACCTGGCCCTCTGACGGATACTTCACTTTCTAGTGTAGGGTAGAAGAGACAGCTCCTAAGGCATGAAGCCAAAGGATGGCCATAATAGCTGTGTAGGGTGAATAAGCGTCAACTACAATGAAGTCCACCTCCACCACATTCGAATTGGTTTGTATGGGCAGTCTAATCTGGCCCCTTGGAGTAACAGTCTTCCCCTTGAAACTTATTAGAGGGGAATCGTACGACGTTAGGTCCTCGGGTTTTAGGTTCAGCCCCTTGTACAGGTCAAGGTACATTACTTCCACAACACTACCCTGATCTACCAGCACCCTCTTCACATCATATCCCCTTATTCTGAGTGTGACTACCAGGGCATCATCATGGGATTGAATGGTTCCAGTCTTATCTTCGTCCGAGAAGCCCAACACTGGTGAGGCTTCCTTCTTGGCCTTTTTGGTCTCCCAATCGTCATCCTCGGTGGAAAGCCGAGCCACAGACATTACTCTGGAAGGACAAGAACCAGTCCTTCCCAGAGCAGCAAGGATGACATTTATTGTGCCTATAGGAGGTCTCAAGGAGTTGTCTCTCCTAGACTCCAGATTTGCCTGTCCTTGTTGACTACTAGAATGATGCAAGAGGTGCCTTAATTTTCCCTCTCGGACTAGCTGGTCTAAGTGATTCCTTAAGTTCCTATAGTTTTCGGTGGTGTGCCCCAGTTCCTGGTGGTACTAGCAATATAGGTTCTGGTTGCGCTTCATGGGGTCCCCTGCCATCTTATTTGGCCATTTGAAGAATGACTCATTCTTGACCTTCTTCAGAACCTGATGTATTGGATCTCGGAACATAGCATTAACTACCTACGCGTTGGAAGACCCAGATTACCCTGCAAAGTCTCTCCTTGGTCGGTTGTTGTCAAATCGGTCCGACCTGAAGTCCCTCCTCTCCTAAGGAGCGACCTTCACTTTACCTTTTCCTAACTGCTAGTCTTCTTCAACCCTTTTATACTTGTCGATCCGGTCTATGAGTTGGCGCAAGCTAGTGACAGGCTTTCCCATTAGGGACTTTCTTAAACCATGCTCGGTTGGGAGACCACTCTTGAAGGTGCTGATGGTGACGTCATTAAAGTTACCCTCTATCTCATTGTACATCTCCCAATATCTGTCTGAGTATGCTTTCAAAATCTCCCCTTCTCACATGGACAAAGACAGTAGAGAATCCAAGGGTCGAGGAGCTCTGCTACACGTAATGAAGTGAGAGCCAAAAGCCTGTGTGAGCTGCTTAAAGGAATCTATTGAATTTGGCCTCAGGCCATCAAACCACCTCATCGCCACTGTCCCAAAGCTGGACGGAAATACCTTGCACATCAAAGTCTCATCTTTGGAATGGACAGTCATTCTCTGGTTAAACTGGCTTACATGCTCTACGGGGTCCGTTCAACCATTGTACATGGTGAAAGTAGGTTGATGGAATCGTTGAGGGAGCTTAGCCCCTTCTATCTTGCGTGTGAAGGGTGACCTAAAGATCCGGTCTAAGGCCTTGCTCATGGCGTCGTTTACTACACCTTTATGAGATAGACTTTTGTGTCTACGCCTATAGGGGTGCTCTTCCTCATAAGAAAAGGTCTTGCTTGGTGGAGTTCTTGACCTTTGCCTATAATTGTCGTCCCCTTCATCACTAGTATCTAAACTGGAAGGGGAACGCTTCCATTGTGTACGGCGTAGTTTCCTTTTTAAGCCGTTAATCTCCTACTGTAGGGCTTTATTATCGTCCTACTTTTGGGATATGTGACTTCTCACCCTAGAATGGCTTCTGCTTGTATGGGTAGTACGTACGCTACCCTCTCGATGCTTGGCTCGATCTCTTTCCCGTTCAAGGTTAAAAAAGTTGTCCTGTCATTGAGAACCTACAAGCCCTGTTTGGTGTGGACCTGATCCTGCCATGTTTAACCGTTGCACTCGTTAAGGCACAAGTTCTTTCCACAGATGACACAAATTGTAGGGTCGCAATTTGGGGCTCAAGCCCAAATTGTATGGGGTCTTGGTCCAAGGGGCCCAATACAATGAATTTGTAGAGAGTGGGTCGAAGAACTAAGGCCTAATGAGTTGTACAATGGCAAGTGTTGAGCTAAACGTCAATCAAGCACAAATAAGAGGTATTGGTGTCAATGGAATTTCAGTCCGAGGAGGCAATCATTTTATATGTTGATCACAGTTAGATATTAAGACAGTTTAGATTGCTACAGTGTTCTCTCTCTCCTTTTTCCGATCCCCCTCTCATGGAGGGTCTTTCACATTATATAGCTCCCTTTGGATCATCTTGATTCTACACTTGTTGATCATCTAAGCCCTCACTTAAGTATCTGTTCCATCAGACACCCTCTTTGACTTTTTGTGAGTTGCAGTAGCTAAGGTAGCACTGTTCAGAGGTTTTCTCCACATAAATGCGGCCAGAAAAGTAGCTACAATGCATTTAATGCGGTGGCAGCAGCTTTTCCTTAGATATTTTTGGGCTTCCTTCCTTCTCGTTTGTTCATGAGGCACGTCCCCATCATTGGAGCTTCCTGGAGGGTCATTCTAATTGCTGGAATAGATACTTGAGCTGCATATGTCATATCAAGGAGGAATTCCTCCTCGGACCACCTTCCATTCATCCTTTGCTCATGAGACTTTAAATGGGAACCCTCGATGACTATTTGCCCCTCCTTGGACCATTCTGCGTCCTCAGACAAAACCAAGGCCCAATATATGATCTTGGGCCTTTGCCCCTACAATTAACATAATATATTAATTAATAAGATCAATTATTATTGAGTTTGATAAGTGACACATTAATAACAAAATAAATAAATTTCATAATTATTTTCTGTTGTGTTTTAAACATTAAAAAATAATTTTATAAGATTTATATAGTAAAATTTGTAGTAATTATAGTATCATTTTTGTAACTATTGCTTTATTGTAATTGGTGTATAATAGAAAGTTATTATTTATGGACTATTATGAAAATGATGTTATTCCAATTATAACCTACCAACTTATATAACAAGTTATGAAAAATTGGTATTCTTAGCATTGATATGTGCTTAATCAAGCTAGGTCAGGTGTCATGTGATGAGGTTGACATAGCTGCATACAACATCTCCCTCCCATCTAAGCTAAAGCACGAGGGCACCACCTGTTCCAACTTTAGCCATAGGCCCCAAAATGGCAAAATGACTAAAATAAAAAAATCGGTAAGATGTGAGAAATGAGAATCCCCTTATTAAGCTAAAGTGTAGGGAAAAAACCTTATCATTCTGGGGTAGTTAGGTAGACATCTATGTCTAGAATTAAGACTGGAGGAACCTTCGGTAACATAGGGCAGTTAACTATAGACATCTAGGGTAGCAAAATCTTAAGAACATATGTAGGTTGAGTTGGTGTATGATTATCTAACATTTAACCAATCCACTTGGATTTTCACCCTGGTAACTTAGCAGCAAAGAGTAGAATACCTCAGCGGTCGATTATTGACTCCTTCCCCAGGTACGTAGAAGCATTCACTAGAGTCTGGACTCGGGAGAGTATTCAATCACTATAGAACTTAGACAATGGACAATCATTGAAGAGTTTAAAAGGAATCTCAGAAAAAATAAAATAAAATAAAAAGAATACTAATGTTTAATATTAAAAATCTAAAAAGTTAATTCATTTCAAATGGATTGTTAATAAAGTCATTTGAGGCACTAGAGTCAGGGTTGGAGCTTGGCACATTCTATTCTTATTTTTTAAAATTTTCATTAATGTCCTTTTATGATTGAAACAACATTATTTTTACAGTTTTACCTTTATTCATCACTGACATTATTATTATATTTTTAAATGCATCAATCATTAACAGAGTATGTCATCAAGTGTTTTAAAAAATAAAGATTTGTGAAAAATATTTTGTTGATAGACGTACTGGGATTGAAATCAACTTAGAGAGAAAAAGTCCAAGTAGTCAAGCAGGTAGCCCGTTTATCACTGGCCCAAATCATGCCTTGTTATATGTAGCAAAGGCTGAAGCTGGGCTGGCCTTAACTTAACACAATTAACACTAATGATTGTGTAGGGAATTTAACTAAATTCCCAACCTGTGAGAAACAAAAAATTGAGAAAGCACATGCCAAAGAAAACAATCACACGCACAAGACAATATTTACGTGGTTCGGCAATTTGCCTATGTTCACGGAGTTGCAGGGATTTCACTATTATCTATTATCAGGAAAAAGTACAAAGTGCGGCTACAATTTTTCTCTCTCAAAAACACGGCAATAATATCCACAATAAAACCCTAATCACCAAAGTTGGTTTCTATATACAAAACGGGCCCAAAAAATTTTCCTGAGGGCGTTGCCCCTGGACCCCCAAAAGACTTGTCCATGGAGCAGAGGCTTGGGCCGAAGCCTCAGTAAATCTCCCATTAAAAACCACATAATATTATTCGAGTTAGGTCGTCGAACTAGATCAAACAAAACTAGGCTCTACAAAGCCCAACAAATCTCCCACTTGGAGACTAGCTCAATCACCAACATCAACCGCAATCCTCCAAACACACAATCCCCTCATCCCTGCAACTCATCCTCCTATCCTCAAGTTAGAAGGCTAACTGAAGCTGCACACAGCTTCAGCTTCTCAATGGTGACACCCTTAGTCAACATGTCTGCCGGGATCTTAGATCCATAAATCTTCTCAAGTATTACCAGCTTATCTTCAACAAGGTAATGGATAAAGTGGTATTTTTTCTGTATATGCTTCAACTTTGAATGAAAAGTCGAATTTTTGGCAAGAAAGATTGCACTCTGACTGTCACTGTGTAGAATGCCCATCCCCCGCTTCTTACCCAATTCATCTAAGAAACCATGTAGCCAAATTATCTCCTTTCCAGCTTCAGTTGTTGCAACATACTCAGCTTTTGTAGTAGACAAAGTAACAATCTTCTGTAGATTTGAAACCCAAAATATAGCTGTACCACCCAGAGTAAAAACAAACCCAATAGTACTCTTTCTACTATCAATATCACCAACAAAATCAGCATCTACATAACCTTGCAGTTTCAAACTTGCACCTGAGAAGCAAAGACATGTATTTGATGAACCCTTCAGATATCTCAGAATCCACTTGATTGCCCCCCAAAGCTGCTTTCCAGGCCTACTCATGAATCTACTCACAACTCTCACTGCATGTGCGATGTCTAGCCTTGTACACACCATAGCATACATCAAGCTGCCAATAGTTGAGGCATAGGGCACCTTACTCATATGGTCCCTTTCTTCTTCTGTCTTCAATGATTGTTCTTTGCTTAGTTTGAAATGACTACCCAAGGGTGTACTAATTGGTTTAGCTTCATTCATATTTAACCTGCTAAGAACTTTCTTCACATACTCTGACTGTGAAAGCTTTAATGTACCATTAGCCTTGTCTCTAATGATTCTCATACCAAGGATTTGCTTTACAGCTCCCAAATCCTTCATTACAAACTGTTTGGACAATTACTTCTTCAAATTATTAATCTCCTTAATGCTAGACCCTACAATAAGCATATCATCCACATACAACAGTAATATGATATAAGAATTGTCAAAAGATTTAACATAGCAACAGTGATCAGTTTCACATTTCTTGAACCCAATTCTATGCATAAAACTATCAAATTTCTTGTACCACTATCTAAGAGCTTGTTTTAAGCCATACAAGCTCTTTCTCAGTTTGCAGGCTAGATTCTCTTGTCCCTGAACAATGAACCCTTCTGGCTAAATCATGTAAAGGTCTTCCTCCAAGTCACCATGAAGAATGCTGTCTTCACATCTAACTGCTCAAGATGTAAGTTTTCTGCAACCATTATTCCCAGTACTAGTCTGATTGTTGACATCTTCACAACTGGAGAAAATATCTCTGTGTAGTCAATGTTTTCCTTCTGCTGAAACCCTTTAACAACTAATCTGGCCTTGTAACGTTTGCTACCATCATGCTCATTCTTTATTCTGTATACCCACTTGTTGTGCAAAACTTTCTTTCCTACTGGCAATTCAGTCAGTTCCCATGTCTGATTCCCCAACAAGGAATCCATCTCATCCTTCATGGCTAACTTCCACTTGCTTGAATTCTCATGTTGCAAGGCTTCATCATAACACTCTGGCTCACCACCATTAGTCAATAGGAGATAATTTAAAACAAGTGAATAACGCAGTGGAGGTCTAATGTTCTTGGAAGATCTGCGAACTTCAGCTACAGGTGTACTCAGATCTACCTGTGAATTTACATTCTCCTTATCTTCTTCACCCCTTTTCTGGACAGTACTTTCAGTCAATTCATCTATGTTGACAAACTCAGATTTCTTTTGATCTATCTCTGTAACATTTGACACTACAGTTGACCTGTCCTTGTACATAACCTGTTCCTTAAATATCACATTTCTACTTCTGATGATTTTCCTGTTTTGTTCATCCCAAAACCTATAGCCAAATTTCTCATTACCATAGCCAATGAAAAAACATATTTTAGACTTTGCATCAAGTTTACTACAAGCATCAAAATTAATATGAACATAAGAAACACAACCCAAAAACTTTTAAGTATGAAAACTTTACCTCTTTACCGCTCCAAACCTCCTCAGGAAGTTTGAACTCCATGGGAACTGATGGTCCTCGATTTATCAGATAAGCTGCAGTGCTAACAGCATCAGCCCAGAAAGTTTTTAGTAGTCCAGCATGCAACCTTATACTCCTAACACGCTCATTGAGAGTTCTGTTCATGCGCTCAGCCACACCATTTTGCTATGGTGTCCCAGGAATGGTCTTCTCCATCCTAATTCCCTGTGCAGCACAATACTCACTGAACCCTCCATCTATGTACTCTCCTCCATTATTTGACCTCAAACATTTTACTTTCAAACTTATTTCTGTCTCAACCATGGTCTTCCACTTCTTAAAAGTTTCAAATACATCAGATTTATTTTTCAGAAAGTAAACCCATACCTTTCTGCTTGAGTCATCAATAAAAGTGATGTAGTACCTTGAACCTCCAAGGAATGCAACCAGAGAAGGCCCCCACAAATTAGTGTGTACTAATTTCAATTTTTCAACCTTCGGTGTCTTGCCAGTTTTCAAGAAGCTCACATTTTTCTGCTTTTCTAAGATGCAACTTTCAAACATGTCAAAATCAATGGACTTCAATTCTGGTAGTTTTCCTTTTGACAACAGTATCTTCATCCCTTTCTCACTTATGTGACCAAGTCTGTGGTGCCATAGGTTTGTATTAGTACTTGCATCAGCAACTGCAATTATGTCTCTTGGACATGAGGTCATATACAGAGTACTAGTCTTCTTTCCATGAGCCAATACCCTAGCTCCCTTTGTAACCTTCCAAGTACCACCAACAAATAGTATTGCATGTCCTTCATCATCAAGTTGTCCAATAGAAATCAGATTCCTCCTCAGGTTAGGAATATGTCGAACCTTCTCCAGTAACCAAACAGACCCATTAGGCAATAATATCCGGACATGTCCCATACCCATAACATCTAAGGATGAACCATCAGCCAAATACACCTTACCAAAATCACCTGCAACATAATTCTGTATGATTTCTCGGTATGGAGTGGTATGAAATAAAGCTCCTAAATCCAAAACCCAATCATCAAGTGGACTATCTACTGTAAGAAGTAATGCATCCTGTACCTCTTCTGTTACAGCATTAGCAGAATCATCTTCATTTTTCTTCTTAGAACTTTTGCATTGCCTCCTAAAGTGACATGTTTTCCCACAGTTCCAGCATTGTACTTGTTGGCTTAATCTAGATTTGCTTCTGTTCCGATTAGAATTTCTGGATTTTGATCTACCCCGATTTAAATTTCTGTCATTACCTCTGCCTCTTGTCTCAAGGTTTAAGGCAGAACCAGATCCTAAGGTTTCGCTTGCATCTCTTCTGCGAATCTCCTCAGCCAAAATTAAATCTCAGATGTTATTGTACTTCAGCTTTTCCTTTCCTATATAATTGCTTACTACCATCCTTGTTGCCTCCCAACTGTTTGGCAAAGAAGCCAAAATGATCAGTGTATGGATCTCATCATCAAAATCAATTTCTACAGAAGAAAATTGATTTGTGATAGTGTTAAATTCGTTCAGATGTTGTGCTACTGATGCATTCTCTGCTATCTTCAAATTGAACAGTTTCTTCATCAGATGTACCTTGTTGTTCGCTGACGGCTTTTCATACATATTGGACAAAGCCTTCATCAGATCTGCTGTGTTCTTCTCCTTTACAACATTATGTGCAATAGACCTAGACAGAGTTAACCTAATAACTCCCAGTACCTGTCTGTCAAGAAGAGCCCATTTCTCAACCTTCATAGCCTCAGGTTTTGTCCCCAAAAGAGGCAGATGCAATTTCCTCCCATAGAGATAATCTTCAATCTGCATCCTCTAATATGCAAAGTTTGTGCCATCAAATTTTTCTATTCCAGACGCCTTTCCTGCTTCCTCTGCCATTACTCCCACTCAAACCTAACCCTAGGCTCTGATACCAATTGTAGGGAATTTAATCGAATTCCCAACTTGTGAGAAACAAAAAATTGAGAAAACACACACCAAAAAAAACAATCACATGCACAAGACAATATTTACGTGGTTCGGCAATTTGCCTACGTCCACAGAGTTGCAGGGATTTCACTATTATCAGGGAAAAGTACAAAGTGCGGCTACAATTTTTCTCTCTCTTAAAAACATGGCAACAACACCCACAATAAAACCCTAATCACCAAAGTCAGTTTCTATATACAAAACAGGCCCAAAAAATTTTCCCGGGGGCATTACCCCTGGACCCCCAAAAGACTTGTCCATGGAGCGAAGGCTTGGACCAAAACCTCAATAAATCTCCCATTAAAAACCACACAATATTATTCAAGTCGGGTTGGATCATCAAACTGGATCAAATAGAACTAGGCTCCACAAAGCCCAACAGATTATGGACAGTTGGTAATGAGTCTCTGTCTCACTCTTATCCATTTAAAAGTATAGAACTGCTATAGATTGAGCCAAGTGAGTGGTTTGAGTCTCACAATTGATCTAATCTCTTTTCAAAGTAGCTATAATATAAAGGTTAAAAATATCAATTTTGAGAGTTACACGTTAAGTCTCGGGTTTTATAGCTTATATGTCAATTTTAGTCTAATTCTAAAATTAAGCTTAATAGTTAATGTAATTAACCAACTGACATTTACATGGATAGATAAATAAAAACACAACTCCAATCAACAATCAAGGACCCACAACAACACTAAAGTGTTTAAAAAATGAAGAAAAAAAAAAAAAACCAAGAACCCAGTTGAAAAACTTTGGGACTAATAGCGCCAAATGATCCACTAGTCAAGAATAGTTGTAGTACATATTACTTACAAAATCCTCTAAGCTTAGTTAAGTCTAAGTGCTTGAACCTCCAACTCCTACTAATAATCGATTCCTCGAATCCTTTCTTCTTGATTATCATTGGATCTACAAGTTGAGCTGCTAACTGCACAATCAAATCTCTTTGATCATTCCATGGCCTTTAGGAAATCTGAGATTATTCGCTCAAGCCAATGTCGTAAAAGTAAGAGGCAAAATTGCTACCTCAACTATTTTTCAAAAAGTGAATTCGCTTGAAACCAAGGAAATCAATTCCATACCGTACCGGCCGGTATGGCTGGTATATACCATACCGACAAGTAAACCAGTACAAATTACCCCCTTATTTCGTACCGGAAAAAATACCGGCCGTACAGGCGAAGTTCAGCTATTTCGGCCGGTAAATGCATAGCAGATTGAAACAAGAAGAAGAAGAAGAAGAAGAAGAAAAAAAAAAAAAAAAAAAATTCTCACTCTCTCATCTCTCCACTCACCGGCGTCACTCGCAGTTTCTCAAATTCATAGTGCATGGTCTTTCCTCCCTCAAATTCCAGATCTTCTTGACCGACGTTCTCTTTCTCTCTTTCAGATTTACTTTCTCTTTCCTCTTTCTTGGTTGCGTCCAACTTAAGCCTTAGCATGAATTTCAGCTTCTTTAAACACCCAATAAAGTTGACAACTTGCAAAAGTTATGTATAAATTCAAAAGCAACTTTCATGTGTCAGATTTTTTTTCATTTTTTTAATTATTTCCTAGCCCCTAAAACGGACAAAAGTCCTATCACATATCAGTTGTTCTATTTTTTTTTTTTTTTTTTTTAAGCCCTCAGTTAGTTCACGTGTGAAAGCACTGAAAGGTAAGCTTAGTATTTTAAATTTAACTTGATTTTTAATTCTTTTTATAGATATAGATGTATAGACTTGGGCTTGGGCTTGGGCTTGTGTGGGGTTTAAGATTACAAATTAGTCTAATCTATGAATATATATATATATATATGGGCTTTCAACACTATATATATATATATATATAGCGGTAAACTCGAAATGGTACACCGGTATTGACCAGTATTCGAAATATATAGTACCGCTAGCCAAATCGGTACAGCCTCCGGTATGGTATTGACTCCCTTGCTTGAAACCCGACCTTCCAAGTTTGCTCGTGAGAATTCCTTTAGCTTGCCATACTAAATTTCAACCTATAACCTCTTCAACCATTTACAAATTTAAACCCACAACATTACATTAATTACAATGCAAAATTATAATTTAAATCATATAACTAAACTTGTCATGGAATTTGCCAACTGACTAAAGATCTTAACACACTTAGATTATTTTTCCTTTTTTTTTTTTAGTCAAGGAGGAATCCTTTAACTAGCATAGTTTGTTAAAACTTAAATTTGCTTTTTTGGATTTGAATGTAAAGAAGAAATATTATTATAAATCAATTAATATAAAACCTATTTAGGAAGATCCGTTTTTTACCCGAATCCAATTAACTTGACCTAAACGCCCATGACCTCTCCATTACTGTTGCGTATTAAAAGTCCCACTCCACAAGTTGTTGCCGACTTCACGTGATGGATTACTAAATTAAGCTTTATAGGGATCATCCCACTAGGAGGAAGGAATCCATCTAGCTGTTACAGAACTTGTTGGATTTGGATTGGCTTTGCATACTTAAAGAAATTCCAGAGTATACCAAATCCTATTAGCTGGTTGCATTTTCTGCTCAAACAGCCATAAGTTTCGGGAACCCCTTATCATCCAACCCGCCAAAAATACCATTTCAACTTCCGGAGAATCGAGAACCTTCATAGCAGCGCGATAAATTCTTTGAAATCCACTTAAAAAGCCAAAGTAATGGAGTGCCTGAATGGGGCACAAGACCAAACGGTTTGTGCATGGGACATCCCCAAAGGAGACGTGATATATATGATTTCAGCCTCATCTTGACAGAGAAGATAAGAATATATTGGAGAAATTTTTCGCTCAAATAACTTCATTCGAGTTGGTATACTGTTGGAACAAGCTGTCCAAATAAATGTCTTGATTTTTGCTTGGGCTTTGGAAGCCCACACCATCTTCCAAAACAAGCGAATATGCTTAGTAAGACTCTTAGCTAGTTTAACTCAATTCTGATAGCAAAGTAAAAGAACCAAGTTTGAATGTTTGAATATCTTATTACTTAACTTGACTCGACTTGACTCATTTCAACTCAAATAGAGAGAAAGGTCAAAGAGACTACACAACATGTAGGATCTACTAAAAAGCGAGTTTAAAACTATAAAAATCGGGTTTTAACTTAGGTAATTAGCAAGAAATTTAATTATGACCCTAAGATACATAGTTACCGTATTAACCGTAAAACCATAATTACTTGCAGGACAATTTGAGAGTGTGCGCGTCCTTGGTAACGCCTAAAAATGGTGTTACTTATCCCCCAAAAAGGGAAAATAATAATAATAATAATTGTGTTGTATTACTTCTTTTTTTTTTTTTTTTTTAAATAAGAAGATCCCAACTTTATTAAGAAAAAGATAAAAACGTTACATCTTGAGCCAATGAAAACTCAATGATATTAAGATTTTTCTCTATCCAAGTTAAATAAGAATCAACATGCTTGGCATACCAAGCCAAGATATGAGCCGGGCGATTGCCCTGTCTTCTAACATTAGATATCGAAACCTGCCTAAAATCTTTGAAGTAATGCTAAGTGTTTGAAGGCTCAAATGGGCTAGCAATGGATAATGATCATTCTAGGTATTAAGGTATAATCTTGTTAACCAAAGATAGCCTCCTACCCCTAGCAATGCTTGCTTGTAGGCACAATGACTTAAGCTCTTTTAATAAATTCCTCTTAAAAGAAAAGGTATGAATGCTCTATTGGAGACACAAAAGTTTTCAGAAATTTGGAATGAATGCATGAACTATTTGAATATTTTGATGAATAGATTTTCTTTGATTGCCTTTTAAGACCATTTCTTCTTTTATTCAAAGTAATTCAGCAAAAGTGTTTACACAGATCAAATAAAATCAATCCTTTCTCAATACAAGTTGATTGTTCAAGTCTTTAAACATCACAATTTAGAAAAAGTTTTGTCCAAGGGATCCTCATTTACCATTTTGAAAAGAAGACTTTAAAGAATCTTGAAATCTTTGAAAGAAAAAAATGGGCATTTTTGAAAAAGTCACTAGGAAGTCCAATGCCCCTAGTTCAAAGAAATTTCTTTTTAAATGACTCAAGGGCCCAATGCCCCTAGTCCAAAGACTTTTTTCATTTGAAAATTTTCTCTTTTTTAGGGAAAGATTTGGAAATCTTGAATTTTTTAAAAAAAAATTTTGGTTTTTTTTTTTTAATATATATGCACGAACAAAGCACATTAAATGCTACATGAAATTTTTGAATTCAAAGAAACAAAGAAACATGGAATAAACAAACAAACTTTAAGCTTAACCATGATATTGCAAACTTAATGTGGAGTGAGGCAAAGTTGGGCCACTTGCTTCTTCTTGGTCCATTTAGGATGCTTGAGACTTGGTATGCTTGAACCTTGATTATGATAAAATGGCTTGGGCTTGCTCTTGGAAGGCTTGAACCTTGATTATGATCTTTTGGTATTTGCTGGAAATGGCTCGACCTTACACTTGGAAGGCATTAATCTTGTGTGCTTTTGGCCTTTGATGTTGGTCATGCATATACACCTTCGATGGACTCAATTGTTGGGCTTTGACTAATTCAAGAAACAAATTTGGGCTTCCATGCCAAGTAGAGTTCAATGATAGGCTTTTAGGCTTGAGTTCATTCATAGCATACAAGGTTCAAACAATTATGATGGGCTCAAGCATTGGACTTGGGCTCATCATGGTTTAAACAACAACCAAACACATGCATAATGCAATGCAATTTACATGGACCGACATAAAGGTAGGTTCTATGGGTCATTACAACATGGGTAGAAGGTAGGTTAAAGATCCCCACAAGCTAGGATGTTGTACCTCCCAACTTGTGACACCAGGAGCGCCATGTTGGTCCAAACGGTACAGTTTGTCCCTATGAACCACCATGGCATAACCATGATGATCCTTGTTGCGATGGGTGGTAGGTTCACTGCTAGATATGTGAGTCTCAGGAAGACCATAATCCACGGCTAATACTACCGGGCTTCCGGGACTGCACACAAATAAAATAAATTTTATTCAAGCAAATGATGCATGACATGCAATATAATGACATATTAGATATATTATATACAAAAAATCAATAAACAAACAATGACATGGTTGCCCACCATAACCTAATTGAAGCCTAGCCCTTAATATCCCCAGCAGAGTCTCCACTGTGAGAGACCACGCCCCCGGCCCGTTTTTTAGGTATTGGGCCAAACCTATGTGAATGGATGGAGTCGTGTTATTGTCTTTCAAAATGAAGATTCGATTGATTATATTTTTCCCTTTAAATTTAGGGTTTTACAATGGAGTCGACACTTATTTAATTATTAGAATAAATAAGAAAACCAAAATTGAAAAATTCCTCATTTTATTGATTTGCAAATGAATTTACATTGATCATAAGAAATTACATGGCTTTATTCCTAGATACAATCTAAGATAAAGTACATGGCTTTGTTTCCTAGTTACAATCTAAAAATTGAAAATTACATAGATAAGCATTGATCTATCAACCCTTAATCTAAGTTCAGAGGCTATGTTACAAGATGGGAAGGTGTTAGGTACCCATCTTGCTTGGTGAAACCGATCTTCTAGGCTATGGTGGCCAACATTCATATCATATCATCCAATATGTCAATCAATTTGCATGTTGAATTTAATTTGTGTGCATGTGATAAACCTTAATTCAATTTATTAAGCATTGTATTTGGATTGAAAAATAAATTCTAGTGAATGTGTGTGAATGGTAATATCCTAGATTCAAGGTTTTGAAAGAATTATGAAACAAACATCTTTTTTATATTTTTGATGTGGATTTAAGATTAAATCTAGTGTTATGCATAAACATGTGATGAATAATTAAGAACATGTGAAGAACACATAAGAACATTTAAGAATATTCAAACATATTCAAGGAATTTAAATAAACACTAACATGCTCTAATCTTAAATTAACATTATAACAATATGAAAAGCAAGTTAAGGATAGAGATTATACTTGCATGCAAGATCCACACGGTGGAGGTGGAGGAGGAGGAGGCTCTTAGTGGAAGTCCTAAGTGTCACGCCCCAAACCCGAAAGGGTCTAAAGCATGAGAAAAACATCTCAAAGATACCTGTAGATTTTGTTCCTTTTGACAAATCCATCAAAATAAAATCATATCAAGTACCAACATCAAGAATTATCATAATAATTCCATTAAATATACTCCCAAAGTAAGTCAGAGCTCTATGTAATAAATACAATGACTATTGGTCATAAAAAAAAAAAAAAAATGGAGGTCTGAATAAATAATTACATAATATCAACTTGTCCCATTAGTGGAAATAAAGACATAACCACTATTAGATACAAAAGAATTGGGTCAAGCCTACTCTAAGTTATATATCATCAATTATCTCCATCACAAAAGTCAGCCTCCATCAGCAATTAGTCTAACTACTGCTAGCCACCAAAAAAGCTGTCTCAAAAAGATAGTCGCCTACCCTGAAAAAGTTTGTAAAATAATGGAATGAGATAGAGCCTAGTAAGTAGCACAATTAATGGGGGTGGGGGAAATACAAGTTTCATGATAATGAGCATTTTACAAAACATATTATAATTTGGGAATTTCCATGAAAATCCAGCAAATCCATTTTTCTTAATAAAATGACAAAAATGATTAAAAGAATGTAGCACCAAGCTTTTTCAAAGTATTCTAACATGTAACTACGTACTTTTTAATGTGATCTATCAAAACACCCTTTTAAAACCTGAAATCCAATCCAAGGCCACGTGATAAGCTGCCATAAAGATGTTAGGTATGCCAAAAATACATCAAGTTATGCCACGAAGACATCAATTATGCCACAAAGACATCAGTTATGCCACGAAGACATCAATTATGCCACAAAGACATCAATCCTCCACAAAGACGGGGTGCCAAGATACCAATGTCACAAAGACTACGACATTTGGCTAGGTAATCACTGGGTAGTCACATGTCACAGCCCAAGAGTAAAAGCATAAAGAGCTCACAGTTTACATGAAATCAAAACACTGTTCAATTTCAAGTAGTTTCACAAAAACCCTTGAAATACCCAATATATTCACAAGGTTCTCAAATTTTCCAAAATCATATCTTGTCAATAACATTCTCTATCAATTTCCCAAATATCACAAGTCAAGATAAAACATCTTTAGAATTTGCAAATAATGCAACAAATTCATAAAAGCCATTCCCAAGAATTATATCAAAGATGTTTATCTCTTCCATACTAACAAATCATGCATTTCCCCATATGCAATATTAAACATGATGCGCGTTTCATATGTATAATCATATATAATAGGGTCACAATACAATACTTTTTAAGAAAAACATAGTTCCACAAATAATTTTCCAAAATGTGTTTGGCCCAAACAAAGTTTATGCAATATGGTTATTTTCCAAAAATCCCATTATAAAGCTACTTACCTTGCAACCCGCAAAAAGCCTAACTCTCCAAGCTCCAAAGGAGATTAGCTAGAACCTAAACAATACCAAGCAAACCCACCACAATAAGCATAAAACTCGACATTGCATTTAGCTATGAATTAGAGATTGCTAACCAAGCAATTAATTAGGCAAGTCTAGTAATTAACCTCACAAATAATATATTCCACTCCTAAAGTTTCTCAACAAATTAACTCACAAGACATAAGCTCCAATTTATAAAATTTACCCATTCAATATCATCTCCCTAATACTAAAATCTTAACAATTTATGAGTCGCTTCCATAAGATTTACACAACATCATCAAAGACCCATGAAACCAAAATCACAATATCCTCCAACACAACCATTTAAATCTTTTACTAGCTCCAAATAAACACAATAAAATTATATTCACAATCTATTTCACATTAAAAAGCCAAAACCCTCAAATCCTCACCATTTAGATAACCATCATTGCAAAAATCATAAATCCACTCATCAAATACATCCACCAAGACCAAAACCCATACATAAAAACACATAAATATCACTTCTAATACTCATAAATCACATGGGTATTATTATTAAAGCTTAGATAGACATAACCTCAAGCAAAAGCATATAAACCCACCAAAAGATTAGGAATTTTTTTACCACAAATAAATAGAGATGAGTGAGCCTTACCTTATTCTTATGGAGTTTTCCGGTATACTTCGTAGGAAAAAGATGGTGGAGGTGATGAGAAGTGAAGGTGCCGGTGGGAGAGTGAGGGACTGTGAGAGAGAGGTGTTTGTATTGTGTGAAAAAGAAAAGAAAAGAGAATAAGGTGTAAAGGAGTGATGGCCGGTCAAAGAGGTAGGGAGATATTTGTGAATGTGTGGTGGGGAAATAAGGGGTAGGTGGGTGGTCACGTGGGCTCCAAAAATCCGACCACCCTTTTATTTTTTATTTTTTTACTTGGGCTAGGGCGTTACACTAAGGGTGGAGTAAAAAAGAAGAACTAGGAGAGGAAGAGTAAGTCTCACTCAATACCTTGAGTTCAGGAAGATCAAGATATAACAAAACTACTCATTTTCACTAAAACTCAAGAGAGGAAAAGAGAGGGTGTTTATGTGTACTTTGGAATGGAGGAGAGAGGGGATTTATATAGTAGCGGTAGAGAAAATATGAATGGAAGGTCATTTAATGAGGGTTGACAAAGGATAAAAAAGAATCATGAACCTAGACCTTATTTTAGACTTTGGGGAAATCTGGTGCATTAGATGTAAAGATTGGTGGGAGTAATGAGCAAGCAAAATTCAGTTTTTCCGTAACTACTATAACAGCCTGCAAAGCCAAATTCAAAAAAATTATATCTTACTTAATTCTGATTGGAATAGTCTCATTCTTGTGCTTAGATTGAAGGTCCGGATGTCTAGTTTCTGGGAAAATTAACCTCACTCATAGATTCAAAATATTTTGAGAGATATCAATGAAATGGTTAATAGAGGTCATTTGTTAGAAAATAATTTTAGCACAATTAACATTAATAGATCCCAAATTAGTTTCCAATTAATATTAATAAACTCCAATCACTCCCATTTCAGACTTAATTAGTTCCAAATTTACCCTAATTAAAAAGATAATTGCACAAATTACTCATTGAATAATTAATATTTGACTATCTAATTAATTAAGTGTGTGCAATCTTACCATAAAGTGTAGTCCTAACCAATCAAATTATGACACGTCATTAATCTCAAATTGATTATAATTATAACCAATTGGAATCAATTGTTCATAATCACATATAGTCGGACTTAATTTGTGATAGTGCATTTCAGCCATTAAAACTTGATTTGATGATAACTTTCAATCTGATGGTTTGATTAAAGCTTATGACCAGTCAATTTGATCGTTACAACATCAAGATCATTTTGATGAAATGAAATGAAGGATATAATGGCCACAATTAAGATTCCTATTTTTAAGGTAAAATTGCCCTTTTACCCTCCATGTGAGGTTAAATGCGGGTTGTAAAATGGGGTGTCAATACTAGTTTGGTGAGATTCTAGCACTCGTAGTTTTTTTTATGCAGGCCAGCTATTTTCCTCCCAACCAGGGCTGACCCAAGGCCAAGGCAACTTAGGCCTAGGCCAAAGGCCCCATAATAATAATAATAATAATAATAAAATTCCCTACTAAGAAAAGGCCCCATCCCCCTCTAGAAGGACCCAAAATTTTATAAAAATATAACATTCTTTAAATAATTGGTACTTTTTTTTTTTTAAGAGAGATGTTAAAGATACCACAAATTTTAATATAGGTTTGAGTTTAAGTTTAACTGACATGTCACCAATCACATAAAAATGTAATTTAAATACAAATAAATCAAGTTATTGAAATTCATCAATTACAGTCATTATCACATTATATTGTGAATATTTTATAGTAACTTTAGTATTTTTCTTTTTCATTTCTAACAAGGCTTCCAAAATAAGAGACCAATAGAAATTTAAACCAATTGAAACCCTAAAATGTTTCCCAAAAAAAAATACTGCAAATGTGATAGATCATTAATAATGACTAATCTCCTCTAATAGTTTGAGATCTTAATTTTTGTAAAATAATCTCCTACAAAGCCACACACCAAATAATATCTATCAATCTCTTTCTCTTAAAAAGAAAATATAAAATTAAAATTTAGATTACAACTGTACTTAACTATGCATGACTATATATCCAAGTTAACGTAAGTTTCTTTTTTTAAAAAATAATATTTTTTTTTAGTTCATTTTGTTTAAATTTATGGTTCAACTATGATATTCAATCCTCTGTGTTAGGGACATATTTGATGTAAATTGACTAATCCTTTGACAAAATGCAATTTACTTGTAATTTGGTAGATCTAGGATGGTTTAAAACTTCAAGAAACATGTTGTTTAAGTTAAGTATTAAAGTCATGCAAATCTGACCAAGAAATAGGTGAAGAAGTGTTATTCATTAAAGTTCGACAGAAGTCTTGACAGAATCCTTTCTATCAAGATTTAATGTTGAAGCTTAACATAAGTTGTATTTGTCAAGAATTACGAAATCAGACTTTTCAGATCTGATTGCATACATATTCCTATGTATTTGTGTGGGGTTTCTTTTCTCATAACCCTAGACATATATAAGAATTATTTTAAAGGCCATCGCACAGGAAATCAAGTATCCCTACATGCATTTTGTGACCAGAGACAAAAATTTCTCTAGTTCATCATTCTCTCTATAGAAGCTACTGCATATTTGCGCCAAGGGTTTTGTGACCAAGGAGCTTATTGATCTTTATTGTTGATGAACTGAAGAACTTTGCAGCCAACATCTTCTTCAAGTTGGTGGGTTAGTCACGTATTGGGATTCGTGCATTAAACAAAGAGATTGCCGCTACAATACAAGTCCAATTGGGTATTGGAGTGAGGGTTCAACTGTAAGTTGGTATTTCGGGATAGGGCAAAGGGTTTGGTAAGATTCCTTATACTTGTAACCGCTTGTGATTGATAATAGTAGATTCTCAAGATGGTGACCTTAAATTCCCTAATGGGGTTTTGTCTCGATGGTTTTCCCCATTCATAAATAAATTACCCATGTCAAATTTATTTTCCGCTACATTTAGTTATTTGGTGATTTGTTTGTGCTACCACGCTATTGCATGTAATTTGACTAATTAATTTACTTGGGTAATTAATTAATTTGCAAAAGGGTCAATTCATTTTAACCTAACAAGTGGTATCAGAGTAGGCATACTCTGATTAGGTTTTAATCTTTTTTGTGTGATCCATTGACCCCTATTGTCATTGCTACAAGCGGCATGAAAAGATCTTTTGTTTCAAATACATCTTGCTTTTCCAATCATCATTTGATTGAGTGTTTTAGGAAATGTAAGTCCAAAAGTTATTTGAAAGCCATCTTGATGATTGTTGAAAAAGGTCTTAGTGTGACAAAGAAGAAACTAGACTGTCTGAAAATGAAAAGGTGCAAAGGAGTTCATCTGAGAAGGGTAAAGATTAAAGGTGTTGTTCATAAATGGCAGCTGAGAGAGAAAACCATTCCTACTGATTTGTCAAGCAAGCATAAGGTGTGCTTTATGATGAAGTCTGCATTTAAAGTAATGGGCACATGCTTGTGGTACCTTGACAGTGGATGCTTAAGACACATGACTAGAAACCGTTCTCTCTTTAAAGTTTTCGAATCTAAGGTGGAAATGTCACTTTCGGTGATGAGAGCAAATCACAAATAAAAGGGAAGGGAACCATCTCTCTACCAAGATTGCCAGACATTACAAATTTATTGTATGTAGAAGGTCTGAGAGTGAACTTGTTAAGCATAAGTCAGATCTGTGATCAAGACTTCATGGTGCTATTCTCAAAAGGGAAATGTATTGTTTTGAATGAGTTTGGAAAGAAACTCATAAGCGGAGTCCGCACTCCAGATAACTGCTATGGATTAGTACCTGATGCTGACATTGTGTGCAATAGTATTCGTTTGCCAAATGAAGAATTATGGCACCAAAGGATGGGACATGCTAGTTACAAACATCTGCCAATTGTATCTCAGCATGAATCAGTGTTGGGGATACCAAAGCTCAGCAAGGTTAGCAATATTGTGTGTGGACCATGTTAGCTTGGGAAACAGACGAAAGCAAAACATCCAGGCACTCAGACATCAGCAACATCCAGACCTTTGGAGCTACTACATCTGAATCTCATGGGTCCAACTAGAACCAAATCTCTTGGAGGAAAGAGGTACATCATGGTTGTAGTAGATGATTTCACTAGATACACTTGGGTCATTCTTCTTAAAACCAAGTCAAATGCTCTTGAGCACATTAAAGCATTGTGTACAAGACTATAAAATGAAAAGAACATGAAGATTGATTGAAATCATAGTGATCATGGTAAAGAACTCGAGAACTCATACATGGAATCTTTTTGCACTAAATCTGGTATATCTCAAGAATTCTCTGTTCCTATTACTCCTTAGCAAAATGGTGTAGTAGAAAGAAAGAACAGAGTCATTCAGGAGATGGCTAGAGCTATGTTACATAATAAAGATGTGGCAAGAAATTTGTGGGAAGAAGCAATCAACACCGCATGTCATATGATTAACAGGGAATATTTCAGACCCAGTACAAAGAAGACTCCCTATGAATTGTGGAAGGGTAGAAAGCCGAATGTAAAGTATTTTTAGGATACTCCTCCACAAGAAAAGCTTATCGGGTATACAACAAAAGAACCAAGAAAGTGATGGAAACTGTAAATGTTGTTACTGATGAAGCTTCAGGTTCTGAGAAAAAGTAATGAGGAAATACCTAAGACAATTCTTCCTTCAAAGCCTAAGGGTGTTCAAGAAGAGGTTGATTAAGAGCCCGTCTCTCCAAGTACTCCAAGTGTTGTAGAAGCCTTAGCAGATATTCCTACATCACCTGAGCCTGAATCTCATAATGAGAAAGGACCTTCCTCAAGGATCAAGCTAAATCACCCTTCTGAAGTGATTATGGGAAATATGAATGAGCTTACACTAAGAAAGCGTACAGTTGATAAATGTGTTACTAACTTTATGTCTTATTCTTGCTATTTGTCGCAGGTTAAACCCACCAAGGTTAAGGATGCCCTCCAAGATGAAAACTAGGTTAAGGCAATGCATGATAAACTGCTCCAGTTTTAAAGGAATGATATTTGGACCTTGGTACCTAGACTAGAAGGAGAGCACATCATTGGCACAAAGTGGATATTCCGAAATAAGACTGATGAGGAGGGAAATGTGATCTGTGACAAGGCCCGTCTGGTGGCTCAAGGATACTCTCAAAATGGAAGGAGTGGATTTTGATGAATCATTTGCTCTTGTAGCTTGCGTGGAATCCATTAGAATTCTACTAGCCCTGGCTTGTCACCTGAAGTTCAAGCTCTACCAAATGGATGTGAAGACTGTATTCTTGAATGGGTTTCTTAAAGAAAGTGTCTACATTGCTCAGCCCGAAGGATTCATTCATCCACACTTTCCAGATCATGTGTTGTACCTTAAGAAGGCTCTATATGGACTCAAGCAAGCACCTAGAGCTTGGTATGACCGGCTTACAAAATACCTGGTCTCACATGGCTTCACAAAAGGACAAGCAAATCAAACCCTTTTTATCAAAAAGGGGATTGGCGAATTGATAGTAGCTCAAGTCTACATGGATGATATCATCTTTGAGTCTACAAAGGATGAAAACGCTTATGACTTTTCAAAGCTTATGTAGGTCGAGTTCGAGATGAGCATAATTGGAGAGTTGAATCACTTTCTTGGATTGCAGATTCGTTAGCAAGAGTTAGGTATATTCATATCTCAATCTAATTATGCCAAAAATCTTGTGAAAAAATTTGGTTTGGAGTCTGCTAGTCCTGTTAGAACCCCTATGAGCCCTAATATTAAACTCACTGTTCACTTGTTAAGCAAAAATGTTGATTCTTCCTTATATAGAAGCATGATAGGTAGTCTCCTTTACCTTACTGCTAGTAGACTTGACATTACTTACAATGTAGGAGTGTGTGCTAGATATTAGGCAAATCCCAAAGAGTCTCATATGATTGCTTTAAAAAGAATCATAAAATATGTCAAATCTACTGCCAATTTCGGAATGTGGTACAGCAAGGACTCAAATGATATCTTAGTTGGGTATTCTAATGCGGACTGGGCTAGGAATGCTAATGATAGAAAAAGTACATCAGGGGGTTGCTTTTATGTGGGCAATAATCTTGTCTCCTAGAAGAGTAAAAAACAGAATTCCATATCCTTATCCACTGCTAAGGCTGAATACATCGTTGCTAGTAGCTGTTCCACCCAACTTCTATGGATGCAAAAACTCCTTCTTGATTATGGTATTCGTCAAGAACATCTTACCATCTATTGCAACAATACCAGTGCCATTAACATCTCTAAAAATCCTGTTCAACACTCTTGGACAAAACATATAGAGATTCGACACCACTTCATTCGGGAACTTGTCGAAGATGGCACACTCACTCTTGAGTTCATTCACACTGATGATTAGAAGACCGACTTGTTCACTAAGCCTCTTGATAGCAAGCGTTTTGAATTCTTACGCCAAAACATTGGTGTAATCTCCATGGAGTGATCTCTCCTCTTTCTCCTTCTTTATCATCCATTTGCATCTAGTTTTATGCTTTGTGTGTTTCTTTATGTTTTTGTTTGGTTGTTTTCAGTTTTTGTTTTATTTGGTCTTCCATAAAAATTAAAAAAAAAATTGAAAAATACAAAAACAATGTGTGTATGTGTATATTGGTACTTTTGTACCCTGGATGGCCATTGAAACAAAGTTTTCTAAACTTTGTATCTCTTGTAACTTAGATGAGCATCTCAATGCACAACTAAGCAAGTGAGCTTTGTGGATCGTGTTTGTGATGAGTAAAAAATTAAGTCTATCTCTTACATCTCATACTTATATCACTTTTTTTGACGGGAATGACTAGAAAATCCTAAGAGAAAAGCATAAATGACCATCTCACCACTAAAGCCCGCCAATCATGTATGACATCTTTATGATTTGGTATAGCAAAATTGGGATGTTAAAGCGTACATAATTGGGTATTTATTTCCTCTCTTATATGCCCATGCATGCTATGCTCAAAAAGAAAAATATGCAAAGAGAATAAAAGCAGAAAGAATCAAAATGCTTTTAAAATGGTTGCAAACATGTTTTTAGGAGATGTAAGAGTTATAGAATGTACCTCGAAGGTGATAGTCTCCATCAAGAAGTTATGATTGTGCGTGAGTTGATTTGATTTTCTCTAGTCTCAAATCTTCATAATATGAGACACTTATGCACTCTTGCTATATTTTCACGCACAACATGCAAATTCTTTGCTACTTTTGATACATGTGTAGGTACAATGTGATTTGGCCATCACAGGAGATACATGTGTTAATATATGCTCACTAAACTGTCTTAACTTATTTTTGAAATATAAAATTGGTTAGACTTGTTTAGTGTGTATGTGTGTTTTTGGATCTATGCTATGCATTTATGTTAAGAGATGTTTTGAGAGCTTAATATGTTGCTTGGAAATTTGTTTGAGTAGCTTGTTTGTTGCATTCATCTTTATGTGTTTTTTCTCCTTGAAAAACCTTCTTTCTTCAAGCTCAACAGCTTCTCAACAAATCCTCGACAGATTCATTTCCATTGAGCCCTTCTTACTCTTTTCTCAATAGCATCTCGACAGATTCTCTATCCATCAAGCTTTCTGGGTTTCTACTTGACACATTCTCAGCAGCTTCTTGATCCATCAAGCCAAATTTCTTTGCTCTCTGTTTGCTCAATAGATTCTCGACAGATTTTTCGATCCATCGAAGTGAGTTTTGCGGGTCGACAGATCCTTGACAGCACCTCGACAGATTCATTTCTGTCGAGATTTAGTGCTTAATAGATCCTCGATAGAATCTTTGATCCATCGAGCTGCGTTTTATATTTAAAGGATAGGCGTAATTTAGACTTCACTTTTCACCTACTCTCTCTACAAAAAAAGTTTTCTCTCGCCCTAAACACTTTCTCCCTCGCTCTAATCACTTTACCCACTCCTTTTTCGACCTAGATCAAGCTTCAATCACTTGGTAAGTGTTCTTAATCCCATCTTTTTCACGCATTCATACATTTTTAGACCTAGGTTTTGGGTTTTTGAAAATTTTTGGGGTTTTTGAGATTTTTTTTGAAAATTTTGGGTTGGGTTGTGTTGATTTGATGTTATATGATCCTGCATTGCATTCTCATTGCATTATAACAATGTTTCATGCATTTTAGATGTGTGCTTGATTATTGTGGATTGTGTGTAGGTAGGTTTGGATTGGGTTTTGCCCATGATGTCCTTAATTTTTTGCATGTCACATGTTCATGCATTTTTCATGCATACGTTATCTCTTTTCTTTCCTGTTTTCTGGTTTTGATGCGTTCTTTTCTCCCTCTCTCTCTCTCTCTCTCTCTCTCGGATAGACTGCGCTATGGCACCCAAAGCGCATAAATCCACTCCGACTCGGAATCCTCTTCAAGGTTCTGGGTCTTCTTAATCTGATTCTTTCGTTCCTCTTCATGTTTGGTTCTGTGATGAGAAGGCCCGGAAGGACTTCTCGAAGAACTTCTAGAAACATGGCATTCAACGGGAATGCCAAGTTATTCTGTTGAACTTTTCCTTTCCCTGCTGTCATTTGGACCCGGGCTTGGGAATCTCTTCTTAAGAGTCCCTTGAGATGTCCAGTCATATTTATACAGGAGTTTTACTCTAATATACACGGCATCGATACCGCTGTATCTCAGTTTGTTACTACATTCAGAGGTACACGTATCGTAGTTACTCCAAATCTTATATCCGAGGTACTACATGTTCCCAGGGTAGCACATCTTGACTACCCTGGCTGTGAGTGTCCTCGAACCGTGTCCCGAGACGAGCTTCTCTTTCACTTTTGCGAGAGACCTTCCATATGGGGTTGTAAGCTAAACATCCCGTGCACGGGCTTTGCAAAAGGCCCGCGCTTCCTTAACATGGTGATGACATTTACCCTTACTCCTTTGTCTCACTATAACTCTATCACTAAGCCTCGTTTTCTTTTGATGGAGGACCTCTCTATAGACTTTCCCTCTCACTTCATCACTTCTATTCTAGATGTGTATCTGGATACTACCACCGGTGATAAGCTTCTCTTTCCTTTAGCTATCACGCGGATTCTTCGGCACTTCTCCATCTAGATTCTTGACTCTCCCTTATTCTCCACCATGGGTGCCATTGATGCTGGTTCTATTCGGTGGAGCAAGGCGTAGCTTCGACCAAAGCAGCCACGAGTTGAGACCGATCTTGCAACTTTTGCGGTTCCACATACTTCTTTGGTTCCTTCTACCTCTATTGTCAGTAGCGTGACCCTAGAGGCCATCATGGCACAGCTTCAGTGGATGGAGGCTGACTTTGGTGGTTGTCTTGGCTATCTCATAGATGAGATGTGTCAGATGAACACCCGAGTCGGTCGCATTGCCCGCCGACAGGCTCGCCTTGGCAGTTTTGCTCCATCTCCATCTCCAAATGCCTCGGCTGATAAGGGTGATGATGCTAGTGATGATAAGGAGGATGCTAGCTCTTCCAATGATGACGAGATGACGACCTCCCAATGACTTGCTCTTTGTCATTCATGACAAAAAGGAGAAGTAGTTTTGGGTTGAGAGTAGTCTTGTACTTAGGGGGAGAGTTAGTATAAGACATTTTTTTGATAGGGGGAGTGTTTATATATTTTGAGGGATGTAGTGAGGTTTTTATGTACTTTTCTTTTCTTCTCTTGTACACTAGTCTTTTGACCATTTATTTACATACATTGTACTTCTATTGATATATATATATATATATATATATATATGATGTATGTTTTTTCTTCACCTATCTCTACATGTGTTGTTTCTTTTCTCTCTTTATACACATGTTTCTTTATGTATGCAATCTTTATTTCTGTTTCACATATGATGCCTTGATGAGTTTTGTTTAAGTGTTTCAGAAAGACAGGTTGTGAAAATCTATCTTGCCATGAACTCTCTTCTTGAAAAGTTTTTCAAGAGTTTATGTTAGGGTTAGATTTAATTTGTAATTCAACAAGTGGTTATGAGTTTAATGATTTAAGACTTCTCTCATGATTCATTTGTTTGTTGTGGTTTTGTAATGGATTGCCAAATGGGGAGATTGTTAAGGACATATTTGATGTAAATTGACTAATCCTTTAAAAAATACACTTTACTTGTAATTGGGTAGATCTAGGATGGTTTAAGACTTCAAGAAACATGTTATTCAAGTTAAGTATTGAAGTCATGCAAATCTAACCAAGAAACAAGTGAAGAAGTGCTGTCCATTAAAACTCAACAGAAGTCTCGACAGAATTCTTTCTATCGAGATTTAATGTTGAAGCTCAACAAAAACTCGACATAAGCTGTATCTGTAGAATTACAAAATCAGACTTTTTAGATCTGATTACATGCATATTCCTATGCATTTGTATAGGGTTTTTTTTTTTTTTTTTTTTTTTTTTTTTTTTTTTTTTTTTTTTCTCACAACTCTAGACATATATAAAGATTATTTTAAAGGTCATTGCACAGGAAATCAAGTATTCCTACATGCATTGTGTGAATGAAGACAGAAATTGCTCCAGTTCATCATTCTCTTTGTAAAAGCTACTGCGTCTTTGCACCAAGAGTTTTGTGACCAAGGAGCTTTTTAATCTTTATTGTTGATGAACTGAAGAACTTTGCAGCCAACATCTTCTTCAAATTAGTGGGTTAGTCACATACTGGGATCTGTGCATCATTGGTTAGTCACGCAATGGGATTTGCGCATTGAACGAAGAGATTAGCGCTACAATACAAGTCCAATTGGGTATTGGGGTGAGGGTTCAACTGTAAGTTGGTATTTCGGGATAGGCCAAAGGGTTTGGTGAGATTCTTTATTCTTGTAACTGCTTGTGATTGATAATAATGGATTCTCGAGAGTGGTGACCTTAAATTCACTCAATGGGGTTTTGCCTCAGTGGTTTTCGCCATTCGTAAACAAATCCCCAGTGCCAAATTTATTTTCTGCTGCATTTAGTTATTTGATGATTTGTTTGTGCTACCACGCTATTGCATGTAATTTGACTAATTAATTAACTTGGATAATTAATTGATTTGCAAAAGGGTCAATTCATTTTAACCCAACACTCTGTATGAAATTAACCTTAGTTTAATTATTATTATTCGTCAACTTCTGTATTTACATCAAATTAGTCTTAATTTAATTAGTATTATATAAATTTATTTAATTAATATTTACATATAAAAATGCACCATATAAAATTTTCGCCGTAGACCCTAAATTTTGTTGGGCCGACCCTGCTCCCAACATGTCCAAATTCCATTTTATTCCAATGCCGCAACCTCTCTGTACACTGATCCATGAAATTAGTAAATTGAGCCCGGCCAACCTTGTTCAACCCAATCTGCCAAGATTCAGTTACAACATCATCACATCTAGGGTCCTTTAGCCACATTGCTTCAAACTTGAATAGCTTGTTTCGTATCTGCTTGGGTGCTCGCCCATCTATCTTAAGTGCAATCATTGAATGGTCAGAAGCAGAGGTCGAGATATGTTGTATTCGTGCAGTCAAAAATTTTCGGAGCGATCAAGTTGTGGCCAAGGCTCTATCCAGATGAATCTTGATATGCCCCTCCTCCCCATTATTCTTGAACCATGTAAACGGCTCACCACAGAAGCCTAGATCGACAAAGCCACAATGGTTAATCACAGTTTGGAATCGAAGCAATTGTCTAAGTGGTCTCAAATTACCTCCCTCTTTCTCAGATGCCTTCGTGATCTCGTTGAAATCCCCAATAATTGTGTTGTTTTACTTGTTTTTGAATGCAAGATAGTGAATACTGTTTTACTTGTTATATGTGTATTGTATCATATTCTAATTTTATTTTCTTCTAAAAAACATATGCTGAGTCTATTTTTTATTTCTCATGCGGTATTTTCATATTATATAGAAATGAGAACTTATCATTTTATGTTCGATCATTGAAAATCTATTATACTTTCCTTACCAGGATATATATATATATACAGGGCCGGCTCTATGGTGAAGCAAAAAATGCAACCGCCTAAGGCCCCAAGTAAAAAAAAGGCCCCTAAATTTTAACCAATAGGATTATTTATAATCAATAAATAAAATAATTTTTTTTATTAGATGAAAAACAAATAAAAAAATAGAGAAAAATGCAACGTCGTCCACAATATTTTTCACAACACTTTTACAACTAATGCTAAGTAACAAGTTATTACAGCCTATTGTTGATGGCAAAAAAATAATTATAGTGATATTTTCAAATAAAAAACAAAAAGCAGTTTAAAATCTAGGATTTGTTGTAAAAAATATTGTGAATGTTGCACTTCTAAAAAAAAAAGAATAATAATAAGAATTTAATTAGCAAACTTTTACTAGTTTTCATCTAAATCTACCACTAACACCACTGTTTTACTTACCACTATCAATCTACCACATCAACAAGTATGAAAAATTTTGTCAAATTTTTTTTGTCTTAAAAATTCAAAAAAAGAAAAAAAAAAAAATTCTATGTAGTTCATGTTAATTAATAGTAATTTTGCATCTAAATAAGATGATCAATTTTCGCCTTAGGCCCCCAAATGCATCAAGCCGCCCCTGTATATATATATATATATATATAGGGTACACCAAATGTAACCTATATTTTTATTACTTTATTTTATGAAGAAAGCACAATTGTGGACTTTGTGTGATTAGAAGTTAAAAAGATCATTATTCCATTTATCATATATGAAAAATATGGCTTTTCATTAGTTTATATTGTAGTTATATTTTATTTTATTTTATATTATATATATATATATATACACACACACACAAGATAGAATTTTTACTCTAACCTAATCTAAGTGTATATGTGTGTGAAATTCTCTCGTGGAGACTTGAACCACGACTCTTGCTCCCCTACACCCCACAAGCATTTATATGTTATTATATTGATGGTATAGAAATATATATACACATTAATATTATAAGTTATTGTTATCTTGCAATTCCAACCTAAGAGCATCCACAGCCGGATTTGCTATCTTATCTTATTTTACCATCCCAAAAAGCTATTTTATTAATTATACCATACCATTTTACAATACACCCAATATCCCAAAACTCTATTTTCCTCTTCTACTCATTAAAATAATATATCTTCGTAATAAAATATATTTTTTCTTTTTTTGTTTTTTCTCAATTTTCTCCCCCGCGTCCCTTCCAGAATCCTCCATTACTTTACTTTTCACCTTCTTCCAGCCTCCTCCTCCAATCCATCATCCATATCAACCCACCTCCTCCACACAACTCCTCCATCATCCATATCAACCCAGATCGGCGAAACAGAAAAGAAAAAAAAAAAAACCATCACGCCTATCACAACGCCACAGCCACCACAACGCCGATCACATATACTAGCAAACCCAGAAAAAAAACCAAAACAAAAAACCATTAACACCCATGCCGATCACAATGCCACAACCACCACAACGCTGATCACGTATACCAGCAAACCCAAAAAAAAAAAAAAAAAAAAAAAAAAACACCATTAACACCCACGCCCACCAAACCACCATCATCAAAACCCACGATCTCCACCGTTGTCAAAACCCACACCTCCAAAGAAACCCACCAGCCTAGCCTCGTCAAAATCATTATTGGAGCCATAGGAGCTCCGATTCAAACCCATCGGAGCCACGCCGTCCCATCCGATTTCACCGTTGAGGAAGCCACGGGATCTTGGGTTTGAAGAGAGCAGAGAGTAGATGAGAAAGAGAGAAGGAAGAGACAAAAAAAGAATAGAAATAATGAGAGAGGAGAGAGAAATTCCCAATTAAAAATGAGGATAGAGGATTAAAAAATTAATTTTTTTTATACCATTCAGCTACAGTACCATCTTACATTTAAGATGGTACTGTAGCTGTATGCCAAAAAAAATTTAACATTTCCCATATGGTCTTCCAATTGCTGAGCACATTTTGGGCTTAAATACCAAATGTACCTTACATTTGGCATTTGGCCCTCCAGCTGTGGATGCTCTAAGCTCCCTGAATTCCAAACGCTTCATACATGACAAACAAGCGGTAACTAACTAACTAACTAACTATATATATATATATATATATATATATATAATAGTAAATGAAAATGGGGATTGGCTAAGCTATGCTAGCCTCTGGACAAGGTGCTCAGGTTAAGACCAGTGGGCCAATCTTTGTAGCTGCCCAACAATGAAAGACTGCTAGCAGCAGAACTCGAATCTAAATGGATTAGACGAAGTATCCGAACCTTACCAACTGAATCGTCCAGTTGGCATCTAACTAATTATATTTCATACTATTAACACTTTCAATCCCTAATGCATCCAAAATTTGATGTTGAACGTACAGCTAGCAAGCAGCACATCGTACAATATGAAAATTAAGGTTGACGATCTCGATGCAAGGCTCCAAATCCAATTACCACAAACCAGCGTACAGAAACAATTTAGCCTGCAAATGCATGTGGCTCCCTATTTCTTTTATTTTCACCGTCCAGAATCTCCAGATCATATGGACAACGACTATGGTTAACTTGGTCAACTTCCTAGTACGTCTTGTAGCTATCTGAATCATAATATATAGCTGAAACAATTAGACATAAATATTTATTCAAAGTTGCATTATTGGCCGAACTGCAAATTCATTTATTTTTAATATTCAATTAAATTAAACATTGGTATTTTAGTCTGATGATAAAAAATCATCATCAGAAGTGAACGTCATAAATTGAAATTATCTTTCAAAAAATAAATTTAAACATTAAAATACTGTGATACTCATTGAAATTAAATTACTTTTTGTTTCTTTCATTCTTGTTTTTTAATCAAGGAAATCACTTTTTATTTTGCATTCTACACAAAATTCATTAGTCAACATGTAAATAAGTAATTGTGTAATTTCAATTAGTTATAAGAAAAACATTAGGTAGTTTAAACTCCACCTTTAATGGAAGCGCCAAAAAGTTGGGTGACATGGGGCTGGTATAGCCTGTGAGTACCATAAAATGACGTTGTGGAAAAAATTGTGAAATTAGATATAACAATAAGATTATATTTCAATTTATGGTTTGTAAAGTCATGATCAAGATCAAGAGAATAAGATAAAAGAGTGAAAGAAGCCTAGAAAAACTATTGATAAAAACCAAAATGATTCATTATAATAATCAAAGAGATGATACATTTTGATAAATACAATAGAATTTTAATTTATGGAGTCCACTCAATAATAATTGTCTTTTATCATCAGACTAAAACACTAAAGAACATTATATATTAGCATCTTAATATTATGTTCTTAATTTTTCCACAGATTAACATCATCTCCTTGATCCTCGCGAGACCCCAATTTGTCAGATTGTTGCCCAAGACGTCATAAAAATTTTCTTAGATAAGATCAAGAAAACGTGATAGTAATCGTTCTAATTGCCAATCCATTAATTAACACAAAGAGAACTTATAAGTTATAGGTTAAACACCTTCTATGGCAGCCACTTGAAAGCTAACTCCAATATAACCGTTCAGGTTAAAATCATTATTCCATATGTAGTCGGATCTTGTGAGGATTTGATCAATTCCGAAGAAATCAATGGAACCAAACTCTTAAGTAAGCAAACACCCTCCAAGACTAAACTAGTTATTGGGTGTCGATTGCTGACGTTGTGGATTGTAATGCTCGCTTTGTATCATGGCTTTACGTTTATCTCTTACAATTCGTTCATCCGTGAGCCATTCATAATCCTCATCAAGGTATTTGTTGAAAGTTGGTTGAGCATTATATCGTCAATATCAAAAATATTAAAAAAAATTCACTCGAGGCTTCAAAAGTGGTATCAGTCACTTCTTCTAATTTAGCCACATTAGTAACAAATGAAAACTGATTGTCTTTGGCTACTTTATCATCTTTTATATATATATAAAAGAAATTCCTAACTTTCATTTAGTAGAAGAGAAATTGAATACATCCTGAGCAAGAGAGAACTTGATCATGTTAGTTTTTTTTTCCTCTATTCAAGTTACAAAATTAGCAAGACTCTTAACATACTGAGCCAATACATGCATGCCCTGTTTTGTTCCCTTGTCGCATCACATGGTACACTTGTACTATCCTTAATTCTTGTAGCTTCTGTTGAATCCCTTTGATTACTTTATCATCTTTTAGTTTCTCTTACAGTGATTATTAAATCATGTATCATCTATATCATCTTCTATTGTATTTACGATTTGGACAATCACAGGTGATCGACGTGACCATGTCGTAAACACTTGTTATATATCTCAATAATATCTGGCTCCTTACATCTTAAAATTCACTATTGATGATATAAATGATAATCAATCTAACACAATATCACAAATAAAATTAAACTGCGCAATTCCCAATTCACCCCTAGATTCTTTCATACCAACACACACTAACACACCAGAGAAACCCGTCTCCAAACTCCAACATAGAGACAAAGCCACTATAGTTATAGAGACTATCATATATTCTTAGCTACTTATATTTTCTTCTTAATTAATTTTTTTTTAATTTTTCATTTAACCGATACGAATTGCAAAATAAATAATAAAATAATTAATTAGCTGTTTAGGGAGTGGACATAATCCAGGTCTTTGGTTCGATTTCATTAAAAAATTGTTGTTAAGTATGCAATTAACTGATGGAATATTTTTATTTTTTTTTAAGTTCACACTTAAAAAATCTATTAAATATTTTTATTAATTTTATAGATTTTTTTTTTTATGTAAGAAAAATATTTTTTTATGAAATTTTTTTACTTAAATTCAATAAATTTGAAATTTAGAGAACTCGATTGAATGAAAATAATGTTTAAGGACTGAAATTAAATCCTCTCGAATTTAAGAGGGTACAATTTATATTATAGCATAAATTTTTATTCCCTTCCTAGTTTTTTTTTTTTTTTTCCTCATTGAATTTTTTTTTAAATGAAATAAAATATATACAATATTTGAAAGAGAGAAGTAAAAGAAAAATGGGTAAAACACTATTTTGTTCTCAAAACTTTAACAAAAGTTTTTTTTTCATTCTTATACTTTAAAAAGATCTTTTTTCATCCCTAAACTTTGTAAAAAAAAAACTTTTAATAGTTTAGAGACAAAAATAGGCAGGAAAAATATCTTTTTTCAATAGTTTAGGAGTGAAAAATAAACTTTTAGTAAAGTTTAAGAATATAAATAAAACATTTTCAATAATTTAGGGACGAAAGATGAGCTTTTAAATAATTTAGGGATGAAAATGAACTTCTTAAAGTTTAGGGATTAAAAACAAACTTTTCATAAAGTTTAGGAATCAAAATAGTATTTTATCCATAAAAAATTGTAGTGTCACATTATTATCTATATAGTTATTAAGAATTTCAACTACTAAGAGATATATATTTTTGATAATTTAAACTTCCAAGCACTATAATTTCCAAGAGTTGGCATTTATGCTTTTCGAATATATGAACAATTTGTATATATCGCATTTTAAGAAACATTATTCTTTATAAAATATCTAAAATTTTAAAAAATTAAGCTAATTGTACATCAAATTATTTACTAATTAAAGAACTATTAATTTTTAATCGTGATATATTTTTAAATGATCGAAATACTCTAGAATCTTGATAAATTTTCACTTAAATGAAATATAAAATTAGAAAGAAAAAAATCTGCTCCATGTTGTTATTTAATTTAAAGGGAAAAATAGTAAAAATTGAATTTAAGCTTAACATTAATAATTCTTAGAAACATAAAAAATATGAGAATTATCATTTCTTGCTTAAAAAGATATTGATTCTCACACACTCATTACACATAATCCATCCACAACTATACATTATCCATCTCATGTTTTAAATGTGAATATAAATAATATATATATGGACATCGCGCATGAAATTATAAATATTATGTATATAGAATGGACATTAACAATTGCGAGAGAACAATTACTTATCATACTTAAAAAGGATTTGTATGTTAAATTACTGATTGTCTAAAAAATTTAAGTCATTGGGATAGATATGATAAATTTAATCATTTAATCAAATATTTCTAACACTCGCCCTCACAAGTGGGCTCAGTTTTAAAGAGTGAGACCCAACACATATGATTTTAAATGAGAGGTAGAATGGAGAGAGGGAACGAACTCAGTATCTACTGTTCTGATACCATGTTAAATTACTAATTATCTCCAAAACTTAAATTATTAAGATATTATAAATTTAATTAGTTAACTACATAATTCTAATAGTGTGGGAGTCAATTAACTGCTTTATTATAAGTATATGTCAATGTGATTTCTATCTTCAAGCCAAGGAAAAGTTTAATGGGGTCTAAAAAAGTGGGTCAAGTTTCTGAACCACAAAAGGAGGAGATTGCTGATAATCCTGAAGATGTATCCGCTCCTACAAACGGCAAGAAAGAGCTAGAGCTCCTCCGTGGTAGTGGACATTCAGTATCCTCCCGTCCTGAACAACCTAAAAAAGTCAAGTTAGGGAAACCTGCGGAGGTCAGTAGTGGAAATTCAGTATCCTCCCGTCCTGAACAACCTAAAAAAGTCAAGTTAGGGAAACCTGCGGAGGTCAATAGTGGAAATTCAGTATCCTCCCGTCCTGAACAACCTAAAAAGGTCAAGTTAGGGAAACCTGCGGAGATCAGTAGTGGAAATTCAGTATCCTCCCGTCCTGAACAACCTAAAAAAGTCAAGTTAGGGAAACCTGCGGAGCTCCGTAGTATAGATCAAGTAATCCCCCGTTCAGAACAACAAGGAATAGGCCGGACGACTGCGGTGAAAACTCCGAATGTCTGTACTAAAGATTCAGTACCCGAACGTCAAAACACTGAACAACACAGGAAAAGCCAGAAAAGGGCCAGCTCCGGTGCTCCCTAGTAGAAAAGATGTTGCTGAACTGGAATAAAAGAACGTAACCGGGCCAAATAAATACACGTGATGACTCACATGCATGAGACATGCATGCAGTTGTTTTGTGGTTCCTTGATCGACTCACATTGGTTTGTATCTTTCTATCGTTTGTTATAGCAGCTGTGGTTGCTACTTTGCCTTCTTTTATCTTTTCGTAGTTTTCTGGGTCAATAACCCTAGTTTTACGATTGTCTATGACATCGGGGATAATGAGTAGGTGGAATGCTAGTTTTTTTTTTTTTTTGAAAAAATTTCCAATTACTGCTTGCTCCAGATCTGCGTTTTTGTTGCTTTTTCTCATGTAAAAAGATGAGACAACTCAGTTGCTCATTATCTAGCAAGAAAGCCTAAGTTTGAAGAGTTGCAAGTTTGGATTGAGTCTATGTAGTCTCTTTTCATTTGCTAATAAAATGATATTGTGGGTCTGGTATCTCAAAATAAAAGAACCTGCAATATCATGATTCTTGGCATTATGAGGTAACGCATTTTCTTTCAGAGTCAAATATCCTTTTATGAATCAAATGTTTTTTAATGGCTATAAAAATTTATAGTCTTATCTAATTATCTACAAATTCTATTACTTATATATATCGCATTCGAAAGATAACACTAATGTTTTTTCTCTTTTGTTGAAATTTGAAAAGTTTGACTTTGTTATTTTTATTTTTTTTCCCCTAGCTACCTTCAGTTTCCTCTTATAGTTTTAAATTTTAATAGATATTGATGAAATAGGATATCTTTATTGTTTGAATGAATTTTGACATAAAAAGAGTTAATAGTGTATTAATTATAATTATAATATAAAATAAGCATAGTTATTAAGCCCAACCCAAACATTAACCGAGTCTCTTAATTTTTAAAACAGTAAGTATTTATACAAATAAGTTTGAAAAATCATAACATAAATATGTTTAAATTAAATTGGTCATTATAATTCTAAGTAAAGTTTTCACAAAAACATAATAGTATTTTGGTATAATGGGAGTCTTGAAGGTAGATAGACCGACAAAGAAGTACCTTTTTTTTAAATTTCTTTAAGTTTTCTCATCTCTAAATTTCCATATTATACCACATTAAACAGTAAAATATTAATAAAGTGGACTTATAGATGTAATTTTTCAAATTTCACAAATCCAATTATGTGAAAAAAACTCATTCGGGTTACATAGGTTGTCACAAACCCCCTAGATTTGACCGGATCTTGTGCAGAAGCAGTCCATTTAAACACCCAAACTGGTCTAGGTGCTAGATCACTAGGTTTAATAATTATGAAATTAAGTTTAACAACAAGAAATTAAAAAGAAAACAAAAAAGGATTCACAAAAAAAAATAAAATAAAATAAAATAAAATAAAACCAAAAAAAAAAAAAATCGGTGTAAGAGTTGGGGGATGGGAGTTGCAAGTCAACTATTGCTTTGTGAACTTTTTTTTTTTTTGTGATTTTGATAATTTGATAATTATGACGGAGAGTAATTTAAATCTTGGATGTCATAGTTAGGGGATCCCTTTTCTCCTCCTTATTTGGATGAGCCTTGGATCCTGAATCATAATCCATGCCATCAAGGCCTCATTGCTGCACGCTAGAGGATGTATTTTCTAACATTTGAGTCATATGTATTCCTCATCCATTCGTGTAAACTCTTATTGCATTTGCTATACTATCATCAAAATAAAGAATATAAACCTTTTCCATTTAAAGTCGCAACACTCTATTGCAATTCCATATTCTTCATACCTATCAGCCTTTTGGTTAATCAACATTCAACATTAAAGAATGGATCATATTTTTTTTGTTAAGATGAACATTGTTGTCCAATAGACTTGTATTCCACTAAGCAGATATTGAATGAGTTGAACACTCCTTGCAATGAAGAGGTATTTTTGGCCCCAGTATTTTATTGCAGTATCTTAAAATATCTGTTATAAATCATTAATAAAAGCAAACGGATTTCATTATTTAACTGTATTGTACGCCTTTGTTAGGCAAAACACATGAAGGAAAATATGTTTTCAGAAAATCGAGAAAGAAAATGAGAATGAACACATCAAAAGTAATGATGTTGCAAGCATAATTTGATGAGTAAATACATCGTTGTAGTTTGTAGGTACAAGCACTTAGTCAGGTATATATATGGGCTAACTTAATTAGCTTTGGAGAGGCTAAACTGTCAAGAGTTGAAAAGGCCGAGAGACCATTATTAATAATTTTGCTACCCTTGCTAATCCTCTTGAGCCTGAATAAAATTTTCCTCGTAGCCCTGCAAAAATTATCTCCCCTATACTGGGGTAGATTTTGTTTGGAAAGGGCAGCTCCTACACTAGAGGCAAATTTTGTAAACGACAAACAAAGGGTATTAGCTAGAAAGGATTAAACTGTATTGTATTTTTTATCACATGTAGATAACCAACCACCATATAAGCTCAAAAATAGCAGCCCCTCTTCTACTGGCAAATTTTGTAAACGACAAACAAAGGGTTATTAGCTTGCAGTAGCTAGCCAAATAATGCGTATAATGCGCTGACCATGTGAGACCAACGTGGAAACTTTGAGTAATTAATCGGCACATAAAATATACAGTGCCTCACAACACACTGGCACCGTAGGTGATAAATGAAGCTTGATCCCTACTAATGGTTAATGTATGATAAATGAAGCTTGGTTTTAGTAGTTAAAATCGGCGAGTGTAGCTCGCTGTATACACAGGATACCATCTCTTCTCAGAGAGAATAAATTAGTTCATTGAATACAGTGTTTGCCTTCCCTCTGCATTCTCTTTTCTCTTTGCTCTTTCTCTTCCTCTCTTTTCTTTCTATCTTGGTCTAATACAGCTTTCTTAACAGATTGGTCACAAACTTAACACGTGCAAACAAACAAATATATATATATATATAAAGATATTTTTTGTCTTGGAAGAGTGTTTCAATATTTATACGCCATTGGGAATTTAATAATCCAATAGGGGGAATAAATAAATAAAAAAGTCCAAGTGGGAACTTAAAAAATAAGTCCTCAGATTTCCGCCTACATTCACTCCATGCAAATAATTCGGTATAATTAATTGCATGCCACTTCACCCTGTATGAAAGACCGATATTCAAATTCAATTTTTTGGGCAGGGTTGGTTTTAAATGTTTTATACCTAGTAAAAAAAAGAAAAGAAAAAGAAGTTCTATCAACTTTTTAAACTATCTTATCAAAAAATTATAACAATTCATATAAATGTCTAATTATATTCCAAATTCATTATAAATAATTCTCACAATACCCATAAATATAATACTAAAAAAATTAAAATAAATGTTTATATATATATATATACTAGTATTATGCCCATGCGATGCACGGTTTAATCAAAATTTATATGTAAACTATTTTTAATATTAATTTAATTAAAATTAAATAATAAAAATAAATAAATATTTTATTTTTAAGTTATATAATGAATGCATATTGTGTGAGACTAATGGATAGATATCTATGTAACTAATATAAAAGGAGATACATAAAAATATATATATATATATAAAATGATTTTACATAATATATTGAAATTTAAGGCTCAAGTAATATTTAAATGGAAAAACCTTGAATTTAAGAATTTGAAGTAGAGAGACTTACATGAAAATTTAATTTTTGTCAAAAGCATGGGAGAAGACACCAAAACTTGAGTGATTTTCACCCTAAAAAAAAAAAAAAAAAAAAAAAAAAAAAAAAAAAAAAAAAAAAAAAAAAAAAAAAAAAAAAAAAAAAAAAAAAAAAAAAAAAAAACATATATAACACACAACTTCAAAAAAAAAAAAAATAAAAAAAAAAAAAAATGAAATGAAAAAAAAAAAAAAAAAAAAAATCTCTATTATTTGATCTCAACCTCTCTATGTAATTATTAACAAAAAAAAAAAAAAAAAAAAAAAACTGCTTAGTATGATATTTGCTATCTAGTTCACCTAAATAAGTTTTTTCAAAGAGATGATAAAGCTCTAACCACGTAGAGACACAATATGCCAACAGAAAATAAAACTTAAACTACAAAGATAAGTAGACAGTTAAAACAAATACAGTAGCTTCCCAGTTAACAATATGGGCAATACAATATACTATATCTTCTAATTAAGCTCTAAAACTATCCAAGTGTTGTGAATACAATGAAAGAATGTGTGTAGTTGTATATGCTTTTCCATTTTACATACTGAAGTGAAAACTTCAATCTGTCAAACTTGTTACAACCTACAACCATCTTTGCAGCTTCACTGGTGATATGTTTTCTAGGACCTCACGGTGCACATATAATTAAAAAAGTTGATGATAACAATTAAAATTTGTGTCTATCTAAAGCATTAGGGTAAAGTTTTAGAACTGATTTAACGGCTGGGATTTAAAAAAAATTGAAAAAAAAGTTGATATTAACATTTAGGTTTGTTGTTTCTATTTAAGGTTGATACACCAATTCTTCTTTGAATGCTTTTACCAAAGATTACCGTAAGTATGACATTTTTATTTTTGTTTTTATTTTTTAATACACCATCTTCTTTGTACCTTAGAAGTTAGAACTAAGAGTCCTTAAATAAATAAATAAAAAGTTGGTGTTTTTGTTTTATAATACACCACTTCTTCTTTGAATCCTTAGAACTAAGAACCCTTAAAAATATGAGAATGATTGGGTTTGGAAAAAGAGCAAGAGCAGTAGTTTTTTTTTTTTTTTTTTTTTTTTTTTTTTTTTTTTTTTTTACCTTAAGCATATCCAAACGAAAAGAAATTTATTATGATATGATTTTTTTTGATTATTTATCCTTGTAAGGACACGATTCGTAACAACCCGTAACAGTGTTGGGTTCGCACGTAAAAAGGCCCAAACAATATCATTTGTAGAGCGTGGGTTTGAAAGGCTAGGCCTTGGTCACAAAACAGTGGGATTTTTGTGGTGTTCATACATGGTTTAAATTGTGTTCGCCTTGGGAGTCTCTCTCTCCTGGAGGCGGGCTGGGAGGCTCTGGTTTTTGGCCATTTTTCCCAGCCCCCTTCTCTGGATTGCTTACTTTTCCTTTTATACTAGCCTGTGTTCCTTATCCTTCGTCCACGTGTAGGATCGGCATTCCAGGATTGATACTTGTCCCATCAGCCCATACCCAGAGTGGTTAGGGGTGGTTGTAAAGGCTGGAGAGTATGGCTCTGTCAGGTGCAGAGTATTGAATGGCAGTAAGGGCAGCTTTCCCTGGTCGTTATACTTTCCAGCGCACCCTTTTCTATGGACACAGATATTTTTAGATTTTTTTCCCAAACTGTTTTCGATACCATTTTTGCCCTTCCTTCCTGTGAGATCTCGGACATGCCGAGAACTGAATCATCCTCGGCTGTGTTCCAAGGCTATTTTGTACTTGTATTACCAATCTTAGGCTATTGCCCTTCTCGGCTCGGGCCTTTAGACCCCAATGAATAAATGGGCCAGGGCCACAAACTATTGGGCCCCACAATAACCCCTAAAAATCCTGCTGTCCGACCTCTTGGTTGGGAGAGTAGGATTTTGGTAACGCCAAGCCTTTATTATGGCTCGTTTAACTCTATTTTTTATTAATGCTGGTGTCTCTTCATTTACCCAGGGGACATACCGGTCTACGAGACATTCCTGTGAATTTATTCACAATGTGTCCCCGCCGTTTGATTATCCGAAGCCCGACTTTAATGACTTCTATTTACAAGACTATTTAAATTCGACGGTTTGTTGACGAGGTGGGGAAGTGGAACGGGTACACTTTCGTTTATAGATTTTCTTGGAAATCTAGACGGATTAAATACCTTCCGTTCTACCCTACATATAAGAAGGAAGGCAAGAGGTTATTTCTCTTATACAGAGACCCTTTTAATCTTTCTGAAATCTGAAATACTTAGCTTCCTCCAGAGTTTACTTTACTCGCTAGTTACACCTTAGATTGCGATACGTTTCAAGATAGGAGTAAGTAATGAAGGAACCCCCCCCCCCCCCCCCCAGAAACACCATAGTCTTATGAAGCTCAAAATGGCTCGTTCAAGGTAGGGATGGCAGAGACTCAAGATCCTTCCTACCCTTCTTTCAGCCAAAATCCGAAGCAGGGGCTCATCGCGTCAAACTTTTGGCGCGACTGAGCTGGCGTCACCCATTATCAGTACCAACCGCTCTCTTACGAGCATAGCTAACATGGCACCAGCGTGTTAGGAGTCAGGACTGATGCAGGGACAAAGTATCCCTACTTCTTCCTCTCTTCCTTCACTGATGCCTCCTTTTGCCTCTCTTTCTTCTTCTTTCCACCGCCAGATCCATCCTGGCGCTTTTCCTTCTTCCTCTTCTTCTCCTCCTTCTTTCTCTTCATCTCCTCCATCTTCTTCTGAAGAAGGTCCTCCTCTCAATATGAGCGCTACTGGGGCAGAGTTTGGAAGGATTTCAGAGACAAGTTTAAAAAGACATCTGACTGTTTATTGTTATATTGTTGTTGTTTTCCTTTTATTATTTTTGTAATCCACCTTCTGTATAGGCTTGTTTAAGCCCTTCTTTGTACGTTGTAATACCTCTTTATATCAATAAAAGTCGTTATTATTTTATTTCACACATTATATCTCTTTATTTCTGAAATGGTTACGCCGTGAATAGACATACTATCTTGTGAATTCTTTTTATTTTTACACTTTGACCGATGTCTAAGACCGAAATCCTAGTTAATAAAAAGATCTTGCTCTGTGTTTATAGACACTATCCGACTTAATACTACTGAATCAAATAAGTAATACTTAGGGTTGAAACCCATATTAAGAAGAAAAAGAAAGGAACATTATGATGAGCTTATTGAGGCGGCCTGGCACAATACTGTTGACCTTAGAGCACAATACTTAGGGCCGAAATCCCTTATCAAAGAAAAAGGCGCTATTATGAACTTACGAGTGCTGTTCGGCACAATAATACAGACTTCAACCAATGACACTTAGGGTCAAAACTCTTGCTAAGGAAAAGATATTATCACGACTTTAATAGAGTTGTCTGGCACAACAATGCCGACCTGCGAAAACAACACTTACCCCAAAATAGCCAAGATGACAACTGACTGCTTGGTGCGGTGCAGGAACTAATCATTCGAAGACATATAACCCAAAAAATGAACAGCCCTTCCAGGTTGCTGAGTAATAGGGCGTTTCACCTTCCTAACAACTTTAATAGCTTTAACCTTTTATGGTATTTAAGCCGAGGATTAAGTAACTTAGAATTTTTTTTAAGTAGCCGACCTTACGAAACTCAGTTTTTCTTATATAAGTAGTTGGTTTCCGAATAGGTTTAAGTCCGAGGACCATACAATACCTTGGTTCTGTCCAAAACTCAGTTTTCTCATCTAAGTAGTTGGTTTCCCCATAGGTTTGAGTCCGAGAACCATACAACACCTTGGTTCTGTCCAAAACTCAGTTTTCTCATCTAAGTAGTTGGTTTCCCCATAGGTTTGAGTCCGAGGACCATACAACACCTTGGTTCTGTCCAAAACTCAGTTTTCTCATCTAAGTAGTTGGTTTCCCCATAGGTTTGAGTCCGAGGACCATACAACACCTTGGTTCTGTCCAAAACTCAGTTTTCTCATCTAAGTAGTTGGTTTCCCCATAGGTTTGAGTCCGAGGACCATACAACACCTTGGTTCTGTCCAAAACTCAGTTTTCTCATCTAAGTAGTTGGTTTTCCCGTAGGTTTGAGTCCGAGGACCATACAACACCTTGGTTCTGTCCAAAACTCAGTTTTCTCATCTAAGTAGTTGGTTTCCCCATAGGTTTGAGTCCGAGGACCATACAACACCTTGGTTCTGTCCAAAACTCAGAGTTGGTTTCCCCATAGGTTTGAGTCCGAGGACCATACAACACCTTGGTTCTGTCCAAAACTCAGTTTTCTCATCTAAGTAGTTGGTTTCCCCATAGGTTTGAGTCCGAGGACCATACAACACCTTGGTTCTGTCCAAAACTCAGTTTTCTCATCTAAGTAGTTGGTTTTCCCATAGGTTTGAGTCCGAGGACCATACAACACCTTGGTTCTGTCCAAAACTCAGTTTTCTCATCTAAATAATTGGTTTCCCCATAGGTTTGAGTCCAAGGACCATACAACACCTTAGTTCAGTCCAAAACTCAGTTTTCTCATCTAAGTAGTTGGTTTCCCCATAGGTTTGAGCCCGAGGACCATACAATACCTTGGTTCTGTCCAAAACTCAGTTTTCTCCTCTAAGTAGTTGGTTTTCCCATAGGTTTGAGTCCGAAGACCATACAATACCTTGGTTTTTTCCAAAACTCAGTTTTCTCATCTAAGTAGTTGGTTTCCCCATAGGTTTGAGTCCGAGGACCATACAATACCTTGATTCTGTCCAAAATTCAGTTTTCTCGTCTAAGTAGTTGGTTTCCCCATAGGTTTGAGTCCAAGGACCATACAACACCTTGGTTCTGTCCAAAACTCAGTTTTCTCGTCTAAGTAGTTGGTTTCCCCATAGGTTTGAGTCCGAAGACCATACAACACCTTGGTTCTGTCCAAAACTCAGTTTTCTCGTCTAATTTTTCGATAAGTGGTCGGGGAAAATAACCCCTCAGCTATGGCATGGGACCTTGGTTTTAGGGGGATTGGCTCCTCAGCCAAGCCCCTAGAACCATCCATGCAATTGACGCTACAAAGCGTAGCCCCTAGTCAAGAGTCATAGCCCCTAATGGAATCCTACGCTAGAACACTATAACCGGCCATTAGAAATGACAAGGGAACTGTCTCGACCTACCGTCTGTGCCAACACACAAGCCTCCCCACAGACGGCACCAATTGTAAGGACACGATTCGTAACAACCTGTAACAGTGTTGGGTTCGCACGTAAAAAGATCCAAACAATATCATTTGTAGAGCATGGGTTTGAAATGCTAGGCCTTGGTCACCAAACGGTGGGTTTTTCGTAGTGTTCATACATGATTTAAATTGTGTTCGCCTTGGGAGTTTCTCTCTCCTGGAGGCGGGCTAGGAAGCTCTGATTTTTGGCCATTTTTCCCAACCCGCTTCTCTGGATTGCTTACTTTTCCTTTTATATTAGCCTGTGTTCCTTATCTTTCGTCCACGTGTAGGATCGGCATTCCATGATTGATACTTGTCCCATCAGCCCATACCCAGAGTGGTTGGGGGTAGTTGTAAAGGCTGGAGAGTATGGCTCTGTCAGGTGCAGAGTATTGAATGGCAGTAAGGGCAGCTTTCCCTAGTCGTTATACTTTCCAGTGCACCCTTTTCTATGGACACAGATATTTTTAGATTTTTATCCCAAACTGTTTTCGATACCATTTTTGCCCTTCCTTCTTGTGAGATCTCGGACATGCCGAAGACTGAATCGTCCTCGGCTGTGTTCCAAGGCTATTTTGTACTTGTATTACCAATCCTGGGCTATTGTCCTTCTCAGCTCGGGCCTTTAGACCCCAATGAATAAATGGGCCAGGGCCACAAACTATTGGGCCCCACAATCCTTTATTAACTTATAAATTTATAATTACCCCTTATATTTTCTCTCTCAAAAAAAAAAAAAAAAAAAAAAAAAAAACCCATCTATTTTTTAAGGGAACCTCTCTAATTTTAAAAAACACGCATTTTTCACTGAAATTAAATGTTGATATTAGACTATTAGTAGTTGTATATGTGTTCAATGATTGTTTTTTATTGTTTTATTTTTTTAATTAATGTTGATATGAACAATTAATGTTAAACCAAAATTCAAAATAAATTAATAATAAAAGGATTAAATGAAGCATTTAGATTGTAATATTAAGATTTTTAGTAACTTAAAAATTATAGACAAATTAATAATAAAATGATTAGATAAAGAATTTGGATTTTAATCAAATTAAAAATTTTATCAACTTAGAAATTATAGGAGAAGAAGATAAGAAAAAAAATATCTATTTATTTTTATAAAAATCTATAAAAAAAAAAAAAATTCTACAATTTAGCGAAGCCACTTGGGGCAACTATGGCGTTCAAACCCAAATTTTATTATTATTATTATTATTATTATTATTATTATATGATAGATTGGGTTGAGTTGGTGTCAGTCTCAGATGGTTTAAAAAATAATAATCAACTCGAAATTGACCCAACTTGAGGTTAAAAATTAAATTGTTTCCAACCCAACGCACAAAAAAACTAACTTGAAGAATCGGGTTGATTTGTCTGGTTAATGGGTTGAATGCATAGTCCTAGCTATGAGAATAATTTGAAGAGGAAATGTAAAATTGGTATGTACATGGAGGGTTAGCCTATGAGAAATTAAAATTTAAGAGTTATAATTTATTGATAATTTAAACTTACATGTATTAATTTTTCTAGAGTTGGAATTTATATTTTTTAAATATATTTAAACTTTTAATATATATATATACACACCATATTTTAAACAAAATTATACTTAAAAAATGTTTAAATTTTAATGGTTTAATATAATTTTATATAAAATCATTTAGTAACTAAATAATTACATTGATACTCGTTTTTATAAGAATGAGCAATTTCATAATCTATCAAATAATATCTTTATAAGGTTTTTTTAAGAGATGCAAAAAATACATAAAAGATTCTTAAAAGATATATATAAAAGATAGATAATAAGAAGTGGAGATGGAGTTCAAACTATAAATATAGAGTACCACAAAATATGTTATTACTACTGAACTATCACTTAAACCATCAACCCTAAGTAGTATTCAAACTTGGGTAAGAATATTAATATGCATCTAATTATACTTATTTTTTGAATCCATCAATGTGATGCACAAGATTTTAGGCTCGTATCAATAAAATTTAAACTCCTCAATGGATTTATCAATAGTTTTTTTTTTTAAAAATATATTTTCTTTATCATTTTCATACTATCTAGTTGAACCTTTTTTTTATAGAAGTTCTGGTTGAACTTAATTAAATTAAAATTAACAATTTTCCCTTTAAATACTTCCATCCAAATAAATTAATTGTTAGAGATTCGATGTGTGAATATCGAGTATTAAAACTTCCCTAGACCAGCAAAGAAAGTGAACAGTATTTACTAGGCTTCATCAATACATAAATAATAATATGCCGACCTTATCCTTATAAAAAAACTTAAGATTCAAATTGACATATAGAGGAACGTTAGCTGCTGACCTTATCCATGCATCATGCATTTGTGACATGTGACAATTCCTAGTTATGTACGAGATTCATGAATATAAAACCCTTAATATAACTATTTTGCACCTTAAGTAAGAGCCAGGCTGGGCAAGGTTGTAGAATTATTTATTCATTTATTTATTTTGATAATGGCCAAGTTGCAGAAAGAGAACTACCTATCTAACATAAAAAAATAAATAATAAAAAATTATTGCTTTGAGTAAAATTTAAACATTGACATAGAACACAATTTACTATTTAATTATTGTAATTTATTAATTTTAGTATTCAATTTGTAATTTTCATTATTTTAGGTTTAGGGTTATTATTGCTTTGTTTTTAGGTGCTTTTAATACTTTTTAGATTAAATTTGGTTCCTATTATAGTTATGTATTAATTATGAGTTATTTTAGAACATATTTTCTTATCTGCCAAGTTTTACAAAACCTTTAAATAGGTCCTTAAGTCTGTAAACGTTTTTCTTTTAAAAAAAAATTATTCAATAAATAAATTTTAGATTTTTGTCTTTCTATTTTCTGGTGGATTCCAAACCCTTTCTCCTTGCAGATTCAAGAAACCCTCATAGATTCGAGGTTATTTTCAGAAGCAAACGTGTTTTGTTTCTTGTTTTCTAGAAGTAGGTGTGTTCTGATTTTGGACGCTTCCCGCATTAGTTGGTATCAGAACCTTAACTTATCCTGCTCTAGTGGCTAATTTCTGAGATGATAGCAATTCCAATGATAGAAAACTTAGCCAGTATTACGTGACGTACAGTTAGCACTTACAAATATCTTTGCTAGGATGTCGTTGTTGGAGCATGGAAACAATAAGGATAACTGTTGCAGAGACATAACTCACTAACAACTTATTGTTAAGCAAATTTCATATAGGTCTTATAGAAAAATTGCAAGTTTTAATGGTTATTTTTATAAATAATATTTTCTTGATTGGTTACTTGACCTAGAGGATTTATTTGACTATAGGAATATTTGTGATGAGAGAAAAGTTGAACTTGCTCTTTATAAACTTAGAGAGTTTGCCTTACATTGGTGGGAATGAATGTAGTTTGATAGACTCATATGAGGTAAAAACAAAATTCATTCATGGCCAAAGATGAAAAAGATATTTGCTATCAAATTTTATCCTTTGGATTATGATGAACTTTTGTCATATACAAAACAAGATTATTATTGGCCAAGAAGTTCAAACTTGAATTATTTTAAAGAGTCATATATTCCACCATTAAGAGAAGAATTACATGTTGAAGAAAATATTTTTCTTGAAGAATATGTAGAAGTCAAAGAGGAAAATATAGAGTTTTTTGAGGAAATTAATGAAGGCCTTGTTATAGAAGAAGAACCAGAAATCAAGATTGTGGAGGAGATTAATAAAGGCCCCATTATAGAGAAAGATCTTGAGGTTGAGATAGTAAAAACCATTAAAGTAGAAATTATAGAGGAAGTTGTCAACGATCTCGATGAATTCAAGTTAGATGATTGCAACATTCAAACTCTTATTATTTTGGTGGGAGACACCGAAATAAAGTTTATTGATTTTATTAGGATTGATAGATTTGATTCAATTGGCAGTTCTTATTTGGTAAATCTCTAGAATTACATGAAGACAAAGGAAAAAGAAATTCAAGTTGATTTGTTTATTCCATTAATGAGTTGCAAGTATGGAAAAAAGATCTAGGAGTTCAAGCATTTGAAGTATTTGTTTATTTGGAGCTGAAAATTTTAGATTTCAAAGATGAACTTGAGGACAAGTTTGTTTCAAGTGGAGGGGTCTTATGTAGGATACAATTTACTATTTAATTATTATAATTTATAATTTTGGTATTTAATTTGTAATTTTCATTATTTTAGGTTTAGGGTTATTATTTCCTTATTTTTAAATGTTTTTGTTAGGTTCTAAAGTTTAAGATTTTATGTATTTAGAACTCTAATTTGTATTGTTGGCAAACCATGATCAAAACAATGTGTTTAGAAGTGTTTAAAACTAGCTCAAAGCTGTATGTCAATGTAAAGTTGGAATCGAGTTTAAAGCAGGAAGCACTGTGGCTTTCGGCCTAGCTCGATCGATCGAAGCTTAGGCTCGACCGATCGAAGCTCGGGCAGATCGCTTTTCTGCAGAATTTTCCAACTCAGCCCTAGTTGTTTTAAAACGTTTTTAGGGTTTCTTATTTGTCCTAAGTATAAAAGGCAAACCCTAGCCACGTTTTAGTGTTGCTCATATTGCGGTTTGTGTAAATCTCTTGTGAGATCTAGAGGAGTTTTCCTTTACACAAACTTAGGGTTTTCAAGGAGGAGATATTTTCTACACCTTGATGATCAATTTAGTTGCTGCCATTAAAGTTTAAAGAATACACAAGCGAGGGTGCTTGTAGCTGGTGGGAATCCAAGAAAGAAGGAGTCCGTGGATTTGGAGCTTGCACGTGGTTGTGTCAGTAAGTTCTACTAGTTGATATCATTAGGAAGTCAAGCGGGGGTGCTTGTAAGTCCTTTTGTATGAACTTCGATTCTTTCAAGATAGTGGATTCAAGTTTACCTTGAAGATAGCTAGGTCAAATCCTCCCCAGGTTTTTACCGGTTTGGTTTCTTGGGTGATCATATCATTGTCTTATTTATTTTCCGCTGCTATGCATGATATGATATATTTGTGTTAACCTAGACTTGTTAATTTGACTAAGTATTCACTTGGCTAATTACCTAGATTAATTTGTTTGTGGTTTTAAGGAGTCTAAAAACTGTCAGTTTTTAATGCTTTTTAGGTCAAATTTGGTTCCTATTATAGTTAGGTATTAATTAGGAGTTATTTTAGAATTTATTTTCTTATCTATCAAGTTTTACGGAGCCCTTAAATAAGCCCCTAAGTCTATAAACGTTTTTTTAATAATTATTTAATCAATAAAATTCAGAATTTTGTCTTTCTATTTTCTAGTGAACTCTAGACCCTTTCTCCTTATGGATTCAAGGAACTTTCATGAATTTGAGGTTATTTTTAGAAGCAAACGTATTTTGTTTCTTGTTTTCTAGAAGTAGATGTACTCTGTTTCTTGGCACTTCTGCATCTCGCATCAGATATAGAATCTAAAGTGCTTCGCTTTGGGTAAAATTTAGATATAGTATCTAAAGTGCAGTATATTAATTAAGTTTCTCAATTAAATTAAAAAACTTCACTGCATTGACCAATAAGATAAAAATAATGTTATATTTTTAAAGAAAAATGGAATTTAAAATAACCAAATGTTTGAATTCAATTAGGGGATCTAATGTACTTTACATATGGTACATAACAAAATTTAATTTTACCCCTAAATTTGAAGAGAGAGGTATTATGTGGGAAAAATTATAGTTCCAAATCGATTTGATACTATCTTCTTCCAACCCAATTTATGGGAGAGATTAGATATCATATCCGTATTGAATTTATTACCTCCCATGATAATCCTTTTGACTGTGATCAAGACCCCGAAACAACAAAGGGAAGGAGAAGACTTCATCTAGCTCTACCACACCCCTTACCAAACTGATAAACCACTCCGAGGTCTTGATGAAGCACGTCTTCCAAACTTAAGCACTACCTAACAAAGCCCAGTGATGCTCAATGATTGAGATGCTCCAGCATGATCCTGAAAAACCTATTACACCAAAGATCCAAATACATAGCTGGTGCCCTTCGTTTCAGTAGTCCAGCAATGATAGCATGATCCCATCCTTATTTTACAGCTTAGAATTACGGTGGTATATATTCAAAACCCGGATTTGGAAACCAAGCTGCATAAACCCAGGCTTTTATTCTCTTAAATCCACTTTTTCCTCACATGTACACTTTCATGCATGTTTTGAACGTGTACATTACCTTTTCCCCCATTTAAAATATATACGACAACACATCAATTGTGAATAATGTGTAAAACAGTGGACGTAAAAAATGAGTGAAAGAGAATTTCTCATATATCTCATCATGCAGGAAACAAAACAGCCATACTCCTGACCTCACGAACGAAAACTGAAAACAAAATAGAAACAAAAACTTAAAATGAATACAAAAGGAATTTGTTGGGTTAAGATAGCTTCACCTCAATTAATTAATTCAATTACCCAAATTGATTAATTAGGTTCAATTGCATGCAAATTGTGGAGGCACCAACAAATCACCAAAAATACTAAATGCAGTGGAAAATAAATTTGACACAGTGATTTGTTAACAAATAGAGAAAACCTCGCAAGGCAAAAACCCCACCGGGTGATTTTAAGATCACCACTCCTAAAAATCCACTAATCAATAATCAAGCGGTTACAAGTATAAGAAATCTTACCAACTACCCTTGGCCTATCCCGAAATACCAACCTACAGTTGAACCTTTGTTCCAATACTGAATTAGACTTGATCTTGTTGTAGCATTCTTTCCCTTGGCCTATCCCGAAACACAAACCTCCAATTTGTGACTAACCCTTTTGCACAGATCCCAAGTACGTGACTAACTCCAGCAATTTGAAGAAATGTTGTTGATTGCAAAGTTCTTCACTTCATCAATAATGAAGTTCTTGAAGCACTCGGTTACAAAATCCTATGGCGTACAAACGCAGTAACTTCATACAGAAAAAATAAGTCTCTTGGTCTTTGTATCCATGTGTGACGACCTTTAAAATAATCCTTATATATGTCTAGGATTGTAAGAAAAGAAACCCCAAACAAATATACAAGACTATGCCGAATTTCAGATTTGAAAATTTTGAAATCTTAGTTCTTGATAGATCGAACTACTGTCGAGCTATCTATCGAACTTCACATTAAATCTAGCAGGCATCTGTCGAGTTATTTGTCGAGACTTAATGAATAGTTTTTCTTCACTTGTTTCTTGGACTAATCTTCATGTCTTTAGTTCTTGACTTGAACAACATGTTTCTTGAAGTATTAAACTCATCTTAGATCTACCTAATTACAAGTAAAGTACATTTTGTCAAAGAATTAGTCAATTACAAAAGAATATGACCCTACCAGAATTCTCCATTTTCTATGAATTTTCTTAGCTTAGCATCTTTTCAGTGGCTCGCTAGAACATCTCATGTCTTACATCTTTCTTGATAATTTGAAAAGGCACTCATACTCTCTTTTTAAGAGTCCCAGCTTGATTTCTTGAACCTTTCCAACCAAACATGGAAAAAATATGTATGGACAGATCACAATATAATCAAAATAAAGCATATAAACACTTTCTTTCTAAAGTTGGAACAGTGGACTGCAATTCCATATGGCATTCTCCCTTACGAGGATAATTAAGGGTTGAAAGCCCTCGTTTGTAATAATAATAATAATAATAATAATAATAATAATAATAATAATAATAATAATAAAATCTAAAAACCTGATTTCCTCCTATTTAAATCCTCATTTTTCATTTTTTTTTTTCTAATTTAAATCAAGATATAAGACACGGGGCATTTGACAGATTTGATATCTTAAAAAACAAACTCACGTAAACCACAGAAACTCAAACAAATATCACCATCACACTAAAAATTGGAGGAAATTAATGGATTTACGTAAAGAATAAATTTAAAAAAAAAAAAAAAAAAAAAAAAAAAAGGTTTCCCCTTTAAGATAAACATTGTATAAACCATTCATAAACCAAACGAATGTCATTATTAATCAACATGATGTACTTCTTTGTGTTAAAAAAGTCCGATATTGTTTTGTCTTATATTAGTCTTACCTTAATGGATTTAAGTAAAGAATGAATTATCTTTTATTTTCTTTTCTTTTTTCTTTTTTCCCTTTAAGAATAAGATGGTAGTCCGATACAGATGGATTCAACTAAGCACATATTCAACTAGTTGAACCTTCCTCGCAAAAAGAGGTTTTCTGGCACCGGTATACCTGTCTTTTCTTGTAGCATCTTAAAATTGTATTTTTCAAATCATTCATAAAAGCAACAAAAATGTCATTATCAACGGTAATTAAGTAAGACTTTGTGTAAATAAATAAATAAGCCATAATATGTTGTCTTATATTAGCTTGCAGTAGCTAGCAAAAAAATATTATTGTTTTGTCTTAAACCGTTGTGACCCGTGAAAACAAGATCACAGCATATAAGTTAAGGACCAAGGGATTGTGAGCTGTGAAAACGCGTATGATTTTTTTATTTAAACAAACAAACTTGAGGACTAAGGTAATTTTAATGATCGACCACAGATTTACATGTGCAAAAGTTCATTGTAGCAAAATTTTATGAATTACCAATGTGTTTGGTGACCTAGTGGAAGGGCCTTTGGCTAAATGGTCTCTTAAGTATAATGTATTAGGTTCTTTTGATATAGGCTGTTGCCCCCACTCTTTTGAGTTTATTATCAGGGTCAAGAGAAGTAGTCCTACTTCTCTGTAGTTTATTTATTTTGTTTTAATAAATTCTTCTTGTCCATCAAATTAAAAAAATAAGAAAAAGGTGGAAGGGCTCTTGGGAGTTGGGCCAAGTCCAACAAGACTTCGTTTTGTGGAGAGTATTCGAGTCGCACCTCTCCCACTTGTGAGTGATGTGTTGGTATTTCTTATATTTCATCTTAAATAAATTTTTAGCACGAGAGCAGTTAGAGTCTACTATGGTAACCTTAAGGTAGGAAAGCCACACTACCATTTTTTTTATACCAAAAAAGAATTATGAATAATTGTTTACTTATTTATATATGATCTCATTTATGAATATTATGTTATTGTTAAGCAATTTATATTTAAGAAAATATCATCTTTTTACCTTGAATAGCAATTTATTTTGGTCATGGACTTTTATAAAATGGTTCATAATTTTCATGTTTTTCATTTTAGTAATTGACATTTTGTCATTGTTGTCAAATAGTTGATGATAGAAAATTTGATGTGGCAAATAGAGAAATTAAAATAATCTACTTACTTATGATGATGGAAGGTCAGATTGGATGCCACTTGGCATTGATTAAAAATGGAGAAAAGAAAAAAAGCAAAACCTCTACAAGTTAATGTGTCGAAGTCAATTGCTTGTGATCCATATAAATATAGTTCCTTTTTTGATAGAGAGAGGCTTAAGTCTAATGGATCTTGTGTACTAAATCCAATATGATATTATAGGATAATTTTTTAATATATATGACTGCATCCTCTCGAAACTGGTGCACAAGACACTAAACTCGATCCAAACCAAATCCCTCCTTATAAGACTCCAACAGCTACCTCTATTGGGTAGTGTGGGCCCTAGGGATGGTAAAAGCCACCTATACCTACCCAATGAAATCAAAACCAAACTTGCCCAACTATTAATTGGGCCAAATACATATTGACCCAATTGACAGTTGGGTTTTTAACCGTGTTCCTAATTAAACCTAATTAACCAGCCCAGCCCAGCCCATATATTTTCTGAAGAAAAGAAAATTAAAAAACACTCAGCTCTTCGTTTCTCTCTCTTCCATCTCAAATTGGGGATTAGGTTTTTCTTCGATTCCCATTTCTCACAGATTTTGTTGTTAATTCTTCACATTATTACTATCTATCGCGCCGATTCGTTGATTTCTATCTTCGATGGTTTAGGGTTTCTTATTTTGAGCCTTGGTTTTGTCAAAGCATGGCTTTATCTTCGATTCTTTCTATCATTTTTATCCACCTGAATTTTCCTCCATTGGTGAGGTATGTGAAGAATACTTGGCTTTGTAAATTTCAAAATTTTTATTTTTATTTTCTGGATTTTTTTGGTCACTGGGAAATCATAGGGAAGTTAGAGAAAGATGGAATCTTGAATTCTTGGATCCTTGGTTGCAGGTTTTGTAACTAGTTTGCTTAGAATTCCACTTTGGGTTTGTGACAATTTTCACAGAGGTCTTTTTCTAATGTTCCCTCTTGGATATTTGTTTTTCATAGTCTGCATAATAATGGCATTGATGCATTAGACCAGAAAATGTATTTAGACATCATTTTTAAACTTCCAAAATTTGCATATTGGCAAAATCAGCTCTGAGTATGAGTCGGTGCAGTCCATTGGTTCTGACATTTTTGGTATAGTCTTTTCTGATTGTAAAGAGTCAAGAAGTCTATTTTTAACAAAACTCTCTGCTGCTTAGGGAGGATCCTTTTGTCTGTGTTTAATGATTGAGAATTTGTTTTGGTAGGATCCTTTTGTCTGTGTTTAATGATTGAGAATTTGTTTTGGTTGTGTGTTTGATCTGTGGTTTGTTCTATGCTTGTTTTTGCTGTAGCTCTGTTTTCTATGTTCTGTTCTTCTGCACCTGTATTTTCTCTGTAGTTCACGCTACTATTTGTACTAGTTATCGTGTTCGTTGAATAAAAGTTATTTCATTGGTGAAATTGTAAAAAGATAAAACATATCTCACTGCCATTAGTTTTAGGATTTATTCCAAAGTATGTGGCTAAATTCAATGCTTTTATCTTGGAGACATAATAGGAGGTAGTAATAAGATCCAATTCCAGTTGGGTAATGGAATGTTAAGTGCTACCATTAAGTTCAAAAAGGTCTCAGTTTGCTGGACAAATACTCTTTCTATGGTTTCCATGGTAACAAAAGAAATAGGCTATAAGCTTTGTTGAGTAGTGTATATTCAAGCTTAGCTTGTCAGCAAAAATCAAAAGCTTAGGCTTGGCTTGAGCTTGAGCTTGTGACAAGCCTAAAATAATATTTGAGTTTGAGCTCGTGGTAAAGCTAAAAGGCTTGGGTTTTGCTTGACTTGATTAGTTAGTTAAGTCAAGCTCGAACTTAAGCTTAGATTAAGCTTTCAAGCTTGAAATCTAAGAAAATTACATTCTTAAAATGCTTAAATCTCCAAAATCAAGTAAAAAAATAATATACTTAATTTATCATGCTTCTAATCCACTTATGATTAGCCATTATTTAAATTTAAATTTTACATAATTAAACCCGTTCATTCATCCTTTATTGTCTACAATTTCAACCATTGTTCAAAATAGAATTTTTACATTCACGTTAGATGGTGATAAACTAGAAAATTACTTATTTGTAATTATTATGATTGGGAAAAGACTAACATGTTTCATAATATTACATTAGATGGTTGATGGGGAAGAATCATACTTGACACAATTTTTTTTGTTTTTTAGAGGGAAGTAAAAAAAATTAAGGTAATAGGTTGTGGTCTCATGTTGGCCATATCATTATCAAGATATATGTAATAAGTTTATTTAGCAAACACATATAAACTTATAAATAAGTCTGTATGCTTGAATTATTTTGTATTAAGCCTTATAGCTCACAAGCTTGTACATGAACAATTTTTTTTACTTGGGCTCAGCTTGTTTATTAAACAAGTCTAAAACTAAATCTCAAACTTGGCTTATTTAAGAACAAACAAACATGAACGAGCTCGAGTTGTTCATGAACGGCTTAGTTCATTTATAGCCCTTAAAGGAAGCACACCAACCCCTAGTTATGTCAAGGCATGTATGGATAGTTAGATACCACAAGTCCCACTTAAAGTTCCGTTTTTCTTTTAGCTAGCTTAGGCCTTGTTTCCTATTTCGTTTTGATAATAACCACATGAATCACTATTATACTCACCGTGGCTAATTATGATATTTTGATCCTTTTTTTTTTTAAATTATTCTAGCGGAGAAATCACTTTCGCATGAGCAGGAATGTTTTCTCTTGTTTGAATGATGGATGAAGCTACGCTCTCTCTTGATAATAACCAATGATACTTCTTTGAGTGCTTCACATCAATTCTACGGTAGTTAGAGCAGGCTGTATTATTAGACCAAAAACATGTACCCATACTTAAGTTGCCAAAAGTTGGTAATGCGAGTCCTAAAGGTTCACAGCATAAGTATTCAGGTTTGCAAAAAATGTTCTATTTTACCATTTAAAAAGTTATTGTATTTATTATAATATACAATTTTACAATACACTTAATATCTCAGTTTTTATTCTTAGAATATAAAACATTAAAATAACATAAAATAACTTAAACCAAAGAAAAAAAAAATCCCACCACCAATCTTTGCCGTACCGGAAAAACCACCGCCATCATCACCATTGCAAATCCAAAAAAATTCAACCCATCTTAGCCATATCAAACCGAAAAAAGCCACAGGAAATCTAGCCAATCACCGCTAATCTCAACACTGACAAACACCACCCACAACCACTGATCGCAACCATAGGAAAAAAACAAACCACCTGATCGCAATGCAGACAACCACCATACTATCATTCATCGACCATATCAAAACCCACCAATTACCATACTGTCATTCACCAACCACTGCCAAAAAACCCAAAAACCACCAAATCCAAAACTCAGTCATCACCACTTGAATCCATATCAAACCAAATCGCAACCCACTCACCACCCAAAATCCATTGCCACACTACTCACAACACATCAATCCACAACCCAATTGCTAAAACTGAGCCCCATTGTCGATCCATAGTCACCCAAACAACCACCCAAAACCAATCCATAGTCACAACCACCCAAAATCAATCTACAGCCACAACCACGGACACCCAAAATATATATATATATATATATATATATATATAGAGAGAGAGAGAGAGAGAGAGAGAGAGAGAGAGAGAGAGAGAGAGAGAGAGAGAGAGAATAAAATAAGCAATTTTAATTTTAGAACCAAGCTACTCTAATTTCTATACAATTTTGCTAGCAAGTTACTAAATTCACTAAAAAACACTTGTCTTACACCAACGTTTTTTCCTAACGATTTTGAAAACTACAACTATAGGAGACTTACAGCAACACTTTTAGAAACTGCCACAATAGGTTGACCTATTACGGCAATTTAAAATCGGGGTTTTTTAAACTATTGCTATAGATACCCTACTATGACACTTTAAGAAACTGTCACAATAGGTAGAGCTATTAGTGCATTTCAAAATTGCCGCTATAGGGTTCAAATTAGATTTTTTTTTTTATTTTTGTTGTTGTTGTTGTTGTTGTTGTAAATAGCCTGTCTAGGTAGTTATAAAACTGCCGCTATAGACTTCTTCATTTCGAATACCTATCCAAATGGTTTTAAAACCATTGTTATAGGTTTCTTCATTTTGAATACCTATTTTGGCAATTTAGAAACCGACATTATAGGTTTCAAATTATAATAAATATTTCCAATATATATATATATATATATATATATTTTATAATAACCTATTTCGGCGGTTTTTGCGGTTTTAAAACCGCTGCTATAAATTTCTTCATTTCGAATACCTATTCCAGTGGTTTCAAAACCGCCATTATAGGCTTCTTCATTTTGAATAACTATTCTAACGATTTAGAAACTGCTGCTATAGGTTTTAAATTAGAATAACTATTTCTAAATTTTTTTTTTTTTTTAAAATAACCTATTTTGACTGTTTTAAAACCGCCGATTTAGGGTTCTTCATATCTAAAACCTATTCTGTTAGTTTTGTGGTTTGATGGTATAAAATAACAAATTGGGAGTTTTAAAACTCCCAATGCTAATGCTCTAAGTTATGGCAACTATCCCATGGTTTTCAATAACAATGTTCCATTAGTAATGTTACTTTTTTTTTACAACATATCACTTTTGATCAAATTGTAGCGTAGAATTAGTACAAAAGTAGAAATTTAGAACTATCTTTAAAATATATACTATTTTTTGAATTATTTGGCCTCAGATAATATGCCAATCATAACAGTGAGCTCCAAAATGAAGTCAAAAATGAAATCTCAAATTTCCCTGCAATGTAAAAAGAAAGGAACTAAGATATTAGAGTAATATATTTTAAAGTAGCACTGTTATACAACTCGGGTTCAAATATCACCGTAAGTGTAGAATCCTTTTAATGAGCCATTTCATCTTCAACTTTAAAACCTTATTCAATTCTAGGTATGTATCACATACATGAGGCGCCAATAAAACAGAATTGGAGCCAAGAGAAAATAAAGTGTACTCATGTTGGTTACTTGTGGACGCCAGAAAATATTTTGGATTTTTTGTTTATATATATATATATATATATATATATATATATATATGCTTATAACACATTGGGTCCTTAGTGACATGACTTTTTTTGTGCATGTGTTTATTAGACTCATAGGTGACCAATCACACCTGAATATAAAACCAATGGTTAGTGGTAACTCCTAAAATAAAAATAAGAAAAAGAAACTCACTTATACACACACACCTCACCCTAAAAACACATGCACACAAAGAGTCACGTCACTAAGGACCCAATGTACGATAATCCAAAAAATATATATATAATCCAAAATATTTTTGGGCATCCACATTACTGGGATTTTTTTTAGGTTTAGGGGTAATTTAGTCATTTATAGGTTATGGGGGTATTTTGATAATTTTGAAGGTTTTGAGGGTACTTTAGTCATTTTTAAGGTTTAGGCTTATTTTCAATTTTGGTCAATTTTTAGGTTTAGGGGTATTTTGGTTATGTTATAGATTTCGAGGCTATTTCAATTAATTTTGAGGTTTTAGGGCGTTTTGGATTTTTTTTTTTTTTTAGTTTTAGGAATATTTTGGTCATTTTATAGGTTATAAGGGTGGTAAGGACTGAGAATGATGGGCCCACCCCCCTAAGTCATGATCGTACCCCGTGGCCATCGGGATGACCTTAACTCAGCAAGGGTCTATATGGCCCGAGGGTTAGGAGAATACCTAAATTGTGGTCCGAGCACAATGGATAAAGCCTTGGGGAAATCCTTCGACTGAAAAAACTATTGGGTTAAAATGAATTGACCCCTTTTCAAATTAATTAATTACCCTAGTTAATTAATTAGTCAAATTACATATAATAGCGTGGTAGCACAAATAAATCACCAAATAACTAAATGCAACGGAAAATAAATTTGACACGGGTGATTTGTTTTCGAATGGCGAAAACCACCGAGGCAAATCCCCACTGGGTAAATTTAAGGTCACCATTCCCGAGAATACACTATTATCAATCACAAGCGGTTACAAGTATAAGGAATCTTACCAAACCCTTTGGCCTATCCCGAAATACTAACCTACAGTTGAAGCCTCACTCTAATACCTAATTGGACTTGTATTGTAGTGGCAACCTCTCCGTTCAACGCACGAATCCCAATACGTGGCTAACCAATAATGCACGGATCCTAGTATGTGACTAACTCCACCAACTTGAAGAAGATGTTGGCTGCAAAGTTCTTCAGTTCATCAACAATGAAGATTAGGAAACTCCTTGATCACTAAGCCTTTGGCGCAAAAACGCAGTAGCTTCTACAGAGAGAATGATGAACTAGAGCAATTTCTGTCTCCGGCCACGCAATGCATGTAGGGATACTTGATTTCTTGTGCGACGGCCTTTAAAATAATCCTTATATATGTTTAGGGTTGTGAGAAAAGAAACCCTATACAAATACATATGGATATGCATGTAATCAGATCTGAAAAATCTGATTTCGTAATTCTCGACAAATACAACTTGTGCCGAGCTTGTGTCGAGCTTCAACATTAAATCTCGATAGAAAGGATATTGTCGAGACTTCTGTCAAGCTTTAATGAACAACACTTCTTCACTTGTTTCTTAGTCAAATTTTCATGGCTTCAAAACTTAACTTGAACAACATGCTTCTTGAAGTCTTAAACCATCCTAGATCTACCCAATTACAAGTAAAGTGCATTTTGTCAAAAGATTAGTCAATTTACATCAAATATGTCCCTAACACAAACTAAACTTGGCGTTAGGAACAAGTTACGAGAAAGTCACTTCGATAGCAGAAAGCAGGCCCTCCCCTTTAACACGTTACCCGATGCATGGGAACAGTGGCTTAGATTAAAGAAGCCACTCATTCCTTTTGAGTGGAGGGACCTACTAACTTAACAGAGATTCCCTCATCATAGCCATCCCACTCAGGGAAAAGTATAAATAAAGGGGTGAGGAACAAGAGAAGGGGTTAGAACAAAAATTGGGGAGAGAGACATAAGAAAGGAGAGAAAAATCTATTTCGGGGAAAAGGAAGTCATGCTCAGACTTTAGAGGAAGGGCTCAGCTGTGTGGTAACCTTCATAGTTGAGCCGATCTTTAGGTAGGTTAGTGTTAAGGAACCACCATAATGCCATCAGTGATATCACTAGATATTTCCTTGGACCTCCCATTGTGGGATAAACCCAATCTAGAATACAAGGAAATTGGGGGTTTGGGCCTAACCAGCTCAAGGTTATTGGGAAAGGACCACCATAAGAGCATTTTGGTCAATTTTGAGTGTTATAAGTGTTCGTTTTTAGACCCTTTAACACAAGTTGATTAACCTAGTTATTTAGCCAAGTGATTACTTAGATAAATTATTCAGTTCTAGGTTAACACAATAAAATCATATCATGTAAATAATGCGGAAATATAAAGAACACAACGATATGATAACTCAGGAAAACCTAACTGGTAAAAAACCTGGGGATGATTTAACTTAGCCATCCTCAAGGTAAAGCAAATCCACTATGAAAGAATTGAAGTTTGTACAATAGATCTTAGACCACTAACGTCCTATTATTACCTCGAGTAGAAAACTTACTACCATGACCACATGACAACTCCAAGTCCACGGACTACTTCTTTCTTTGATCCACAACAACCACAAGTTCTCCTACTCGTGACATTGAGACTCCACTCAAAAGTTCCATATCTTCTTTAAAGTTCTTTATGCAGCAACTGAAGAGATCATTAAGTTGTTGATGCGAATTTTGATCTTGATAACTCTATGTGTGTGTATTAAGATAAACACCTCTAGATCTCATAGAAGATTCAACACATAACTCTCCAAAAGACTACTAAAACGTAGCTAGGGTTTTTCCTTTTATATTTGAAGTAAACCACTTAACCCTACACGTCATATGGGTTTGGGTTGAATTGGAAATTTTGCAAAAAAATAAATCTAGACGAGTTTTGATCAATCGAATCTAATTTTCAATCGATCACGCCTTGCAGATTTTGTCTAATAACTTCTGCAATCACTTGATTCCAATTTTACAATAAAACACACTTTGATCAAGCCTAAACCTAGACTCTATGTTTTGATCATGGTTTGCCAACATATTACAAATTGAAGTTCTAATATATTAATTCCTAAAGTCTTAGAACCTAACAAACTCCCCCTTTGGCAATCCGTGACAAAACATATTATAGAAATAAAATGCTCAAAGTAAACAGCCCATTCAATTCAAAAAGCCCTAATTACAATTCAACCTAAACCATTAAACCATTATCTATCAGTTGCAAAAGTAGACATTAGCCACGACTAAATTAACCTATAAATTCCTGAAACACTAAACAAAAGTATAAACGCATGTGTGGAAAATACAAGTAAACCAAATTAGCTTCTTGATTTCATAAAACATGAAAGTCATATACCATGAATAACCTCATAATATAAATCAATAACCAATGTACCATATGTGAAACAAGAAACAATAAAAACACTAAACAGAAAACATAATGTCTCCCCCTAACATATACAACTCATACAAAAAGAGATACATCAAAGCCAAAATAAACAAAATACAATACATAGCAAGAAACTCCTAGATACAATCTACAAAATCTCCCCCTATCTCCATGTATATGTACTCCCCCTTTTTGTGATGAATTACCAAAGGGCAATCATGACTCATCAAAGGGTGGAGCCTGTGGAGTAGAACCTCTAGCATCCACCAAATCTGCTCGTAAAACATGAAGCTTATTGAGCACATCCAATAGAAGCTGTCCATGCGCCGCCGGAATGGTCATAACAGTATCTAGCATACTACGCAAGGAAGAGTCACTCGATGTAGATGGTGAAGGATCCACAGCAGCTGTAAGGTCTACATACACCTCAGCAGAAGGGTCACCAGAAGAAGGAGGCTGAGATGCATCACATGTAGAAGACTCTACCCTAGGGTGCTTAGAGCTAGCTTTCAACTAAGCTGCTCTTTGCCTAAGGAATGTGGCACCTATAGGAGCTATGATATGTACTGGCTCGGATGTGGGAAAGTCCTCTAATCCTAAGTCTAAAATAATCCTGTGAATAAAGACCGGAAAAAACGAGCCAAGGGATTTGGCACTACTCCTATGAACATCAACAAGTGAGCGAATGAAAAGAGTGGAAAAACTCATAGGAGCATCAGTGATGAGAGCATACAAGAATGCACATCTCTCAATGGGGATAGTATGAAGATGAGAGATAGGCCAAATACAATGACAAGAAATCCTGAAAAACAATAATGTCATCAAGAGGAGGAGACTTTATGTAAGGGTACACAGGCTGCTATACCAAAGGTATACCAAGAGTAGAGGCCACTACATTAGGAGTAATGACATACTCTTCATCCCTTATCCAACTCTTCACAAACTGAATGTTGGAATCATCGGAGTGGACAGAGAGGTTCAAGTAGAACTTTTTAATCAATGTAGCCAGAAGAGGATGCTCTACCTCTAAGAGTGGTAACCAACCCCTACACTCAAAGTTCCTATGAATTTCTGGATCTACCTCATCTAGGATAACCCTACACTTAGCCCAAATAGGTCTAAACACAATTAGCTTCTCATAAGCTTCTTGGTTTTTCTCAAATTAAAACCTATCACTTTGAAAGGCAAAAGAGGATTGGGTAGAGGCTTTCTTAGCTCTAGTCTTCCTAACCATGATGCTAAGAGATTAGAGGAAAGGGAAAAAAAAAAAAAAAAAATTAGAAAACCAAGGGCAAACTGCATTAGAGAGGGTTAGAGCACAAAAATAGCAACAAATAACCATTTGTATGATGCATGTGATGAATGCACATATGATGCATGCTCTAATGCGTTAAGATTTGTTCAATATCACTTTATAAACTAACAATTGACTTGAACATAGAGTTTTAATCCAAAAACCCCAAATTTTGAAAAAACCCAATTTCAAAAATTAAACCAAATTGATCAATTAACCATTATACTAGTTATAAAACATCATATAATGAATTAATCCATCAATTACACAAGTCAATTTCATCAATTATAGTCCAATTGAACAAAAACCCCAATTTCTCAAAGTTCCAAGCCCTAGAATTTTCAATTCTCCTTAAATCACAAAATTGACAAAATTAATGTATGGGAATCACTTGTATATGAACTAAGAACAAAAACCCAGTGATCAAATATGATTAAAAACAACCTAAAAATCAAAAATCCCAAATTATGTTTGAAAATTTTAAAGAAAAATGCATGAAACATATAATTAAATTGAAAAAGAAAGGGTATAAAGGTCTTACCAATGCTTTAGGACAAAAACCTTGGAGAAATTTGTGGAATAAAACGACAAAAATCCCTTAGATTGGATCGGTCGAAGTGAGAAAGAGAGAAAAAGCCTAAAAAGCTTTTGAAATAGTGAAGAACACGTGAGGGAGAAGCTTTTTAAAAGACTTAATTTTTGAATTTCGATCAATTGAAATTGGGGTTTGATCGATCGAAAAATAGATTTGATTGATCGAGCACCAATCGATCCAGGCAGATTCAAACCAAAATTTTTAACGCATTTTCAATAGGTCGAAAAATACATTCGATCGATTGAAAATCTGGAAAATTGAAATTTTGAAAAACAAAGGAATTTTTTTGCAGAAACCACTCAAATCAATTTATTTCATGAATGAAATGCATGATTATGAGTTTAAAATTTTTTCAAAAACATTTGAATTCAACCTAGATCTTCTAAAAACAAGATTTTTACACTTTTTGTTCCCAAAACACAATCAATAAACATGTTTTGTATTAAAATTAACGAATGCATAATCTTGGATGGCCAAACCAACTTCACACACAATTTCATGTGCTAAGTTTAGCAAAGAATAACTTGTATAGTGTGTGCAACTAGTAACAACATGAGATACATGTGAGGTGATATGTAAATAGTAATCAATCATAATTTCTACATTATTCATCACATAAGTTTGAAAGTGACTATCACCTAAAGAGTTACATCATATAACTCTCATATCTCCTAGAAAACAAACTTGCAATCATGTAATTTTTTTATTATTTAGCCTCATAATGTAAACACCATTTTTATTTCATTGTGAAATTGTTATTTTAGCCAGATAATGTACACACCAATTTTATTTCTTTGTGTAATCTTTATTATAGCCAAATAATGTACACACCAATTTATTATTATTCCAAGGCTATACCTTATTTTCTTTTTGTGCATGTGCTACACTTTCTCAAACATAAAATCATACGATATGCACTAAGGTGTTCATGATTTGCTAGTAAACAGTGGTAAGATGGTTATTTATGTCTTTCTCTTAGGATAGTTTAGTCTATATAGTCAAAAGCATGTGACTTCAAAATTAAGATCATGTGATCAAAAACTATAAACAACTCTCACACAACATGCACTACATAGATAAAACTAGTAAAGTGCAAAAAAAATAAGCTCATCCAAGCTAAACAAGGTACACAAGCATGTTATAAAACAAAAGATGGCCAACCTCAACTATAAATCCAAGATTTATAATACAAAACACATTCTTCTTTCCTTTTTTTTTTTTTTTTTTTATTTTTTTAATTTTTTAAAGAAATAACAAAAACAACCTACTATGAAATACATGAATGTAATGCAATGCAAATCCAAGAAGCAAAAAGAAACAAAACAACAAGTAAAGAAGGGTCACAAAGAGTATTAGGATGAAGCACAAGAATCATGTCAGAAAGACTCAATTAAATTGAGGCTTTTGCATCCAAAACTTTTTAAATGCAACTTTGGCTTTGGAGTTATTATTTATATTAGAATGATATGCAACTCCAAGATTGGTATAAAGGTTTAAAGCCTTTACCAATTCACCAATAAGTTCCATAGGATCTTGTGCTTAAGGCACAAGTACTCTTGGCTTATTTACTCACTTTGCAGCTTGCAACTTGAAACAGTTTGGGCAAGTATGCCTAGCCTTTCCACAAAAATGACAAACTCACAAAGGTCTATCATTCTTCTTATCCTTAGGGAGGTTAGGATTCTTAGGCTTAGACTTTTTAAGTTCAACCCTAATCTTCCTAAGAGGTGGTGTAACTTCTACTGGTTTGACAATCTCAATCTTGGGAGGAACAGAAGAAGAAACAAAATTTTTGGAATGAGTTCCAGACACCAAGATGCTATCTACAAAACCTAGACATGTTTTGTCTAAGGGAGACCTCTAAACACTCAACATGTGATCAAGTTTAGAACTAGCAGATCTATTTAATTGTTCTCTAGCAACAGATAATTCTAGTTCTAGGTTCTTAATCTTATCAAGCAACATCATGTTTTCAGTCTTCACCTTATCAATCAAATAATTAGCATCAAGCAATTTCAACAACAAGTTTTTCTTTTCAAGTTCAAGGGAGGCAATCTTCTTTAAACCTAAGTCTCCACTCATTGCATCCTTTGCAACAACCTTGCACAGCTTATTAAAAACTTCTTGCAAATCAGTACACTCAGAGAGTTCCCCATCAGAAGGATTCTCTTCAACCACAACACTTTCATCAACTATGATAGTAGTTGTGAAAGTAAAGAAATTTCCATCTTCATCACTACCAGACTCTTTATCATCACTAAGGGTTATAGCTGTAGCTTTACCTTTTGACCTCAAGAATGTAGGACATTCAAATTTCACATGACCATACCCTTGACAACCAAAACATTGTTGACCTAGTGAATTTCTAGAAGTTCGACCAACTTTATCTCTTGATTTATCAGCATTATTAACTTTAGTTGGTTCATTTTTCTTAAAATTCCTAGGTTCAGCATAGTTTTTACCTTTTTCCCTTCTGTTGTTATTCATAAGAAAGTTTCTAAAATTCTTGGTAAGATAAGCAATCTCTGTAGAAGAGAGTTCATCATTAAATCCATTCCCATCAACATTACCAATTGACTTAAGAGCTATTAATTTGGATTTGTTTGTTTTGGGTAGGTCTAGCTCATAGGACTAGAGAGATCCTACAAGCTCATCAACAAGGATGGAGTCCACATCCTTGCTTTCAATAATGGCAGTCACTTTTGGTCTAAAGTCCTCACTTAAGGATCTAAGAATCTTCCTAACAATCTTAGGTTGATCATAAATTTCACCCAAATTATAAGCAAAATTAACAATATCATTAAACTTTGCATAGAATTCATCAAAACACTCATGACCAGACATTCTAATGCTTTCGAATCTAGTGGTTAATTGCTGTAACTTATTAATCTTAACTGTCATTGAGCCTTCATGCACAGTTTGGAGAATATTCCATACAGTATGAGCAACCTCAACATTTGAGATTCTCTTGAATTCCTTCATAGAAACAGCATTAAAAATAGCATTCATGACTTTGCTATTAAAAACAGTTACCTCTTTTTGAGATGTTGACCACTCACTAACAGGAGTAGTCGGTTTCTCCCATCCGTATTCAATGGAGTTCCACACTCTCTCATCAATAGATTTCAGGAATGCTTTCATCCTTACTTTCTAGTAGGCATAATTGTTTCCATCAAAGTGGGGTGGGATCATAAGAGAGTGACCGTGTTCCATGACAACAGAGGTCAAGGATCAACTCTTAGATAAAAAGAGCTAACAACATAAGAGCTAACTCGCTCTGATACTACTTGTTCATTTTTAGACCCTTTAACACAAGTTGATTAACCTAGTTATTTAGCTAAGTAATTACTTAGATAAATTATTCATTCTAGGTTAACACAATAAAATCATATCATGTAAATAATGTGGAAAGATAAAGAACACAACAATGTGATAACCCAGGAAAACCTAACCGGGAAAAAACCTAGGGAGGTTTTAACCTAGCTATCCTTAAGGTAAAACAGATTCACTATGAAAGAATTGAAGTTTGTATAATAGAACTTAGACCACTAATATTTTATTACTACCTCGAGTAGAAAACTTACTACCACGACCACGTGACAGCTCCGAGTCCACGAATTACTTCTTTCTTTGATCCACAGCAATCATAAGTTCTCCTACTTGTGACTTTGGGACTGCACTCAAAGGTTTCAGATCTTCTTTAAAGTTATTTATGCAGCAACTAAAGAGATCATCAAGTTCTTGACGCGAATCTTGATCTTGATAACTCTATGTGTGTGTATTACGGTAAACACCTCTAGATCTCATAGAAGATTCAACACACAACTCTCCAAAAGACTACTAAAACGTAGCTAGGGTTTTTTCTTTTACACTTGAAGTAAACCACTTAACCTTACACGTCATATGGGCTTGGGCTAAATTGGAAATTCTGCAGAAAAATAAATCTACACGAGTTTTGATCGATCGAATCTAATTTTTGATCGATTGAGCCTTGTAGATTTTGTCCAATAACTTCTACAATCACTTGATTCCAATTTTACAATAAAACATCATTTGATCAAGCCTAAACCTAAACTCTATGTTTTGATCATGGTTTGCGAATACATTTCAAATTGAAGTTCTAATACATTAGTTCCTAAATTCTTAGAACCTAACAATAAGTATTTTGATAAGTTTTTAGGTTTAGGGGTCCTTTGGTCATTTTGGATGTTTTAGGGTGGTATTTTTGTCAAATTAGAGGTTTAGGGGTATTTTGGTAATTTTGAAGGTTTTGGCAAGTTTGTCAGTCATATTTAGCTTTTAGGGGTATTATGGCCATTTTAGAGTTTTTGGGGCATTTTGGTTATTTTAAGTACTTTAGGGGTATTTTGGTCATTTTAAGATTTTAGGGGCGTTTTGTTAATTTTTGAGGTTTAAGAGTATTTTGGCAATTTTAAAAGTTATAAGGGTATTTTCATTATAAATGTTTATTGATTATTGGGTAATTGGATTGGCTTGAGTTTGGATAATAACTAATTGGTTAAATAGGTAGTAAATGGGTAAATGAGTGTTTATATACCGAACTCATTTATGATCCACCCAATTGCCACCCATTTTTGACTCTCTAGGTTTTGGCTCCTATTGTCATTTGATGTCAAGTCCATCATTTAACACCTAAAATTATCTTGAATTGGGATCTTTCAACTAAATTGTATCTTTGTTTTGTTGAGGGAGCAATCACATTTTTCACCTTGAACTTTTCTAAATCCATTTTTAATGTAGCACCTTCATTAAGAGACAAAAGTTTTATTTAAATGATGAAAATAGTGGTTGTTATTTTTAATGACAATTGATAAAAGAGCAATAATTTTTATTTTTATTTTTTTGATGAGAAACGATAAAAGTGCAATAATGAGTTAGAACAATGTATCCTATAAAATACGCTCTATTGCTTATATATGCTAATGTCCATTGAGTCATCATGTCATATATAGGCCTGTTCGTGGATCTATTGGACCAACTGAAACCAGTCTGACCGCACTGATCTGCCCCCCTCAGGGCCCCACGGAAGGTTTCCGACACAATGGTCGGTGGTATCTCTTCAGTACTGACATCGGACCAGTTCGGCCATCGGCGCCGAGATGTGAACACCGCTGAGAATCGACCCAACCCGAGTATGTTATATATATATATATATATAAATTTTTTTTAATATAATAACATTAACGTGTCAAAAGGATTGGAATAGTCTCAGTCAAGTCTTGTCTAAAAGTTGTCTTGCGTTTTTTTTTATTTTTTTATTTTTTTTAAGTTGCCATATTTTGTTATTGTTTAAGTTTGTTGAAATGGCTTGAATCTAATGTTGGTGGACTAACATTACAAACAAGCATTAAATGCTTGTCTTGCATGAATTGTCAAAAGGCAAGATCTGACATACAATCTTGGCCATGAATGCTTGCATGCTTATTTTAGAAAGTGTGGCTTGATCAACAAAGCCAAAGAATTGCAATTCAGCTTTTTCATGTGTGAAGAAATACAAGAAGTTGCATTAAATGTTGCATGGACTCATGGCCGAATATATTGACTTATTTTCAGTAGAATTTTTGCATTATTAACATGTGCTGGAACTATTAATAATTCGGCTAGAACTTTTGCTATAAATAGAGATGGAGCAAAAGAGAGTTCCTACGAGAGATAGCAAAGAGCTTCTTTTGTGTGTGTGCACCAGAGATAGGAGGCTAGAGTGTCCTGCCCAACTTTTGTCTAAATACAATAGCGTGTTCTCTATTTATTTGTGAGAGAACTAAGGGTGTATTTGGAGTTTGGGTTTTTGTGAGAGTGTCTTCAGGCTATTGTTGTAATCTCCAAAACTATAGTGAAACTTTATTCTATCGCCTCCCGTGGACGTAGGCATATTGTCGAACCACGTAAATTCCTTGTGTCATATTTTTCTTCTCTCTCTTTAACCTTATGTAAATAGATTGTTCCACAATTTTCACAACCACTAGTATCAGAGCTCCAGGTTGATTTATTCAATGGAGATGATTGCTTCTATTGCCAAGGTAGACGTTGTTAAGTTTGATGAAATTGGTAACTTCGGGTTATGACAAAGAAGGGTGAAAGATCTGATGGTACAACAAAGTTTGGTGAAGGCTTTGTATGACAAAGCAAAGAAACTAGAGACATTGACAGATGATGAATGGGAAGAACTCAATAGGAAGGCGGTCAGTACAATTTGACTATGTCTGGCAGACGAGCTTATGTATGATGTCATGGATGACGTGTCTACTGCGGCAATATGGTTGAAGTTGGAGAGCTGGTATATGTCCAAGTCCCTCACAAATAAACTAAATCTTAAGCGAAAACTGTACGAGCTTAAGATGGTAGAGGATGCGGATTTGGCTCAACACTTTCAATAAAATTATTAGTGACTTGTTGCGGATTGATATAAAATTTGATGATGAAAACAAGGCAATGGTGCTTTTGTCCTCCGTCCCGACTTCCTACGAACACTTGGTTACAACTCTTCTTTGGGGGAAAGAGACTCTGGAATTTGAAAAGATCTCAGGAGCCATGTTGGATCACTACAAACAGAAGTTGAATTCGAGTGAAAGTTTTGGTGAATTTGTCCTCCCTCCCGGCTTCCTACGAACACTTGGTTACAACCCTTCTTTGGGGGAAAGAGACTCTAGAATTTGAAAAGATCTCAGGAGCCATGTTGGATCACTACAAACAGAAGCTGAATTCGGGTGAAAGTTCTGGTGAAGGGCTTATGGTAAAGGGTAATCAAGATCATGGAAGGAAGAAAGACAGGGATCATAATTTTGCCAAGGGACATAATAAATCAAAAGCCAAAAGCAAGACTATAAAGTGCTTCAAATGCCAAAAGAAGGGGCATATTAAGCGAGGCTGTCCAGAATAGAAAAGAGGCAAGGATAAAGACAACGAAGGGTCATCAAGATTTGCAAAAATTGTGGTAGCAGATTCCAATTCAGATGGAGATATGCTTTTTGTTTCATCCAATGCCAACCAGCTAATCAATTCTTGGATTCTGGATTCAGCATGTTTTTTCCACGTGACTCCTCACAAAGATTGGTTCGACACTTACAAGTCGGTTCATTGTGGTTCTGTTCTAATGGGCAACGATGCTACTTGCAAAGTTGTTGGAATAGGAACAATTAAGATAAAGATGTTCGATAATAGGATCCTTTCTCAAGCTGCCCGTGATGTTTTGGCAATTCCTCTCTATCGTTGCATCAGAATCTGCATTTAGCACAGGGGGTCATGTTTTGGATCCTTTCCATAGCTCATTGTCTCCCAATACTGTTGAAGTTTTGATTTGTACACAAAATTGGTTGAGGTCCAAGGATTCAACTGAACCAATTAACCTATGAGAGGCAATGGATGAAGCAGAAAACTACGAACTTGAATCGGGTAATGTGTTTAAGTTCTTTTCTAATTTTTTCTACTTTTGTTATTTATAAATTCTCTTGTATTTTATCTGTTATTTATTTATTTGTGAGTTATTATTTATATAATTTTTTTTTCCCTTTTAGAGCTTGCACCAAAACCCACTATGGGTACAAATTTTGTCCTAGATTGATTTGGAAGGTGGGGATGTTTTTTGGACTTAGCTGCCTAAGGTAACTTAAATTTTTTTATGTAATTTGCTTATGTTTGTTGGCTGCTATTTGTAATGGTGTTAATTGTCATGTATTGCTTTCTACTTTCTACTTACCATTATTTTTTGGGGATTGACATTGTAGGGATGAAGTTTTTTGTATATGATGACTTGGAGTTAGAGTTGTTGGTTGGCTGATTGCAAAAATTTTGTGTGTGGATATTTTGCTGAATTAATCATGGAGAGGACCAAATTAGGAATGTTTGAGTGCTTGGGCTACTGCTGGTTGCTAGCTTCATGCTTCTGTTGTTGCTCTCTCCTTTATTTTTGTTTACTAGATGCACACATGACAACACAAGCATTGAACATACACTTGAAAATTATTAGACTGTTAGTCTTAGTAGACTAGACTACCTCCATTTTTTTTTTAATATGTAGTTGTGTAGTGTACCAACTGTATATTCTAATCCTACATCCATTATGTATATTTGTATAGTGCTCCTCAATCACTACTTGACTACTTTGTAGTGCTGCACTACTACTCCTCCCTGTGGCTGTGCTACTACTTATATTTGATGTTATTACTATGCTAGAAAATTAAAGTTAATGTTGCTACCATTCTAGAATTCTCTTGTTATGGTTAAGATTTAATACTTTTATATTTGTGTGTTTGATTTGAAATGTTGTGATAGGTTTAGATTTATTAATATGTGTTAAAGTGTTTAATAAACACATTTTTAATTTGACAGGTTGAGATTTAAGTCATATTATGGTTGTGACTTGATACTTTATAATGGTGTATTTGATTTGGAATGTTGTAAGTCTTGTGATAAGTTGAGATTTTTAGTCTTATTTTGGGTGAAACTTGATAAAGAAAGGTTTAGTTTAGAAGAATTCAAAATGGGCCCAAAATGCATTTTTTAGAGGCCCAAAAGTCCAAAACTTAGAATAATCTATATCTATATTATCTATATATACATATAAAATCGAAGCTTTTGGAGCTCCCACAAATTTCCACATCAGCATAATATTTAAAAAAAAACATAAAAAAAAAAAAACGTAATAAATGTTTTCTAAAACCCGATGCTCTGCCTTTCCCTTGCGCGAACCTGACTTTTTTCTATCCAACGTCTCTTATGCTCTTTCATAAATTCTTAACTCTTCGACAACTTCAGAAGCCAGAAATACTTCCTTAAAATTATCCCAAATCTGCCAATCTGATGCTTCGCTTTTTGTGTCATGGTCTCTTCTCTTCTTCTACTTTGTTTCTTGTGAGCTTTGCAATACAATTTTTTCATTGTGGTCTCTGCGTGTTCCTCTGCTCTCGGTCTTCTTCGTTTTTTCTATCAGATCTTTCTCTGTTGGTTACCGCTTCTCTCTATTGGTTTTTGAGTTTTGCTTTGGGTTATCAAGTTATGAATGAAATAGGGAAGTTAATCAAAGAGCGGACAATGGAGCTGAAAGTGAAAGAGAATGAATTTGAGTCTATTGATGGTTGCATTAAAGAGAGTTCAGAAAAAATTAAGTCAAAAAAGAAGATATTAGATTTGATAGAGAAGAAATTGATAGACCAGTCTAAAGAAGTTCAGTCTAAGGAGAAGCAACTTGATTCAGTCGAAGAATTGTATAGAAAATTTTGTTGAAGATTTTGAGCTAAAACAGAGGGAGTATAATGCAATCCGAAGATCTATTGAAGAACTCAACGAGGAACTTGAATTTAAAGGAAATCAACTGAATTCTAGACAGAATTTGATTAAAGAGTGTGACAAGGAGTTCAAATCAAAACAGGAAGAGCTTAGATCAATTCAGAAAGCAATTGTGGAATGCTTTAAGGAACAAAAATCAAAGGAGAAGGAACTTTATTTGGTAGAAAAGTCCGTCAAAGAGTGCACTGATTCTCTTGAATCAAAGGAGAAGCAACTGAAATTTGTCTAAGAAACAATGAATGGTGGGTTTGTAAATTTTGAAATGTAAGTACATATTGGAAGAGAACATGTGGAGGAGATAATATGAAGATTAAGAAAATAAATAAAACCTAAAAGCAACAAAGAATGAGTGGAGGTGAAAAAACGTTAGTTAAAAAAAAAAAAAAAAAAGGCTGCCAAATGTTAGGTGCTGCGGTACTTCCATTTTTATTTATTTATTTTATTTTTTTTTATTTTTATTTTTTATGTTAGGTACTGCAGTACTTGAGATGAGATACGTGTAACAAAAAAAATTGTCAGGGATATTACAAATTGGGTTTTACTAAAATATACTTTTAGGGTATATATTAGTAAACTATTTTAGAAAAATTTTTTAGTGAAAAATTAAGTAGCTTAAAGAAGTTGAGAAGAGCTTAAGAAAGGGAGGAAATACATTCTTGAAAAGCATTGAATAAAGCTTGAAGATGTAAGCACAATTGTATATTTATTCTATTTACTAGGTCTTTTGTAATACTTATTAAACCAAATGTAAGAGTACATTATGATTATAGCAATATATTACTTCATAATATTACATGTTTCATCTTATATTAGAGCCAATTTAGCTTTCAATAATTGAAATTTGAGAAATGATTAAACCTGAACATGTTAACTTTTGATTTAATTTAAAACAATCCCGTGCATCGCACGGGTTAGCGACTAGTTATATATAATAGCAGAAGCTGAGAGAAAGTGAGTTCTTACAATTAAGGAGGTGGTGACAAATAAGATAAATACCTATCCAAAATACAGACATGTATTTTAAAAAAGCGATACATTATATTATTCGGTAACGCTGTAACACCGTTTAAAATCCTTTCATTATAAATAACAAAAAAATAACCAGTTAAAATTAAAGAGTACGCATAAATAGAAATAGAGAGGCGACGAAATGCAGAGAGGCGGCGAGGACACACAGACAGAAGCAGAGAAAGACAATGAAATAGAGAGAGGATGAGGCTGCGACACGGAGAAATAAACAGAGAAAGAGGCAGAACGGTGAACACCGCATCGATTGGGCACAAGAAATAGAGAGATAAATCGTGTTTTTAAACTTTCTGATTTCATACAGAGACGTTTTTCATTCTATTTTTTCCCCGAAATAAGGAGGAAGGAAGATGAAGCGGCCTTCAGCATAAGCACGAAAAACCCATTTCCCAAGAACTCTCGATATCAGACCATTCTTTCTCGGTAATTTTCAACTAACCTCTTATCCTATTGTCTTCAATTATGTTTGCTGTCAATTTAGGGATTTCGTTGAAATCAGGGAAACAACGTAGAAGATCAAATTCTAACTGAATTGTTATTAGGAATTTTCTATTTCTGGGTTTTGTATCAAATTCTAACTGAATTGTTATTAGGAATTTTCAGTTTCTAGGTTTTGTTCCTTTGCTTTCATGAATATCAGTTTTGTATTTTGTTTGTTGTGATTTTTTTTTTTTTTTTTTGGCTTGCTATCTGGGTCATTAGAGAAGAAGAAGGGTTATTAGATAAATTATAGTGTATTTCCGTGGCATTGGAGTGTTCTTTTTAATCTAAACGTGGGAGTGTATAATTGTGTTAGAAACTAGAGAGCAAACGTCAGAGAGAAATCCAGTCAGAAATAGAAAGTGGAAAGCGGAAAAAACTAAGAAGATAGTCAATGCCTCTACCTCCATCAGATCCGTACTCTCCACTGGTATGGTTTCTGTTTTTTGGTTCTTTAAATTTGGGGTCAAATATGCTTTAGGTTTGGGTATTTTCGTTAGATTGGATTGAATTCAGGTTTTGACTTAGATTCAATTTTGAGTAAGGAATTTGGTTTATAATGTTTTTAATATCAGTTATCTATCTTAGATTTGGTTTTTTGGGATATTTGGGTTCAATTTATTTTGGGTGTATGTCTTTGGTCTTCAGATCTTCATGGATCAATTTGGTGCTGTACCTCAACAAAAAAGTTATCATCCTCTATTTCCATTCGTTCACATGTTCTGCATAACGTTGTTAATTTTCCTGTTTCAGATATTCTTTCTGTGTACTTTACCAAATTCAGCCCACTTTCTTTCCATTTGCATGTTCCTTTCTAGAAAATCGAAATTCGCAAACCAATTTTGCCTCTTCAAAATTTCCAAAAATGCAAATTTTTATTTTTTATTTTTTATTTTATTTTATTTTATTTTTTTTTTATATCTTTCATTGAACAAATATTGATCCTTGGCTTACCATAGAAAAAAAAGGTTATTATGCCTTCTAGAATAATTGCTAGAGAGAGAGGGTCACTGAGTTATTTGGCTTAGTAGAGAGAAAAATCTGTAGACCACTGTCATTGTCAGGCCATTCTCCCGCCACTGTACGACTTAAAAAATTCAATGATGGGGTTATTCGACAATGAATTGGGCCACAATAGATTTTATTGGTAAGATCATATACATATTCAAATCCTGCAATATGTGTTTAGTTGTTTGCTGTTGTACCTATGATGTTACTAAATTGGACCCAATTTGAATTTTTGGGTTTCTTTGACTGCAGATAAAAATTTGCACTGTTCTACATATTTGTTTTTATTGCATTCCACATGTTCGATGAAATCCCTCTTAGACTAAATTTTATAAACAATTATTCTTTTTTCCTTCTATAATGATTTTAATCAGATAAGAATGATCTTATTTTGTAGTTAATATTTTCAATTGTAGATTAGGAGCTGCATACTAAAGAATTATGTTCTTCCATCCTTTATAAAGACAAACCATGTCATTGTTTATGACATTAGTAATAAAACCAATCGATTGATATTGATATTAATTCAAATGTTATAAATACTGCCTTACCTTATGCCAATAGTAAGCTAGAAGTTCAGTTGTTATTTTTTTGTAAATTCTTGCAATCATGGACCAACAAAATTAGTGATCAGCTATTTGCTCCAAAGTTAACATTGATAGTATTATTGATGTGTAGGTGTAGAAAAAAGTTTTAAACACCCAAAAGTAGATATGGTAGGCAAGATTACCATCATGCAATTGTTGTTGAAAAGCTGCCAAACTTAAATCCCTTTGTAAGTTTTTGCTTCCTTTTAATTTGCTTCTTCTATATGATTTGTAAAAAAATTTGGGATTGTTAAATGATCATCGTCCCATTTTTGTTATATTGTGGCCTTTTGTAATTTCCTGTCACTGAATTATTTAAAAACAAAGTTTTGAATGTGTTTATATTTATATTTATTTATAGCTATGAATTTATTTTCTTATGCTCAACCTCTACCATTCCGATGTAAAGAATTATTGTAGTTCTTTGTTTGTATGGATCATATTGTTTGAGTTTTGTATTTTGGTTTATTATCATTTACTGCTTTCGTAATTTTCTATTAAGGTTTGTGCCTATGAAAAACTTTTTGAACAATTTAGTGGGTTATTCCTATGAAAAGCATGATAACTATGAGTTTTAAACTACTTATTGCTTATCCATAAAACACTATTAGATATATACAGATAAGGAAGCGTTTCTTAGAAAAGAAAATTAGAGTTTAAATGAGAATCATATCCAAAAAAATTGCCACTACCAGTAAAGGGTTTTTTTATTTTTTATTTTTTATTTTTTTAATGGGTTGCAGGGCTAAGAAAGCTGAGAGTTATGACACAAACATGAGTTATGAAAACAAGTTTGAGTGATTGCTTACATGTGAAGAGTATTAAAATAAAACAATGCTTGAGTGGGTTACCTAAGACTAGATCTCAGAATTTAGTAAAAAAAAGAGTGCTAATTTTGAAAAAAAATTGAGCATATGAGAAAAAATGATGAGGTGTTTGGCTCAGATATTGTGGCTGTGATTTACTTATTTGTTCACAGTCAAGATTGTCCAATATATTTTAGAAGAAAGAAAGTATAGAAAAGACAAAGACAGGCTGAATGTCAAAGGGTTCAAGTGAGGTTTGACATGCATTGTAAAACAGGTGGTGAAGATTAGCTCTTTTTTGTAGGATTTCTAGATGTTTCTTGCATGTTTATAAAGCTTGCCAAGGTGGTGAAGGAAAATTTTTAATTATTCAAGTAGGAAGTAATTTTTGCTATAAATGGGTGTTAATTTTGAATGGAGTTTCAATGTAAAGAAGACATGTCTGTAGTTGGGTATGAAAATAATGATGATGGTGGTGGCAACAATGTTCCCTCATCAAGTAGTTTTTTCTTCTTATTATTGCAATTTTTTACTGAAAGCACTGTTTTTCACCCTCAAAAAAATATGATTGTGATTTTTTTTTTCCCAGCTAGCCTGGATTCCTTATGTTAATACTTACATATCATTCATGTTGGGCTGGCTGTGTTTGGTTTCTGAAATATTGGAGTAATGTAATGTACTATTGGATTGGTTTTGATTAAGGGATTTGGGTTAGAATTCATTTTGTTTTGGGTTATTAACCAAATCCAAGTTGGTTTAGGTTGTAATGAAACTGTAAGTGGTATGTCAGTATAGACTTTTTTAATATTAAATAATCACATAAGAACTTTTGCGGTGGAATATAGACTCAACAAGTCTATGTGCTTAGTGCTTTGTACCTTAAGTGACCAAATAGTGATCACCTTAATTTTTACTAAATAATTAAGTATAATCCTCACATGAAGCTTTTGTGTGTGTGTGTGTGTTTCTTTTGGGCAATAAAATATATTTTACTGTGAAGGATACTTTGATGAACGTTTCTTTCATTCTTTTTTTTTTTTTTTTTTTTTTTTTTTTTTTTTAATCTTTTTTATATAGGTTAGGGAAGAGTTTTAGACTTGCATTTTTTTTTTTCAGCTAAAAGTACTTGCCTCTTTGTAGTAAAAAAAATTTCTGCTGAGGTTTTGGACTTTCTTACTGTCAAGGATACTTTGATGAATGTTTCTTTCATTTTTTTTTTTCTTTTTTATATAGGTTAGGGAAGAGTTTTAGACTTGCATTTTCTTTTTTCTCTTTTTTTTTTTTTCAACTAAAAGTACTTGCCTCTTTTTAGTAAAAAAATTTCAACTGAGGTTTTGGACTTTCTTTCTTCAAGCCAGTGAGTTAGGCTACTTAGATTTGGTGCAAATGTGAGTTGGGTGTTTTGTGATTTGATGAATTTCCTTGAATGTGTTTGATTATTGTTGTCAATGAGACTCACATTAGAGTTGTGAATGAGATTTACACTACTTTGACTCAAAAGAACAAAAAAACCAAGTCCTCTCTCAAAAGTCTTTTTAAAGAACAGAGAATGCCAAGAAGAAATTTGCACTTGACCATAAATTAGGATTTAATATTGGATTACTTCAAAGAATTATGTAGACTGTTTAATATTGAACTTCTTCCTTGGGTAAACAATATTGAACTTCTTCTTTTCTTTGTTTGCAACTTCATCTTGATGCCAAACTCAGGATTTACTGTCAAAATCAAAGTTTGAGATGGAATTTGCAGCTTGAAAGTAGATGGATTTATTTCATCTTTGATTACCATGTTTTAAGTTATTTTAATTTTTCGACTAGGTCAATATAGTGTATTTAATTGTATTGTGGCTGTTTGGATAAGTTATATATCTGCTTGAATGCATCAAAATTTCCCTCATGTCTATTGAATTTTGCATAAGAATTTGTATCATGACTATAATATAGTGATGGCAAATATGGTTCACCAGATTTTTCATATTTTCAAGTTAAATTTTTAAAGCAATAAAGCACAATCTTGATACAGAAGTTTGATAATCTTATACAAGTTGTTTTGGTATTGCATGTAATATTATATAGGCTATTGTTTTCTTCTCATCATCTATTGAGGGGTTTTTTTTTTTTTTTTTGAGAAAAGTAGTTGAATGCATGCTCAGTTACTTAATGGAACACTATGGTGTTTTACCCAAGAAATGTGATAAGTTAAGACACTTTGTTTTCTAAAACGATATGCCATGGTTCAGATATACAGATATAACAATCTAAATTTTTCTTTCCATTTCTTCTCCTCTCTTCACTTTTTTTTTTTTTTTAAAGAAACATAATGATAACAAATTCTTATAACTTTATTACTTCTAATGAAACCATTTTTACAATTATACAGAGGTTATCGTTTTCACCTCTTTTATCTTTTGAAAAAAAATTCATTTCCATAAACAAACAAAAAAGGAGGAAAATTATAAATGCAACATATATACTTAAATGCAACATATATACTTGGTTATGTGTGACTTTAAATGAAGCTAAGTATTGTTGGCCACAGAAATTTAATAGCAGAACAAATTATAAATGCAACATATATACTTGGATGCATGTAGTGGAAGCATGAGAACTAAGTTTATATTGAATGTAAAGTTTATTAATACATAAAATGATCCCGCGCATTGCACGGGTTAAAAGCTAGTAATTTTTAAAAGCCCAGCCCACATAACCAAACGAATCGTACTGAGTTGCTAAGATTAACTGCACCTTGTGTAGACCGCTTCTTATCTTCCAAATGTGATGTGCAGTCAAACATAAGGTGAAACCACACCCTATAGGTGTGGTGCAAAAAACCTCTTCAAAACCGACCACATCGAACCGTGTACACCCTAGTTGTATATAGATGATGTTGAACAAATAAGATACCATACTAAATGGCATTAAAAATAATAATAAATTAACTGCAAAAGATAAGATATGTTTAACAACACGCGGCGTTATAGTTCAAATCTTCATATTCATTTTACACATTCGTACAAAGGAAAGCAACATAAAAGATTGACTGGCCATTACGCCAGATTCGCAACTTCTTGGGATGTACGATTTGCCGGATTCGCAGGTTCGTGGGTTTCCTCCTTGTAAAGTAGACGTTGTCGTGGCTTACACCAAAAGGGGGTAGATCGGGCTATATCAACAAATAGGCGCCACCTCAGCAACACGTATAAGATTGGCGCACAAGCAAATAAACCAATGACAACTAAGGTCACTGGCAATTCCTTCTGATTAAGATGGTTCAGCAAAAAGAATGTAAAAAATGCAACCATCATGGCGACAATTGAGATACAAAGTGTGGCGACTCCAATCAACAACCTAACAGGTAACCATACAAGAAAGTCTTTGTAGGAATAACGCGAGGTAAGGATGGATAAGAACATTACTAAAGATGTTGAGGACGAGAATAATGCTATTGCACTTGAAACTGTGAAGATCCGAAAAAGATTAGGACTATCCTCTGGTTCATCAGCCATTTCGCCACTAAACATTATAGTGGGAATTAGTATAGCAACCAACATAGAATAATTAGACGTGTCTTTCATCCACTCCTCTCCCTTCTTCCTTAACTCCTCGTGTGTCCTCTCAAATAAAACATACGGTGTTTCCCCATTTCCATTTTTCATTTCTTTGAACGCGGGTGGTACAACCTTTTCCACCTCCTTCCATTACAAATCATTGGGAATATCACATAAGAGACTTGTTAGTCCAAAAACGCTCAGAGTTTTAGGAAGAAATTAAATATACGTGGAAACAGGATTGAGCATTCTACGAATGGTTTAACACTTACAACTCAAAGCATATGAATATGTACCTTGAACCATAGTGTTTCTCGTTGCATTTGAAGAGCTGCTCCTGTTATAGCATTCAACTTCTCTTTAGGTGCCAATCCTGCAGCTAAATGCAAAATGTTGCTTGTATCTTCAGTTTTTGTATTTATTATTATATCTCCAATTGAGCCTATCTCGTAAAGTAAATAGAATATGCTTTCATGGCGCTTCTCAACAGCAATATGAAATATGCTTTTATTGCTAATACTTCTTGTTTTCCATAATAGATCAAAGTCAAAACGAATAAGCTTGATCAAGTACTCAATGTTGCCTGCTTCTGCTGCATCAAATAGAACGTGCGAAATCTCAACATCACCTTTGTAGGCCTGAAGACAATTTTCAAGCAGTTTATTGGCTTGAGATTGCCTTGAGTTTTCCTGTTTGAACTTCAGCCCTGGAATTGACAGTGAAAAATAAAGTAGCCATACCTCAATGGAAAATAATTTATTAAAATAATCGAGTAGATCTAGAGTATAAAGAGCGAATGTGCTACTAATAGCTATTCTCTAAGCTTATTGTAATGGCATAGCTATTCTCTCAGCTTATTGTTTCGAACTCTCGTTAAGTCTTAAGTCCTTAGGACCAAACTGAAGGTGAAGTCCTCATCAATTAATGTAAAGATCCCTAATCGCAACAGAAGGAGACGCTGGACTCTCCTCAACCACGGAGGCTAATGAGAGGCTTTCTCCTCGTAATTAGACCTAACTATAGATTTATACACCACGGTGTGAGGATGTACTAAATGGAAAAATTACAGATTTGGGGCACTAATGGTTTGACAAAGTCTCCCGACCTTCCACACCAGTTACAAAGTCTTGTAAAGAAAAAAAAAAAAAAGAAACTCTTTAACAACTAAGGGCCTGTTTGGTAGCAGTTTTTAAATATTGTTATTCAGTTTTCAATGTTGTGAGAATAGCTATTTGAATGTTATAGAAATATATGTCAGAAGTGTTATTGTTATTTAAACACTGAAAATTAATTGTTTAAACAACAATGCCAAACAGCCCCTAATATATTTTTATTTTTATTTTCAAATATATTTTTCATATAATATTAACTATATATCAACTTAAGAGCAATAAAGGACAATAAAGTGAATTCATGACTAATATATGATGTTTAGATATTAAAATACAAACAGAAGAATAAGATCTTCTCATTAAAAAAAGAAGAATAAGATCTAAAGAATAAATCAAAGATGACGAGATAATTATTCAAGATTAAAATAAAAATAAATAAAAGATATGTGTCACTTCCGTGTCTCAGCCATTTTCCACATTTTTTTTTTTAAATAAAATAAAATAAAACATTGACTGGGACACAGGTGCAAAAGTGTCCCATGTGTGTTCCTTGTTCGAGACAAGTACATCACATAAAATGAAGTATATGTGCTTTCCTCCAATAAGGAACATAGAGGGAGATTTATTATGATTGATTTGTGGATAGAAGGTGAAGAAGCTTGGACACCAGCAATTTGATAAAAATCCCAGCCTATGGATTCATCCCAACCTTTGAAAGCTATAAGATCCAGCGAAGCAAATATTTTTGATTTCTAGCTATTAAGGGGGTGTTTGGTTCGCCAAGATATTACATTACACCGTAATATTACATTATTATAATCTTAATACAAGAATATAACATTACATTGTTTAGGAAAGTAATGTGATTAAGGTAATATGATATATTTTGTAGTTTTAGATTATGCTGATGTTAAAAAAAATAAAAGAGATACATTCTTTTTTAATGCATCTCTTTGTTAATGTATCTCTTTGTTATTAAAAAAAAAAAAAAAAAAAAAAAAAAAAAAAAAAAACCTATCTCTTTATCACCTGCAAGTTTTGTTCCTCTGATTTGATAACATGTAAGAACAACCACATCAAAGGTTGCAAAATTGTGCAAAATACAAAAAGTGGTTAATTTTACACATTTTAACAAAAAAAACATCCACATCAGTACTTATAAAATTGTGCATATATACAAAAATGTTACAGTAACTGTACATGTATGTACAGTTATTGTAGCTTTGAATTTAATATTTTACTATTTGTTTCTCTCTCCTTCACCTCACTCTCTCTTTTGTATCATTGAAGGAAATAATAAAAAAATGTAAAAGAATGAATATTTTATTGAATAAATGTTTAGAATATATAAACCAATGTGTGTGTTTTGTAAAAACAGGTGCATAAAATAGAAAAAGTATGGTTTTTTGCAAAATAGACAGAAATTTTACACCCTTTGATGTGGTTGCTCTAAGAGGGTATTGGCTCCATGAGAACATGTTTATTCTTCTAGGTTTTTCCAAAACACTCATAGTATATTTTGAAATATTGTAATAAATGGTATTCCATTTTAGTGCTTCTAATCATGCTTTTTAAAACTATATCGTAAATAAAAGATGTTCAAAATTGTTATTTTTGCGATTGGTAATATAACACATCATTTTATAAGTTTTATATAAAAAAATTTGTAGTATTTTTAGCAAATGAGTTAATACCGTACCGTACTGGCCGATACAGCCAAAATCTACCATACCAGTGGGTAGATATGGGTTGAAGTCATAGATATGGGTTGTGTCAAGAATTTCAAATTAGAAAAGTCCAAACTGATTGGAGCAGATTGCAAGGCCACTTCTATAAGTGCTACTAGGTAGCAATTAGGATTTTTTTTTTTTTTTTTTCAATTGTAAACTTTCTTTTTTTAGGAGGAAAATTACCGAGCACTTTTATTTAACTAACTGCAAGATCAGAAACAACAAACTGAAAAATATTTAGTAGAACAGACACCAAACTAACAAAGAAAAAGATAATCTCGCTTTCTTGGCTAAGGCGTAGGCTACAAAATTATCCTACTGCCTAGTGTGAGAAAAAGAATGAGTTCTGAGAATACTCGCAATAGACACTACGTCTTTTATAAAGTGATCAATGGCCGAATAAGCAAAATCAACAGTTGCAAGAGCATTGCACACCACCTCTGAATCTCCTTCAAAAACAGATTGAAGAATCTCTCATTCCACAATGAATTGAGTTTCTCTTCGAGCTACAATTACCTCCGAGACCTCCACTGAAGAGGGGAGAGGTATTTTTTCGGATAGTGTACCTATAACTTCCCCTTTGGCATTACGGACTACTACTCCGATTCCTACTTCGTTTGTATCTTCAAAGACCGCCCCATCATAATTTGTTTTGTAGCTATCACCCACTGGGGGATTCAATTGTCAACAAATCACCAATGCCATTTATATTATGCTTTGTTTTATTCTCTGATTTTTTTATGTTGTGGTAAATTAACCAGAGCTCAATTGAATCTATAATCTATTAATGTGCAAAGTTGATATAGTTCGGCTAAAATCAATCGACGAGATGTAAATTGCCCTTTCACTTTCCACATTAAAAGTATTTAACTCATGTCTTTGTATGTCATACCACATGATTAAGGAATATATCACCATACAAGATTTAAGAATTTCAGTCAAAATAACTCACATGATTGAGTTTCACCAACAAATGCGGAAGGATTGCGAGCTAACAGTTGCAGTACAGTCTCTCCATCCTTGTTTCTAGCAGTGGCTAAATTAGGGTTGACCTCCAACATTTCCAAGGCTACTCCTGCATTATTTTATACCAAATTTCTCAGGCTACTCTTGCATTATTTTATCACGAAAACAAAAATTCCAAGCAAAAATATTCATGGACGGAATTCTTTTTCTTCTCCGTATTTAGCTATGTTTTATTGATAAAGTAAAAAATATTGAGAAGGAAAATGTCGATATTTCTTTCATGAAAGATAAGTACGTAAAGCGTGCCATAATCATATGAGAAATACAAGCAACGGTTTCTTTTGAAAACATTTTTCTCCTCATTCACTAGTTTTTACCTAACTAGTGTCGGCCGGGTACTGGAACTTTTGTTTAGAGAGCTTAATTAGAAAGCCATGATTGATCTTAATCAGATAGAGTTCTATATCAAGAATCTCATTCTATATATATATATATATGGAAAGAGAAGATCACAATACTACAAATTATTTGATACTTTAGTTTCAAGAAAAAAGAAAAAAAGAAAGAAAGATGGCATAGTAAAGTTCATTGAAACTAAAAATTTAAGCTATGAAGTAAAGATGACCGATTAGTATATTAATCCGAACCAAAATCTCCAGTCCGTCAATACATTCATACCACATTTAGAAAATGAGTGAAAGTGTGTATCTTGTCCTCGTTTAGCTTAGATTATATGAACTTGTCACACCACTTTAAATGTTTAAGCCATGGTTAATATTTGGAATTTCAAAACATCCCCCTCCAAAAAGAAAAAAGCAAGAAACAGTATAATTTCTTTTGCTTACCATATAAGTCACCCTCAACGCAAGTGATAAATAAATCATCCTGCTCATCTTCCTCCCACTCGCGAACTACCTCTTTGGTCTTAGAATAAAGAAGCTGCACCATTTTTCTGTGTCCTAAGGAAGCAGCCATATAGAGTGGTTTCACCCCACTATGTAGGTTTGGCAGCTCACTATTTATATCCAGCAACGCCATGGCAATATTCACATTTCCAGTTGCAGCAGCGTAAGTCAAGGCAGTGTTCCCAATCTCATTAACAGCTGTTAGGTTTTCGTATGGGTTATTGTAAATCATCGTCCTCAATAAATTCCTCACAAATTTTTCCTGGTTTGCTGCAGCAGCAATGTGAAGAGTGGTTTCTTTTTTCTTTGTAATTATTCTTTGAATTATTTTCATGTCCTTAACAGAGTTCCAATCACCATTCAGCGCAGCCAAATAAAGCTTCCCACGTGCACGTTCTGTACAAGTAAAAATCATAGTACAAGTATAGGTATTTTATAGAATAATAATCTTCTATTTTATTCTTACTGTTCTATTTTATACTTCAATTACAATAGATACGTTTGATTTTTTCCTATTATAAACTATAGTTATTTTTAAACAAAAAAATTGTGTTACAAATTATAATTGGTGGAATATCAAATAGAACATTTATAATGGACATAATTGTTTTTTTACTGTGTTGAAATTATATTTTGAATGAAAATTTGATGTTAATTTGAGAATGTATTCTTAATACAATCGGTTCCTACTTTAGTGATATATTTGTCAGACATATCCATTTCATTAAGAATTCATGGAAACCCTACTAGATAAGAAAGTAAAATATTTACCGTCGTTTGAATCGATATTATTTCTTGCCATTGCAACTTATCAATTAAATTTTGTGCACCTGAAAAGAAAGATTTCAGTGTTAAATATAAATTGTGTGATGCATGATGAAATTTATGTTAAAGTTCTTTACATAAGCCAAATTAGCGCGATCAGCACAAAGAGATAATTCTTATTTGTCACAAAGGACAAACCCTATAATTATAATGGTTTGTACTTTTACCTAATCAGAATTTTAATATTTTCTTCTTTTCTTAATTTGGTGTAAGACTCTCAGGCCTTTTTCGCTGAATAATATTCTTTTGAGAATTATATGCCAAAACAACACTGTTTGAAATTTAATTGAAGAATTTGCCTCGTTAAAATTCTTCTCTTCAAAGTTCAACACATCTTGAAGAGTCGAGTTTCGTATGAATAGGCTGCTCTGGTTGATTTTGATGTGATTTATTTTATTTTATTTTATTTTTTTTAAATGGTCAACCTGGATCACGTCTCTTTGCAACATCCACTTATTATTGAGACAAAAGTATTAACAAATCTAAAGAGAGACCATCATTCCATATTTTTTAGAATAGTATTGGCGTTTCAGGATCTGTGTTTAATTATAAAGTTTGTGTCTTAAGAAGAATAATAGGTACTTTATTTTCACAATTCTTTTTACAACATATGAGGTGGTAGATTGTAAATAAAAGACAATTAAGTAAAGTTAGTGATAATTCTATGTTAAATTCAACATCCTGCATATATATATATATATATATATATCAAATGATTAAGCATAAATGTTCGAACTCAACATATGCAAGTTATTGGCCAAAACATTAGGCCTAAGCAATAAAGATTTTGGGATGTCAACACAGACCATGGGGACATTTTAGAAAATTTTTTAATAGTGCATTATTAATAGAAAAGATTTGAAATTTAAAGTTTATAAAATTCATGCTTAACCCGAAAATTTGAAACTTGCCCTATAAGATTTGGAATTTTTCTTCATCAACAAGATAATTTTGCAATTGAACAACATCATCATAATAGATTAGATATTTTCAATGCTTCAGTAAATTCTTAATTACAAGAAGTAAATCACCAAGCTAGTGACTATGTAATAGAATTACTTTTTCCTATCTTAGCTTTGCATCCTCGAGCATATAAATTTTTTTAGAATTGATTATATTTGTTTGTTGGTAGAAAAGTATTATCCATAAGACTTCAAATCATAAAAAAAAATATTTTTGAGAATGGTAACACAACTATGAGCATAAACTAATTTGACATTTGGGCCTCAAAAAATTATTAAACTAGTAATTAAGGACCAAAAAATTAATTGCTTACCATTTTTTTTTTTTTTTGTTTAGAGTTATTGTATTAGTACTTTCTCTCAATTTCTACTACAACGATAAAATGAGGAATTTCAATAATGAATATTGTCAAAATATTTAGAACAAAATAGACTGATATTCTCACGAGCTCTTTTATTTATATAATAAAAGGTAGATTAGAGCAAAATTCAGTACCATATCAATTATAAATGATTTTTAGTTTTTAAAAGGAAATCAACAAAGTACCCTAAACCCTAAATGCACTAAAAAAATTTATATCTATTATTCTGTTTATATTTTATTAATACTAAATACATGTTAGTATATTTCTCTTTTATATATGTTATTTTGTTTATGTAGTTTTGATTTTCAGTATATTTCTTACATTTAAGTGGTCGAACTTTTTATAAGTTTTGGCCCCCACAAACTAAATTCTCGTCTCATCCCGTTATCAACAGTATTGATGAAAGCATAGGGTTCAATTTTCGGGAATAAACTTTACGCTTATGATTTGCTTATGCTTTTATGTGTGTCTATATATCCTTTTTTTTTTTTTTCTTTTTCTTTTGATGGGTTAACAAACGTATATTGTGTCTACGTACGAAATAGGAAAAACATCGAGATGATATAGTTCTGCAATTACAAAACCGTACATATTTTCGTCTAACAAAATATGAAAGAAGAGAGACGATAGGAGAAATAAAAGATGTGAATGCATGCATTCATATTATATATCTACCTGAAGAATGGTTAAGCTCAAATGGATCAAGGAGCTTCCCTCAGTACATAGACCACCAAATGTTGTTAGTTCTTGAAGGACAATTCCTCTACACTAGAAGTGTGGAATTAATTGTTGAAAGGAAGAAAAGTTTGAGAATCAATGGAATGCCCAAGTGTGCTTAAATATTCTTAATCAAGCGGTCAAAAAGTGTGGAGAGTATTAAAATTAATGAAAGTATTCAAAAGCTGGATAAGGTAAGCCGTCCAATTATAAATTAGTTGCAATTGATGTTGGCAACTTCTGTTTATGTCATATGGAAAGACTTGTTTTCTCGTGCTAAAATTTAGCTACAGTAATTTATTAGATTTTTTAAAAATGAAATTTAAGCAGATAGTTGTATTGACTAAGAAAGTCCATATTATCTTTTAAAAGACATTTAAATTTAATGCAATTAAATTTAATTTAAGAAAAAAAAAAATTAGGCTTCAAATATCTTTAAAGTTATTTTTTTCCAACCCACTATGTAGCTATTGAAGAAACTATTAATGTTTTGATCTAGTCATATTACTTTTTTAATTAGTTATGTGACTTGCTTAAATAATACATATGGATGATCTTATAAATTGTCATTGGATTGAAAAGATATTTCAAAATATGTTTGGAATCAAACTTCGTCATAAATTTAGTTGGGGAATCTAATATACTACACCTAAAATATTATGCCTAATTTTTACACCGTTTCCTTGTCCAATTATTGTTACCAGGAATGATATCTAGAAAGGAAAATGTTATAGATACTACCAATTTTAGTACATAATTTTTGCAAATTAATATGGTATTGAATATGATTGATTGATTTATTTCATGTCAACAAAATAATCAATGAATGCTAGAATTACGGTTTTTGTTGTTGTTGTAATTGATGGCACATCAGTAATAAGAGCATTCACATCAAAGTTGTTAAAAATTAATCTTTTAGCGACTCAAAAAGCAACTTTATCTATTGTAACACATCACTTTATAATACACTTACCATTAAATACTCTATTCTTACTAACTTTATTTAAATATTCTTGCTTTTACCACTTTCAAGTTTCTCTCTCTCTCATATAGATTAAAAAAAAAAAATTGTGTTTACCATCTAGCTATAGTAAACTGCTAGATTTGACAGTTTATTATAGCTAGGTATTAAAAATTTATAGGTTTGACACTTTCGACGTAGTGGAATTTTTAGTCTTTTGAGTACTAAATTACATGTTAACTATTTTGACATCTTTGATGTGAATACTCTAAGCATATGTACTATAATAAGATATTTTGAATTCTTAACAAAAAGATAAAGATCTTCTAAAACTGCTAGGGTATTATATCTCGGAAAATTCCTTTAGTCTTGATCGTTTTATATATATATATATATATATATATAATAAATAGTTCAGATTATGCCATCTCATCTTCCATCACAACATCCTAAAATAATGGTTTTAAAAGCAACTTTAAAAAACTAATAATTTAAGAACGCAAATGGATTGTATTAAACTTGTGTTGTCACAAAATCTCAAATTATCTTCTCTTTTCTCCTCCTCTGTCATCACCAAAATTATTAGTTTTTAAATAAAATATCAGTACCTAAATTGAAAGCAAAACCAATACTTCCTAGTACCTAGAATAGCATATTTTACTAATATCGAAAAAGCAATAAAGATGAAGAATAATTAGAACCACCAGGAGTAAGGCTTGGCACGTTGTGGAGGAATAAGATAATGGGGTGAGAGATAAGGGGTGGGAGAGGGAGAGTGAGTGGGAAGCTGAAGTGAGGATCTCCAGAGTTTTTTATAAAAGCCTTTTACTTGGTTACTTTCACTGACAGTGTTGAGATGTAGTGGGGTGAGAGACAAATTGTTTTTAAAAAATCATTATATTAGATGATTGACTGTGAACGCTCTGGAGTGAAATTGATCATGTAAGAGTAATAGACAGTTACTTACAATATACCACATCAGAATTTGGATATAAATTGTGACCTCAAAAAGAACTCTTTGGAGATTTAGTTAGTGGAAGATGATAATGGCATAATCTGAACCATTTATTATTAAAAGAATCCTTGAAACTAAAGAAATTATATGTAATATAGTACCCTAGTATAACTCTAGAGATGTTTTTCCTTTTTTTTTTGATAAACTCTAGAGATGTTAATATCCTAAACATATCACCTCACACTAGCAACTACTTTGCAAGTAAATTGGTACGACTCTTTTTATCCAACCCATGTTGACAGTCGTGATTCATCACATTGAAAACTATTTTGTAAGTCTTTTTGTTTAGAAGAATATTTTCCTTGTCCAATCCTTAATGCAGTTGCACGAAGTTTTTCGTCTAATCGATAGTTAAAATTGTTAGGTTCTAAATATTTAGGATTAAATGTTTAGATTCTTTTTTTGTGTAAGTTGGCAAACCAAGAACAAAAACATGTCTAGATTAGGTGTTAGACATAGCTCAAGATTGTACAAATCAAGATTTAAGAACATTCAAGCTGTAGAAAGGAGAATTCAAGTTCAGTGAAGCTCGACCGATTGAACATTAGACTCGACTATTAATCGAAAATTGCAGAAAAGTTAATTCGGCAGGTTTTGAATCAAGCCCAAGCCCGCGAAAACGTTTAGGGTTTCAATCTAACACTGCAAGGTATAAGAGGATAACCCTAATTACATTTTAGGAGCTCTTGGATGACTTGTGAGTTACTCTTGTGAGATCTGTGAGGTTTTTGTATCCTTCTAACTCTTCAAGTATCTACCAGAATGAGATCTACAATCAAGAACTTGAGGAAACAAGATGCTGCATAAAGATCTACTACTGATGATGATCTGAAACCTTTGAGTGGGATCTCAAAGTCATAAGCATGGGAGCTTGTGTTCTACAAATCCAAAATAGAAGAGTTCGTGGAGTCGAAACTGCACATGATCGTGTTGGTAAGTTCTACTAGAGGTAGCAATAGATTTAGGTGGGAAATCTTTTGTAAACTTCTATTCTATTCTAATGGATTTGTTTATCTTGAGGAAAGTTAGGTCAAATTCTCTCTAGGTTTTGACCTTGAAATAGTTAGTTTCATTAGTTTTCTTGAGTAATCATATCGTTGTGTTATTTACTTTTCTGTTGTGCATGATATGATTTACTACTATTTAACCTAGATCTCATAATTAATTTTAGTAACTACTTGGATAATTTACTAAGTTTAAACAATTTGTGTTAAGGGGGTTCTAAATAAACAAACAAAAATATCTATATAGACCATACTAGCAACATTGTTTTTTAGAAAACCCATACTAGCAACTATGTTGTAAGTCATTGGTCTTTTCCTTGTACAAGCATGCAATAGTTAAACTTAAATCTCAGGGACTCAGTGGATTCATGATGACTTCGTTACTTTTGATAATCATTCACGTGTTGTTCTCTTTACAGAAGAACGGCATATTTTATATAAAGAGATGCAAGACCAAAAACTAAAGAATAAAGTTGTAAATTTGAGTCATCTTATCCATATAGGCGTAATTTGATACATGAATTAGTACATTATTATGTGTCGTGAGATTTTTTTTTTTTTTTTTTTTTTTGGGGTCACATGAGCAGTTTCCTTTTACTGTATAAAAATCTGTAACACATTTTACATGTTTTAATTATCCCTCCACCATCTTATTAATGAGATTGTGATATTCTTGGTCGTCTAGTAGTATATCACAATATAATGTAGTGCTTCTATGTTAACTGCTACTAAAGATAAGTAGTATAACACATGCATCAAGATTTTTTTTGTGACCATATCTTCTAGCAGACTAGCACACCCTCAACCTTTCTGATTTAATATGCATTTGGTATGAAATTGTGTTTGGTTAAGATAGCTTGATCCTAGTTAATTAATTCAACTACTCAAGTTGATTAATTATGTCATATTACATGCAAATTGTGGAGGCACCAGTGTTAGGGCAAAAAATGTTGGTAAGTTCTACTAGAGGTACCAATAGATTTAGGTGGTAAATCTTTTGTAAACTTCCATTCTATTCTAATGGATTTGTTTACCTTAGGAAAGTTAGGTCAAATTCTCTCCAGGTTTTTACCTTGAAATGGTTAGTTTCATTGGTTTTCTTGCGTAATCATATTGTTGTGTCATTTACTTCTCGGTTGTGCATGATATGATTTACTACTATTTAACCTAGATCTCATAATTAATTTTAGTAACTACTTGGATAATTTACTAGGTTTAAACAATTTGTGTTAAGGGGTTCTAAATAAACAAACAAAAATATCTATATAGACCATACTAGCAACATTGTTTTTTAGAAAACCCATACTAGCAACTATGTTGTAAGTCATTGGTCTTTTCCTTTTACAAGCATGCAATAGTTAAACTTATATCTCAGGGACTTAGTGGGTTCATGATGACTTCGTTACTTTTGATAATCATTCACGTGTTGTTCTCTTTACAAAAGAACGGCATATTTTATATAAAGAGATGCAAGACCAAAAACTAAGGAATAAAGTAATAAATTTGTGTCATCTTATCCATATAGGCGTAATTTGATACATGAATTAGTACATTATTATGTGTCGTGAGATTTTTTTTTTTTTTTGTTCACTTGAGCAGTTTCCTTTTACTGTTTATAAAAATCTGTAACACATTTTACATGTTTTAATTATCCCTCCACCATCTTATTAATGAGATTGTGATATTCTTGGTCGTCTAGTAGTATATCACAATGTAATGTAATGCTTCTATGTCAACTGCTACTAAAGATAAGAAGTATATAACATGCATCAAGTTTTTTTTTTTTTTTTTTTTTTTTTTTTTTTTTTTTTTTTGGCCATATCTTCTAGCAGACTAGCACACACCCTCAACCTTTCTGATTTAATATGCATTTGGTATGAAATTGTGTTTGGTTAAGATAGCTTGACCCTAGTTAATTAATTCAACTACTCAAATTGATTAATTATGTCATGTTACATGCAAATTGTGGAGGTACCAATGTTAGGGCAGAAAATATATTGACGGGCAGAAAATGTATTGACCCCTTGCAATTAATTAATTAATTATCCAAGTTATTTAATTAGATCAAATTTCATGCAATAGTATGACAGCACAAACAAATCACCAAATTATCTAAATGTAGTAGAAAATAAATTTGACACAGGTGATTTTTTTACGAATGAGGAAAACCACCGAGACAAAACCCCATCGGGTAATTTTAAGGTCACAACTCCCAAGAATCCACTATTATCAATTACAAGCGGTTATAAGTATAAGAAATCTTACCAAACCCTTTGACTTATCTCAAAATACCAACTTACAATTGAACCCTTATCCTAATATCCAATTGGATTTATATTGTAGCGGTAATCTTTTCCTTGATGCACAAATCCTAGTACGTGACTAATCAATGTGCACGGATCCTAGTACGTGACTAACTCCAGCAACTTGAAGAGATTGTTGGCTGCAAAGTTCTTCAGTTCATCAATAATGAAGATCAGGAAGCTCCTTGGTCACAAAACCCTTAGCGTAAAGACGCAGTTGTTTCTTTCAGAGAGAACAAGGCACTAGGTCACTTTCTGCACGTGCGACGACCTTTAAAATAATCCTTATATATATCTAGGGTTGTGATAAAAGAAACCCTATACTAATATACAAGCATGGGCCAAAAATCAGATCTAGAATTTCTGATTTCGTAAGTCTCGACAAAAAGAGCTTGTGTCGAGCTTTTATCGAGCTTCGACTATAAATCTCGATAGAAGTATTTTTGTCGAGATTGCTGTCGAGCTTTAATGAACAGTTGTTTTTCACTTGTTTCTTGGTCAGATCTTCATGGTTTTAACACTTGACTTGGACAACATGTTTCCTAAAGTCCTAAACCCATCCTAGATCTACCCAAATACAAGTAAAGTGCATTTTGTCAAAATATTAGCCAATTACATAAAATATGTCCCTAAGAACCAACAAATCACCAAATAAACTAAATGTAGTGGAAATTAAATTGATATGGTGATTTGTTGACAAATGGGGAAAACCTTTTGTAAGGCAAAAACTCCATTGGGTGAATTTAAGGTTACTACTCCCAAGAATCCACTAATTAATAATCAAGCGGTTACAAGCATGAGAAATCTTACCACTACCCTGGCCTATCCTAAAATACTAACCTACAGTTGAACCTTCGCTCCAATACCCAATTAGACTTGATCTTCTAGTAGCCTAATTTCCTTTGTTGCACAAATTTCCAATCAATGACTAACTCCAGCAACTTGAATGATTGTTGTTAGCTGCAAAGTTCTTCACTTCATAAATGATGAAGATCAGGAAGCATTTAGCTATAAAATCCTAAGGCGTACAAACACAGTAGCTTCACCTAGAGGATATGAGTTCTAGGTCTTTGTATCCATATATAACGGCTTTTAAAATAAGACAGTATGGGCCGAATTTCAGATCTAGAAATTCTGATATTGTAATTCTCGATAGATTGAGCTTGTGTTGAGCCTCTTCATTTAACCTCGATAGTAGTATTTGTTGAGCTTCTGTCGAGATTAAATGAAATAGCTTTTTTTCACTTGTTTCTTGGATCAATCTTCATCACTTTAAAGATACCACTTGATATGTTTGAGCAACATACTTCTTGATATATTAAACACATCTTAGATCTACCCAATTACAAATAAAGTGCATTTTGTCAAATGATTAGCCAATTACATAAAAAATATTACCTAAAAATCTCTCTCTATGGCAATCTGTGATAAAACCACAAGCATAATTATGAGAGAAGTATAAAACAACAATCTCCATAATTATTACACAAAAAGTACATAAGTCTAACAACTACTATGAACTCTTGAAAAACTTTGCAAGAAGTGAGATCATGGCATGAAAGACTTGTAACCTGTCTTAACTGAAATACTTAAACAAGATCCATCAAGTGTGAAATATAGACAAGTTATATAAACTAAGAAACATGTGTATAAAGAGATAAAAGAAACAACACATGTGAGATAAGGTGAAAAACATACATCATCATCATATATATCAAGAAAGAAGAAGTACAATGTATGTAAAAAGGTCACAAGAAGAAGGTACATGTAATGAGAACAATACAACAAAAATCTCACAACACCTCTCAAAAACACTCCCTCCTCTCACTAAACTAGCTCTCCTCCTAACAACATTACTACTCTCTCATAAGCAAAACTACTTCCCCTTTTTGTCATGAGTGACAAAGGGTGAATCACTGAGAAACAGTCATCTCATTATCATACTCTAAGCTAGAAGCATCACCACTATCATCATCTTCACCATCAGAAGACTCCTTAGAAGGATCGAGTGAAAGAAAAAGAGCAAAGCCACCAAAACGCGATTGACTGCCGAGCAATACGACCAACTCTGGTGTTAATCTAACACACCTCATCAGAGAGAGTGTTGAGACAAATACCAAAGTCAACATGCATCTGTTGAAGCTGATCCAAGATGGCAGCAAGAGATACCTTTACTCCAGAAAAGGAAGATAGAGCAGATGAAGAAGAGGGTCAAGAGGCATGGGCAACATCCTCAACAACACAAATATCAGTCTCCTCCTGTTAAGCAAGAATGGACTCCACACAAGGCCGCTTGGCCATAAGCTGTGCATCAATCCTCCGTTTAGATTCCTGACTAATAGTCCCCATGGTAAGAAAATGAGTGGAAGAAGCAATAGGAATGTGCAAGTGTGTGAGAATGCATGTGATAGTTGAAGAAAAAATTTGCTTATCATGTGTGGTAGTGTCTCAATAGATATTTATCATAGGTACTATCATGTGTGATAGAAAATCTATAGAAAGATCCTTTAGGAAAGAGAAAAGAAAATGAGCACGAGGCACAGTGATAATATTATAGTGTGATCATGGAGTAAGAACAAAGGTCCTCACCATATTAAGGATCCTTGGACCATTAGCAAAGTCGTGTGTGGTGAAGTTACAATATCACCCCACACCATGGCTTTCTCATAGAAATGTGAGGCTAACTCGTCTCAAGAGATAGAGCAGAGATGAGGATGACTTTAGTAGTCTAGATGAGCTACCCTAGGAATGTGTAGTACCTTGAAAATGAGCTCCGAGGTAACTACAATATGTGTTCCTTAGAAAACCATAGTAAACCAGGGAATAAAGGTATCGATGGCATGTATGTTAGAGTAGAACTCCTGGATAAACACGTCGGGACACCTCCTGGGCTTTCCACAAAGAGATACCAACCCCGAGAGCTAAATGCACCGGGAAGAGGCGTGTCTGAAAAGTCAGATAGAATGGTTTAGCATTTCGAATGAATTGCCCGACCACAAAAGTTCTGATTGAAATCCTTTTAGGTGTTCGAATTACGACACCTATCTCTAGCAGGAATAAAAGGAAGAGAAGAAGAAGATGAAGAACCACGACGAGATATTGGGTTCTTCGAAGGAGCAGATTTCTTGGGAGCCATGTCAGGGAAACTATGGAGAAGAGCAAACAAAAGACACAACAAGAAACAATGCTCAGGAATGATAAAAAAGAAAGGAACAATGCATGGTAATGCATGAGCATGTAACGTGCAAAAAATATAAGCATTATGGGCAGAAACCCAATCTAAACTACAACACTCACATTGTTTAATCAAGCACACAATCAAGAATGCATGAAAACATGATTATAATGCTAGAGAATGCAATGCATGTTAATGTGAGATTAACTCAACAAAACCCAACCCAAATGTTATAACAAAAACACAAAAACCCCAAATTTCCCAACAATATAAAAAACCTAGGTTTGAAATGCATGAAATTCATGAAGAATGAAAGAAAGAAGAGATTAAGAACACTTACCAACAAGTTTGAGCTTGGAATAGGCTGAAAACTTGAAGAGAAGAAAGATTTTGGAGAAAAAGGGATGTTTGGATCAAGATATAAGAGAGAAGTATCGAGATGTTTGAGCTTGAACAAACAAGGTTGACCCTCGAGTATATACAAAATTAAGCATCCCGATAGATTGAGAGGTTTCGAGAACAAAATCTTGATAGATCGAGAGGTATCGACAGCCAAAAACTTCGATTGATCGAGGACGTGTCAAGATATCTATCGAGCTAACAAAAAGTTCAAAAATTTGGCTCGATGGATTGGGCTATCTATTGAGAGATATCGAGAAAAACCCAAAAAACATTGATAGAAGAGGCTTGTGTCAAGAGGTACTATCGAGTTGCTATCGAGCAAACAAAAAAAAGGTTTTTCAAGGAGAAAAATCACATGAGATGAATGCAACCAAGATAGACACCAAACCAACAATCAAAGAAGCATGTTATGCACTCAAACACATCAACAACTCTAGAAGCAAAACATTCCTAGATAAAAACACATACTAAACAAGTCTAACAAATTTTATTTTAAAAAATAAGTTAAGATAGTTTAGTAAGCATATACTACCACATGTATTCCTTGTGATGGCCAAATCACATTGTACAATAGTATCAAGAGTTGCAAAGAGTATGCGTGTTATGTGTGAAACTTTTGCAAAAAAGCATAAGTGTCTCATCATACATCTGTAGACACCGCATGTTATACCCCTTACGATTCGGGCCTCTATTCCCCAATGATGCTCAAACTCTAAGGCCTAAGACCAGTTTAGAGCCCAATCAGATGTCAAATTGACTTGAGGAGTGTAAAAATGGAAAATATAACCTTTTAAAGGCAAGTTTTCTGCAATAATTGCTGAGGTTTGGAATGAATACCACATCGTCTAGGGGCCATTCCAAACCCCATTTTCTCAACTATATAAAGTCTTACATGGTATGTTTTCAAAACACACACAAATCCCATAGAAAAACCTAAGATTTGCTAGAAAATAGTGAATCAAAAGGGAGTTTTCACAAAATACCCTCAAGTCATTTTTTATTTTATTGAGACATTTTCTTGCCCAATCCTTTGAGTTTAAGATTGCTAATTACTATTTTATTGAATTGTGCTAGATTTGACTAAGGGGAACAGTTAAAAATCAAGCCTAGGAGCTTTTGCTTTAAGGTATTCTTTTGAACTTTTCTTTTTCCTTTTTTGCCTTTAATCTTTTCTTTAATTTGTTTCTTTGTTTACTTTATGTTTATATATGTTTGTTTAGGTTAGTTTAGGCTTTCTTTATGTCTTTAAGCATGTGAGGTTGCTAGATTTTACGTTTTTTTGTCTTGTTTGGTTTCTACTATGTTTCTATGTTTTTAGGTTTTCTGGGTAAGGATCTGCATACGCATGATCTAGCCTGCGAACACACGCTAAACTTATGCGTGCGCAGACCTATTCTAGCATGCGTGATACTATTACCCAGAAACCTAAAATTTTTGTTTGTTTTGTTTCTGTATTCACAAGTTTGTTCTATGTAGCCTCTTTTCATATGTTTTTAAGCCCTATATTTTCTTGTTCTCCTTTTAACATGTTTTTTTGTTATCACATGTTTAGATTAGGGTTTCTTAGTTTTAATTTCATTCATTCACATGTTTATGCATTGATGCCATAGGTGTTGTGTTGCTGAGAGATAAGTAAAGGGTAAGTCATGCATTAGCAATGTCCATGCATTTATGTTAGGGTTTCACTTTGATGATATGATGGAACATGCTTAGATGTATGATTAGGGTTTGTAATAGGTTTTCCTTGCTATGATGATATACCTTGCTGCCATGTGTAAGTTGCTACCTCATTTTAGATGTATGAGAGGGTTTTCATATGTTAAATGAATGCTAGAGTTTCTTTATATCTTTGGCCCCCTTTTGTTTGGATAGATAGATAAGTATGTTTTGTTTGGGATGAAAGATACTATGTTGTATGCTTAAATGTATGCTAGTGTGTGTGTGAGTATAGATGCAAGTGTCAAATGTGCTTTTAATAAGGTTAAGACATGAGACACAATAATGGGAGGCTAACCTTAGGGTTGGGCAATCTTAGGTGCCTAACACCTTCTCAAGAACGTACCTAAACTCCAAACCCAAACTCTAGTAGTAAGATCAAAAGTTCCTTCCTCGAAAGGATGCTATATTCATGATTCCTGGACCATATAACTAGGTGGCAACTCCCCCCCTTGTGTCCACAATGGCGACTCCACTCCACTCCACTATGGATAATGACTTTAATTCCTATTTGTCTTATTACTTAACTTTAATAAAAGCTTTTTCAATACTTGTTTGCACACACATTCACTAGTTCTTTTGTCCCTTAACCTTGGTTGGTGATGAATGGGAAGATGGAAGGCTCCATTCAGGCCAAAATTTTCTGAAGTTCATCCCACCAACTCACAATCAATGCCATCGCCTATAATGGGCCTTGAGTATGTTAAAGGTTTGCTATCAATCCACCATGAAGAGTACCCTTTATATATCTCTTGTTTTTTCAACCATATATCATGTGTTTACCTAATTCTAAAGGACAAATAAAAGGTATAAAAATGGAAGGGATGGCCCTAAAGTTATGGTATACCCCGATGAACTCTGAAATCAGTAGGCTGAAAATCTCAGGCGTTAACGATCTCTAAGGCTGTTTATATGTCCTGAAAAAGCAAACAGGAAATCAAACGAGACCAGTGGAGACCGGCCAAGAATCCTTCAATTGCAAAATCAGTATTTTTAGAATTTCCAATACAATGGAAGTGTCTGAATGAATTACCTTCCCGTAGAAGAGCCCTTATATAGTGCTTGTTTGAGGCAGTTACTTCTCCTACCGTTGTGGAGTTCGGAGGATTCAAAGGTAACTTCCATAACAACCATGGAAGTTACATTATTTAGGGTCTGTTTTCCACAACCGTTTATTGGGGGAACGGTTTGTAGCTTGACAGAAAAACAGAAGTAGCTTCCACTTAGTATTCTATTAATGGATATCGTCCTTCCGCTCCCTTCAATGCTCTGCTTGTATAGTATACGGGCTTTTGTACTTTTCCTTCCTCCTCTATCAATGTTGAACTCACGGCATGTGGGGTCACTGCTAAGTACAAATACAACTCCTCTCCCATCACAGACGGACTTAGTAATGGTGTTGTAACGAGGTACGTCTTCAAGTCTTGGAAGGCTTTTTGGCATTCGTCCGTCCACTCAAATGCTTTCTTAAGAACCTTAAAAAATGGTAAACATTTGTCAATAGCTTTTAAGACAAACATGTTGAGGGCAGCAACTCGTCCGGTAGGGGACTGGACTTCTTTGATACTTTGCAGAGGCTTTATATCTAGAATCGCTTTAATCTTTTCAAGATTTGCCTCAATCCCTCTATGTGAAACCATGAACCCGAAGAATTTTCTTGACGATACTCTGAAAGCACATTTGCAGGGGTTTAACTTCATATTGTACCATCTGAATGTGTCAAAAGTCTCTTGCAGGTCATCCAAATGCCTTCCCTTATCCAAGATTTTTACCAACATGTCATCTACATAAACTTCTACATTTCGTCCAATCTGAGGATGGAACATGTGGTTGACCAGTCGTTGGTATGTTGTCCCAGCGTTCTTCAAGCCGAAGGGCATCACTTCATAACAGAACAAGCCTTGACTAGTAACAAAGGATGTCTTCTCCTAGTCTGCCTCGTCCATCCTTATTTGGTTGTATCTTGAGAAAGCATCCATAAAACTAAGTAATTTATGACCCGCAGTGGAATCCACCAGTTGATCAATACGCGACAATGGATAGCTATCCTTGGGGCAAGCCTTGTTTAGATTAGTGAAGTCTATACACAACCTCCACTTGCCATTTGCCTTCTTAACCATTACTACATTGGCCAGCCAATCCGAATAATTCACCTCTTAAAAATACTTCGCTACGATTAGCTTATGGACCTCGTCCTTAATAGCGTTATCTCTCTCGGGAGCGAACACTCTTTTCTTCTGTCACATAGGCATAGAGGAGGGACATACATTCAAATGGTGGGTAATGACACTAAGATCTATACCCAACATATCCTCATGACTCCAAGCAAACACATCAATACTCTTTTTCAAAAAACGGACGAGGTCCTTCTTAGTCCTCTCTTCTAAATCTGCTCCAACCCTGGTGCACCTCTCGGGGTTATTCTCATCTAAGGAAATATCTTCCAACGCTTCGATGGGCTCTACCAAAACTCTCTTTTCTTTAATATTCATCATCTAAATCTACTCGTCCATGGCCAACGTGGCCAAGTAACATTCTCTTGCTGCTAGCTGATCTCCTTGTACTTATCCTACTCCATACTCTATTGGAAACTTGACTGACAAGTGATAGGTAGATGAAACCACCTTCCAACCATTTAAAGTCGGTCTTCCAATTATGGCACTGTAGGAGGACGAACAATCTACCACAAGGAAATTCACATCTCTAGTTACCTATTGGGGATATGCCCCCACTACCACAGGTAATATAACTGTGCCTACAGGCTGAACCTTCATTCCACCGAAACCTACCAATGGCGAGTTCACTGGACGAAGTAGGCCTCGTCCTAGCCTCATCTGCTAAAACGTTAGATAATACAAGATATCAGCTGAGCTTTTGTTGTCCACTAACACCCTTCTTGTTGTATAATCAGCAATAAGCAAAGTGATGACAATGGCATCATCATGGGGGTGGTGAACTCTTTTAGCGTCTTCGTTTGTGAATGTGATGGCTTGCTCGTTCGTATTCCTCGTCCCTGGTAATCTTCCAGAGAGTTGAACGTTCTATACTACCTTGAGATATGTTTTCCTTAACTTGGACGACTAGCCTGCTGAACTTCCTCCTATAATAACTCTTATTTCTCCAAGGGGTGGTCGCGACAACTCTTCCACCTTCCCTTTCAACTTCTCGTCCTTGTGGTCTCGTCCAAGAAAATTTCTTAACTTCCCTTGTCTTATGAGATTCTCAATCTGCTGCTTTAGATCAAAACACTCGTCCGTATCATGCCCATGGTCTCTATAGAAGCGACAATACTTATTCTTATTGCGCTTATTAAGGTCTCCCTTCATTTTCTCTGGCCATTTTAAGAAAGGATCGTCCTTGATTTGCATAAGGACTTGTTCGAGCAGCGCGTTCAGTGGCGTGTATTGTTGACTCCGTGCAGAAGGGCCAGCCTTCTTGTCTCGGTCTTTCTTATCTTCCATTCGTCCCTTCTTAGGGTGAGAACCTTGTTCAGAATGGTGCGAGAAGTTCGCTTCCATTTTCTCAACTCTCTTCCTCTTCTTGACTATGATTGCATCTTCCGCGTTCATAAAATTCTAGGCTAAATGGACAAGTTTTACCATAATCTAGGGCTCTTACTCATAAAGCTTGTGGATGAATATGTCAGAATTAACCCCATTATGGAAGGCCGCCAGTAGTAGTTTGTCATCCATCTCATCCACTGTCAGAGCTTCCCTGTTGAAACGCGTAATGAAGGACCGTAAACTTTCATTTTCTCCCTGTTTTATAGTTAGTAGGCTGGATGAGGAACGCTTGCGTCTTTGTCCTCCGATAAAATTATTAACGAATAACTTACTTAACTCTTGGAAGGAACTCACTGTATTCGAAGGTATCTTGCTAAACCATACTCGCATGAGCCCTTTGAGGGTGGTGGGGAAGACTCTACACATTATCTCATCTAGAACCCCCAGAAGGTGCATGGTGGTCTTGAAAGTGACAATGTGATCAAATAGGTCACGCATCCCATCATACGAATCTAAAGAAGGCATCTTGAACTTCAGTGGCAAGGGATGACCATTGATGGCGGCTGTGAAAGGGGAGTCAGTTCTGTGGACTAGATCTTCTACAAGGTTGGCCCTTCTCATACTCTCCCTCATCTCATCCATAGCCTTCCTCATTTAGTCCATCTCTCTTTCTAGGTGTGGTACCCTACGTGAAGTGGTACCCCTTGACTGGCTTTTGGGTTCAACATTCCTTCTATCTTCTTGACTCTAGGCTTGTCCTTCAGTATTCCCTTCGTGACGCTACCTCCTTAAATTAAGTTCCCTGGTCAACTCCTGGTTCTGACGGGTTAAATCCACCATAGCGGCGGCCATGGACTGCACGTGTTGAACAAAAGATTGTTGCATGGTAGGCACCAATTTTCAGTCGCAATAGGGGTTACTGGAGGCGTCCCTACTTTCTTGAGGGCCTGGACTAGTAGCCCTTGATCTTGTCCGAACCATTTCAGCCCTTTGTCGGAGAAAGAAATTGCAAAACTCAAAGATGAAGTTCAGTGCAAAAAATTACTTTCCCACAGACGGTGCCAACTGATGAACTCTGAAATTAGTAGGCTGAAAATCTCGAGCGTTAGCGATCTCTAAGGCTGTTTGTATGTCCTGAAAAAGCAAACAGGTAATTAGAGGAGACCGGTGGAGACCGGCCGAGAATCCTCCAATGGCAAAGTCAGTATTTTTAGAATTTCAAGTATAATGGAAGTGTCTAAATGAATTACCTTCCCATAGAAGAGCCCTTATATAGTGCTTGTTTGAGGCAGTTACCTCTCTTACCATTGTAGAGTTCGGAGGATTCGAAGGTAACTTCCATAACCACCATGGAAGTTACATTATTTAGGATCTGTTTTCCACAACCGTCCATTGGGGGAATGGTTTGTAGCCTAACAAGAAAACAAAAGTGGCTTCAACATGTTCAGGACGCAATACGCTCGTCCAACCGACTTTATGGACGGACGGGCTTACCTTGGACGAATATGCCATATGCCATCCATCATTTCCTTAGGACGAGTTTAGGAGTTAGTATATTTTATAACACCATCATACCTTATGATGTTGTGGGACAAAAGAAAGAAATTCTCACATATTAGAGGCTTGTCCCAAAATCCAAAGGCATATCTTAACTTGAAAGGTTTATAAGACCATAGTGATAGGCCAAGAATGTATTGACCCCTTATGATGAATTAACCAATTAATTAGCCAAGTTAATTAATTAATCCGATTAACATACAATAAGCATGGTAGCACAAACAAATCACCAACTAAATTAATATGCAGCGGAAAATAAAGTTGACAGGGTGATTTGTTTACGAATGGGGAAAACCTCCAAGGCAAAAACCCCACCGGGTGATTTTAAGGTCACCACTCTCGACAATCCACTATTATCACAACAAGCAGTTACAAGTAAAGGAATCTCAATACTTTATACCAACCTATAGTTGAACCCTTACCCCAATACCTAATTGGACTTGTTTTGTAGTGACAATTTCTCTTTTTCAATGCATGGCTCCCAGTACGTGAAAATCAATCGATGCACGGATCCAAGTACATGACTAACCACCAACTTAAGAAGGATTTTGGCTGCAAAGTTCTTCAATTCATCTACACGATAAAGATCACGAAGCTCCTTGGTTACAAAACCCTACGACGCACAAACGTAGCAGCTTCTTAAAGAGAAAGATGAACTAGGGTAAATTATCTCCGATTATAATATGCTTGTGAAAAACCTTTGCATCAAGTTGCACTCTCTTGCATCCATTGTGATGGCCTTTAAAATAATCCTTATATATGTTTAAGGTTGTGAGAAAAGAAAGCCTAAACATGTATACACGTATTGGAGTGAAATTAGAACTGAAAATCTGATTTTCATAAATCTCGATATATAGCTTATCTATCGAGCAGCTGTCTAGCATCGGGCTTACATAGCCTTTTAAACCTCGATAAATTCTATCTGTTGAGCTAGCTGTCGAACTTTAAAATCTAGCACTTTTTTGCTTGATTCTTGGACAGATTTGCATGGCTTTAACACTTGGACTTGAAACCTTATTCCTTGAAGTATTAAACACATTCTAGATCTGCCAAATTACAAGTAAAGTGCGTTTTGTCAAAGGATTAGCCAATTCTAGATGACATATGTTTTTAACATGATTCACATATATCCTAACACAGCTTAATTGCTATCGTAGGCCTAAGTGGAAAAAAGTTATTTTGAAATAGAGGACTTTGGGCCTAAGGTAACAAATACGCTATGGATTTAGTATCCAACATCCTTCAAAGCTAAAATGAACTTCCCTAATCTTGGGCCTCTTTGTTGCATGCTTAGGCCCAAAATGATAAGAATTTCATAGACTTTGAAAGGAAGGCTACAAAATATTCAAACTAGAGGGCTATTTCAAAAAAAGGATGAAATAATGAATAAAGAATGAAAAGGCCCAAAAGTGATGAATACATTGTAAGTCCAAGTTTGAGACAAAGGGTTGAAAATTCTTAAGTACATTCTAATGCACTAAGACCGCAGCCTAAAGCGTGGTGTTAGCATTTTCGGTCAACTGATGAAAATATATTGTATTTTTTCTTCTCAATGACAATGGATAAATTGCAATAATGAGTTAGAGTAGGCTTAGTAAAATGTGTCGTATAAAATGCATTCTGTAGCTTTTTCTAGATGTCAATTGAATCATCATGTTGTATATGGATGATGTTAAGCAAACACGTTGTCATGATAAATTCTAGGATGGTAGAAACATGACAAAAGTCTAGCATTTTGTGTGTGTTATGAGTTGGGTAAAAGGGGCAATTTGGTTAATCAATTTAATCAAGGTCATAATTAATGGGTTAAAAGTTGGTTAATTTGGTGATAATTGGGGTCAAAAATCCCTAACATATGGAATTGATTTTGTATGTTTTTAAGACTCGTTTAGATTTATTTTACTAGGGTAGCTGGGATTGTTGCAGTATCTTAAACAAGTTTTAATTTACATATATAACCCTCTTTCTCTTTCTTCAACACCCCCCCCCCCCCAACACACACACACACACAACAAGGGGGAGGGGTTCGAATTCATGTTCTCCATGTGGAGAGAACCCTGAAAAAGCTGTGGAATTTGATCTTTCTTTGTTATCAAAACATCTCCTACATAGGGTGCGGGTTCAAAACTAGTACAGGATAACACATTATAAATAAATATAGAAAAAAAAAATTAAATGCAAAAGATAATATGTGTTTAACATCCAGTGTTATAATACACATTTATTCATAGTCATTTCACACATACGTAGAAAGGAAAACAACAGAAAGATTGAGAAGCCGCACTAGACTGGCCATTGCTAGTAAAGTAACAATAATTATTTTATATGCCAGCATTTTGCAGTGGGCATTGGATTCACAGTAAAACGCCCGCTACGTAGTAGTCCATAAGATTCCTCCTCCTAAAGTAGACGTCGACGTTTCCGAAACCGAAAGAAGATAGATCGGACTATATCAACAAATAGACGGTACTTCAGCAACACACATAAGATTGGCAAGCAAATGAACCACTGACAACGAAGATTAATGGCAACTCCCGATCTGACCAAAACGATGAAGAAAATGAAACAATCATGGCGGCAAATGAGATGAAAAGTGAAGCAACTCCAATCATCAACCTAACTGGTAAGCACACAAGAAAGTCGTTGTATGAATAACGCGAGGTAAGAATGGATAAGAACATTACTAGGGATGTCAATGAGCAAAATAATGCTAATGCACTTGAAACTGAGAAGACCATAAAAAGATTAGAACTATCCTTTAATCCATCAGCTTTTACGGCCGTAAACATTATAGAGCTGATTAGTGTAGCAACCACCATATAATACTTAGTTGTGTCCATCATCCTCTTCTCTCCCTTCGTCCTTAACTACTCCTCCTGTGCGCTCGCAAATAAAGCATATGGTGTTTCTTCGTTTCCATTTTTCATTTGTTTGAACGCATGTGGTACAACGTTTTCTGCCTCCTTCCATTATAAATCATAGGAAATGTCACATGAGAGACTTGTTAGTTTTTTGAGACTTTTTAGTCCAAAAACGCTGAAAAGTTTGGGTAGAAATGAAATCTATGTGGAAACAGGAGTGAACATTCTATGGTTCAAGTGACTTATATTCTTTGAGTAGTATGTGTTGAACCGTTCAACACATACTACTCAAAGAATATAAGTACCTTGAACCATAACATTTCTCGTTGCATTTGAAGAGCTGCTCCTGATACAGCATTCAGCTTCTCTTTAGGTGCCAATCCTGCAGCTAAATGCAAAATGTTGCCTGTATCTTCAATTTTTGTATTTATTATTATATCTCCAACAGAACCTATCTCATTAAGTAAATTGAACATGATTTCATGGCGCTTCTCAACAGCAACATGAAATATGCTTTTACTATTTCTTGTTTTCTATAATAGATCAAGGTCAAAACGAATAAGCATGATCAAACACTCAAATGTTTCCTGCTTCTGCAGCATCAAACAGAACATGTGGAATCACTCATGGATTCTCAACATCACCTCTGTAAGCCTGAAGACACTTTTCAAATAGTTCATTGGCTTGAGATTGCTTCGAGTTTTCCTCTTTTAACTTCAACCCTGGAATTGACTGTGAAAGAGAAAGTAGCCATACTTCAATGAGAAATAAATATATTAAAGAATCGAATAGATTTACAGAATAAGAGTGAATGTGCGCCACAAATTTTGTATTAAATAAGAAAATCAATTAAGAAATTTAATGAATCTTTAAAAATGTTATCACTAAATTTATCAAGCCAAGATATCTATTACATAGAAAAACATAGAGTTGCGTGAAAAAACCCTTTCTCCTTTAAGGAAAAAAAAAACTACCAGAAAAACTTCAAGTAAATTCACTATTATAAAATTAGTTACAATATCTTCTTGAGTTTTATGCCTAACTTGAGATCCACAACCAATACAATAATATGTTCTCTCTAGGAAATAATAGAAACTCACCCTGGATACAACAACTTTATGTGGTTATAGCACCCAAAAAAAAAACTTCTCCCAAGAGAACACAAAAAATATATCTTCTCTTATATATGTCTAACAGCTAAAGAAAATATAATTATTTTTTTACTCGCATCCACAGATTTTTTTTCTTCTCACTATTGTGACACATTTTCTTTTCTCAATTCATAACATTCATCCAAGCTCCATAAATTATCCTTGATTTATGCACTAATGTGCATGAAATACCAATCGATCGAGGTTACTTATACCTCATGATCACTAGCTAATCAATCAAACTTTAAATAACAAAATTCTCAGTTTTGCTATTAATGAAATCACAATCTTGGAATTCGTGCACTAGGGTTCTAAGACTACTTAAACACTATTTTTCATAGCCATCATCATACACAAGACATACACATTAGAGAGAAGTTTCTGGGACTTTTGTGCATCTATGGTTTTGTATCAAGTTACTTATGGTTCATTGTTGAAGCATGTTGCTGTGAAGAACTTTGCACCAACCACTACTGCAATCAAGATGTGGTGTAGTTACTATAACTGCAGGAGATCTGTGCACCTTGAAGTTTACTATGTCAATAGTAGATCTGTGCAAACTAAAAAAAGTCTATTGTGGAAGCCAAGCCCAATAATACTAGGCTTTTGGGTTTGGCCCCTCAATTTACTTGTTTACTGGGTAGGAATTATCCCATAGTGGGAGGCCCAAAAGGCGGTCTTAAATGCTATGGACAAGGTCTCTCGTGTTAAGTTAAGGCCCACAACCTATTTTTCCTGTTTCTTGAGGAGATTCAAACACTACCAAGTAAGACACTTAAACCCTTAAAGTGTGTTTTTCCTTACATTATCTCGGCAACTAGGTTGGTACCCCCCGAGAACTTGTCTTGCACAATTTAGTTTGATCAATTCTTTTCCATCTCTCCCCCTTAAAAAAAAAATAAAAAATAAAAAAAAAACTGTTTTCTTTCAGCTGTTATTGCAAATCCCCGATGCATCAAGCTGAATCTAGGTCTTGTCAATGCTCGAGACTTAAACTTTGTTCTGCACTCAAAGATATTAATGCATTTCGACGGACAGCTCCAGGCTTCTCATCTAATTCTAAGTTGCACCCTTCCTACACCAGCTTCCAAGATCTAGGCCTGCCTTCCTAGCAACACCACCAACCCCCCCCCCCCCTCCCCCAGTTACATACATAGAAATTTGGTTAAAGGGGTTCTTGCCAAACATCTCAGTGAACGAGGCTCGAGAATGGGACCCTTGTAGGAGACGGGAAAATTCCTTAGAATCGATCAACGATGGTTTGGGTGACTCCATTTTTCACGGGCGATTTCAACACATCCCTGTGAATGTGTCCCAGGACGAGGAAACGGTCAATGAGATGGTGAAGAGATGCAACGTTTAGCTGAGCCATTACTTCCCCAAAACCCAAGCTCTTGGTGACCGCACACTACCTCCCCGGACTAACGCATCAACCCCTACCCATGGTCGAAAAAGGCCAAGGGTGGCCGATGACTCGAGGAGACAAACCGAGACCCTGCCTGCAGAACAGGTGCCTCCTACTGCACCTACCTCAGTAGATCCTCCAATAACTCCATCAGTTACCCCTAGTCCAAGGCAAGAGGACCGCCTAACCACTGAAGGTGTCGAGGGGGCTTCATCTTTTACTCCTTCAACCCTAGGCTGGCAATACACCTTCAAGTTGGGTAAGGGGCCCCTTCCTTCTAACTCAATCTTGTGAACTTAGAGGAAGGGTGAGGGTGGCCAATTAGCAAACAGCCTGAGGCAGGACGTACTGCTACCTGGCGACCTATGCTTCTAGGATGAGGCCAGGGATGAAGACATTGTCCTTAACCTTAAGTGGCACACCATTGCTATAAGTGTTCTTTCTCAATATTTCTTCAGGGTTATTATGTAAACAAGTCTTTTTTATTTCGGTATTAATGTACTTCTTCTGTTCCAGGTTGCACAAGTGGCACACTTACTCAAAGGTCAGTTGAGAAACTCTGTCAAAGAAGAGTCCACTCTTCAAGAAAAGGCTTGAGAAGTTATTCAGGTCGAGAAGAGGACAGCTACTACAGAGAGGTCCCGGGATGCTGCCAACTAGAAGGTGGGGGTCTTGGAAGGGAAGTTAGAGGAGTTAGACACCCAGCTAGCTTAAGCTCTAAGTGTGATCTCGATCCGAGATAGGGAGTTAGAGGACACAAGAATGAACTTGGAGCCGGCCAAGCAGATGTTCTATGACATCGGTTTCAATGACACCGAGTGTTCTACTATCGCAGTGATCAAGGAAGCTAGGCTAAAAAGGGTTCATTGGGGGGGGGGGGGTGGATGGAAGCTGTTAATGCCATCAACCTTCCCCTGACTTCCTCATTCAGGGACCCATCCTAGGTTCCCTTGCCTGTGGATCCCCCCACGATGGAGGCTCACGATGAAGGGTACTTCGAAGCAAAGGAGGACAGCCCAAGCATGCAGGAGCTTGTGGAGCAGACCGAGGCCCACATGACTAGGTGATCGATCTAGACAACCTGAACCCTCATGTGCAAGTTCAACCCCTATTGCCCCTGAGGGTACGGAGGTCGTGGAAACAACGCCCGACCCTATTGCTCTAATCATCAAAGAGGGCCCTACCTCTACCCCTCTAACTACCGAGTAGGACCTAAGTCCTTAGGAAGAATTCACCCCTTATTTATTTATTTATTTTTTATTGTTATGTATTATCTTTTTTTTTTTTTTTTTGTGTAAACCATCCTTATATTTTGTAAGGAAATACTCTTTTTCCCTTTAATAGAACCACCGTATTTCTATTTCATTCATGCGTTTATTGAATTTCTTTGATGAGTTTTTATTTATTGTGTGAATTTAACTAAGTGTTTATACACAACGCTCAGCCCATGAAAGGGACAGCCTTTATCCTTTGAACCAATTGAGTACGTACAAAAAATTGCATAATGGCCGGTGTTTAATTGGCTTTCCTTTATTGAAAATAGCCACGTATACATGCTTGTAATTTGGATCTAGAGCTCCTGTACTGCCTAAGTTAGGTTTCCACCTAGTCGGTGATCGAGGTCAGACCGAAACTAGGTTTATGTCCTTTATTAGGTTCCCACCTAGTTGGTGACCAGGGTCCGATCGAGGCTAGGCTTCCATCCTTTATCAATTCTTCGTTCTCCATCATCTTTCTTCAAATCAAACTCATATATCCTCAACAAAATGAAAACATGTTGGCACATGAAAGATTGTGGATGTTCATTTTTCTTAAGAATTTACCTTCAGGTTGATGTTAAATGCTCAGAATCTACAACGAAATTAATAAAAGTATTTTTTGAGATTGCTCATGTTCCATGGCAGAGGGAGTGTCTTTTCCTCTAGATCCTCCAGGTAGTAAGCTCCAGCGCCGACCATAGCGGTCACTCGGTACAGGCCGGCTACAGCAGTCACTTGGTATAGGCCTTCCCAATTCAGGACTTGCTTTCCCAAACTCGGCTCCCTCATAATTCCAAGCACCCTTCATAGGACAAGCACCCACAACGAACTCTTTTGGTCTCATATTTCTATTATACCCTTGAGATAATTTCTGCTGGTAATCTGCCAACCGAATAGATGCTATCTCTCTATTCTCTTCCAAGAAGTTTAATTGCTCTGACATGGCTGCATCGTTCGTGCTTGAGGAGAAGCTTGTGGTCCTCATGCTTGACAAGCCAACTTCCATGGGTATCACTACTTCTGTTTTGAAAGTTATGGAGAAAGGGATTTCACCTATGGACCTCTTGGGGTGTTTTGGTAAGCCCACAACATGTTGGGCAACTCCTCAGCCCACTTCCCCTTAGCACTCTTCCCCTTAGCACTCTCCAACTTCTTCTCTAGTCTGTTAACAATAGCATTGTTCGTAGCTTCGGCCTGACCATTACTCTGAGGGTATGCGGAAGAAGAATACCTATTTTTGATCCCAAGGTCACTACAATACTTCCTAAATGTCTTGCTGTCGAATTGTAATCCATTGTCTAAGATTAAGGCCTCTAGTACTCCGAACCTAGTGAAGATGTTCTTCCAGATGAATTTCTTTACATCGACATCTCGGATGTTTGCCAAAGCCTCAGCTTCCACCCATTTGGTGAAATAATCGATAGCCACTATCATGAAGCTTCTATTCCCAATGAATCGAGGTAATGGACCCACAATAGCTAACCCCCACTAAGCAAAGGGCCACTGAGATTTCCTCCAGGCTGATGGATGTTTGGTGCGTGCCTCTAGCACTGGTCACACTTCTTAACATATTCCACAACATCTCTTTGTATATCCGGCCACCAAAAACCTTGTGCCATTGCGCGATGAACCAATGGCCGACCACTAGATTGGCTCCCACAAATCGCTTTATGTAACTTGGCAAGGAACCCTACCACAGTTTTTGAGTGCACACACAACAGGTAAGGCCCCCTGAAGTATTGTCGGTACAACCTTTTCTCTATTGATCGCAAAAATCTGGCTGATTTCCTCCATATCTTCTTAATTTCCCTTAGTTTGCTAGGGAGTGTTCTGTCTAAGATGAAGCAGATAATGAGGTCCATCTAGCTTGGGGAGGTAGCTGAGGCTGCAGCTACACAACATTAATGGTCTAAGCTCGGACGGATGCTCTAGCAGCTCCATCGAGATAATCCAGGGTATACAGTCTCCTAGAGATAAAGCTAGAGTGGCCACGAGATCTGCATGGCTGATTTACCCTCTAGAAACTTGGGCTATATTTATCAACCTAAAACTTTCTCATAGTGAGAGCATTCCCTTCAACTTGGCTTACCACCAAACATGAATCTTAATAAACTTCCAACTCCATAGGCCCCAGCTTCTTAGCGGCTTAAGAGTCCGACCACCAGTGCTTTGTATTCAGCTTCATTGTTGGAGGCTTAGAAACCTAGTTTGAGCGAATATTCTAGCTTTATATCTTCCAGGGACTCCAATACGATTCCTATCCCAACTCTACGAGCATTTGATGCCCCATCTACATACACCTTCCATGGCCGAACCGAAACCTGACACACCCTATGTGCATCATCAACTGGTGGGGTGTACTTGGCTACAAAGTCCACTAGTACTTGTCCTTTGATTGTGTTTCTTGACCTATACCTAACGTCGAAAGACCCCAATCTTGTCCTCCACTTAGCTATTCTCCTCGTGAAGTCAGACCTCCTCAAAAAAGCTTGTAATGGATGCTCGGTTTGAACGTACACCATATGGGCCTAGAAGTAGTGCGGTAACTTCATAGTAGCGTGCACTAGGGCCAATATCACAAGTATTAGGTCTCTAAATCCACCAAAATCTTGCTAACATAATACACTGGCCTCTGCACTCCATCTTGGACTCTTATCAATACTGTACTTACTGCATGCTTGGACATAGCCAGGTACATATACAGGTCGTCTCCAGGCGCTACGATAGGATAAGGGGTGGGCTAGATAGAATATTAAACTTTGGAAGGCTTCATCACATTCCACAATCCACTAGAACCACTTCCATTTCTAGAGTAACTAAAAGAAAGGCTTGCATCTATCAGCTGATTTAAACACAAATTGATTCAGGGCTGTTATCATCCCCGTGAGCTTCTACACCTCCTTAGGATTGCTCAGCTGAGTTGTTGAATTGGCCTGATATAATTGGGATTGACCTTGATCCCCCAACATGTACAACTCCCAATATCATTGTACAACTCCCAATATCAATTCGTATAAGATCAGAGAGTCTCCCCACTCCCCATTTTCATAGATACTAAGGCATCGATGGGTTGGGGGACACAACTACAAGTTACAAAGTGCGCCCCAAACGCTTGAATTAACTCCTAAAAGTTGTGGATGGAACCTTTCCTTAAACCGTTGAACCACCTCATTGATGTGGGTCCAAGATTGGAAGGGAACACTTTACATAGGAGCCCATCATTCTAAGAGTAAAGGGCCATGAGCTGAGTATAATGGCTTACGTGTTTGACTGGATCAGTCTTATCATCACAGCCAGTAAATGGCAGACGAGTGAAATGTCTTGGCATCTCGGTACGCTCAATCTCCTAGGAAAAAGGTGACAATGCCACTCTCCTAAGCGCTCGGTTCATGGCATCCATGGTAGCACTAGGATGCCCATGCCTTTTTCTTCTTAGCAACTCCGAGCGGCAATCCCTGCACTCATTCGATCTGTCTCTCGACAGACTAGAGTGACTCCTTGTAGTTCCTTCAAGGGCTGCCACCTTGAAACGGCCATGGATTGGATTGATCTTGACACCCCTAGAAAGATTGACTTCCTGTTTTCGAAAATGTATGGAACTTGAATATCCAACGGTCGGATCAAAAGTTATGGCTCCCAGAAGTTAGTGGTGCATCAATCAATGCATTATTCCGGCTTTCATGACATCTTGGTCGTTCTAACTCCAATTTCGACCCATGAATAGGAGTTGGAATGAGAATTTAATAATCTTCACAATGGCATTGGTTTCAACTCGTTTTGATGGTTGGATCAAAATTAAGGTTTTTGGGCCCACCCAAGATTAACTTCGGGTCAAACTTGGTCAAACTGGCCAAAAATCTCCGAGAAGATCGGGTTTGATGTAAAACTATGAAAAGTGTTATTTTGTGAGAGTTTTGACCTCGTTTGACCTTCGGTCAAACCTAGGGTTGACTAGGGGCAGTTTGGTCATTTGAGCTAAAAAAGGCACTTCGGGTGCTCTGATGTCCAAACAAGTTGTGCCACGTCATTTAGGATATTCTCACGGCCCCATGGAGAGAAAATGATATTTTTGGATTTTTCGGGATCTGGCACGCAAATTGAGGGCAGATAAAATTCGATATCAACATCTGCTTAATCTATTCACTAAATTCTTCACAAATTCTTCCTGGTTTGCTGCAGCAGCAATAGAAAGAGTGGTTTCTCCTTTATTTGTAATTTTCTTTGAATATTTGGCATGTCCTTAATAGATTTCCAATCACCATTCAGTGCAGCCAGATAAAGCTTCCTAGGCTCTGCACTGACTGCTTCATCTGTAAGCGTAAATTCTTCTGACCAATTAGTACTGACTACTTCATCTGTAAGAGGAAATTCTTCTGACCAATTAGTAAAATTTCGTAGTGCAAGTATTTCATAGAATAAAAAATATTGTTTCACACTAGTTCACATTCACTATTTCACACACAAATCTACAATTGATATGAAAATGCTCTCATTTTAACACATAAAGTAGATGTGAAAAAGAGATGTGAAATAGTAGATGTGTGATAATCAAAACCATTCATAAAATAAAAATTTATGTCTTATTTTAGTTTTCTATTTTGAGAAATGTTTATTACATACAGTACACACGCAGAATGTTTTCAACTAAAATAAAGACTACAAGTCATGATTTCTGAGCAAAAGTGGTCAGTTTGTATACTCTACGTGTAAGTGAGTATGTGAAATAGACATATTACTTGTTTTATTTTATACTCCAACAGCAACTACGATATTTATACATAAATATAAGTTATAAAATGTAGCATTATATAATGAAAAAGAAATCATATACGAAAAGTTTTTAGTTGATGGAATATAAATCATATATATATATATATATATATTTGTTAGAGATACGTTCGCCTTATACAGAGAATGCATTCTTAATATAATTGATGATAGCTAAATTTGGTAATATCTTAACCAAATATATCCATTTCGTTAAGAACTCACTGAATGTCCACACTATTAACCGATGGCAAAGTAAAATATTTACCGTCGTTTGAATTGAAATCCTTAGTCTCCATTTCAACTAATCAATTGGATTTTGTGTACCTGAAAAAGGAAGATTTCAGTATTACGTAGAAATCATTAAATTGTGAGATGCAAGACGAAATCTATATATATATATATATATATATATATGAAAATGAAATATATATTCATGTTGGACTTAGCTTTAGCTTAGGATGTGTTCTCGTCTAGACCAAATTTAAAGCAACGTAAACTAAACTATTGCACATAGAAAATTAATAACATTTTCTATTAATATTTATTATTACTATTATCATACAAATAATAGTTGGACAAACTAAAATTAATGGATAACAAACTTAAATGATTTTCTTTCCTTCATTTGTTTCAAATAAACTTTTACTATTTATTTTATAAGTAGCCATTTTATGTTTTCAAATATTCAAATATTGTGTATATCATATATAATTTTGGTAAAATTTTGATTCGCATCTAGTTGTTCTTATTTGTACTCATATCTTATGCATATATATGGATTTACAAGCTAATTATTACGATGATTTGTACTTTTGCAAAAGTAGCACAACAAACACAAAGATTTTTAATCTTCTTTTCTTAATTTGGTGAAGACTCCCAGGCCTCTTTTTGCAAATTATTTGTCAAAATAGAACTGTTTGAAATTTCATTAGCGTGTTTTAAAACTCGTCTCTTTAAAGTTCAGCATGAAAAGATACGAGTTTCATGTGAATCAGCTGTTAGGCTGATGTCGATGGTTTTTTATTTTTATTTTTACGAGATCAATAGGTGCACTTATTTTTATTTTTACGAGATCAATAGGTGCACCGTGCACCTATTGATCTCGTAGGCAAGAGACAAAAGCATCAAATAGATCTCAATTGAGAGAGCATACCAAATTTTTAAGAATAGTATTGGCATGTCAGGGCATGTGTTTAAGTTTAACAGTTTAACTATTTGGTTTGAGTCTTAAGTTTTTTTTTTTTTTTAAGAGAAGTTTGAGTCTTAACTGGAATAATAAGTTAACAAACATAACTTTTTCAAACCAAAAAAAAAAAAAAAAAAAGTCCCAAACTAAAGGTGGCAAATTGTAGATAGGAGACAATAAAGTAGGATTAGTGGTTGCTCAATAAGTTGTGAAAAGAGTAACGCCTGAAGTATTTTATATTTCATCAAAGGTTTTTTTTTTTTTTTTTTCATAGAGTTTCAATTTATGATATCCACTTCTGTGATTTTTACTCTTTATCATCAGACCAAAACACCAATCATTTTTTTTTTTTTTGTGTAGATGTGGATTGAATCTCAAATTAATCTCTTATTCAACCATCAGAAACTTTACCCATTGGGTTAACTGAAACCTACATATTTTATCTAAGTTATGTCACCTGACTTGCAATACAAAGTAAATGAAATTTTACGACGGTTAGTGTGTTTACTTTTTCATGAGTTATCGAATTATTTTTAACAGTTAATAAAATGAAAAGAATATATTTTTGTTCCCAAACATTTTTTAAAATAAATTTTTTTATCACAAAAAAAAAAAAAAAAAAAAATCTTATCTCAAATGTTTACAACAAAGAATGTTCAAAACTAACACAAATATTAATACAGCTAGTCTTCTTTGACCGTATCATTTGCCACAATTTGAAGATGTGATCGATTGTAATCAATATTTTTTCTCCACCCCTCATAGTGGGCCACATCAAAACTACAGCAAAAGTTGTATCTTTAAAATTTCTCTTAATTATTATGTAAGGAATCAAAAAAAGTGCTAGTCACGTCTGCGTTATACTAAAAAATAGTAGACACAATTGGGGCTCTTATAATTGTTAATAGCCTTAATCAACCCAGTATATACACAACATAGAACTCATCCCAATCCATACACCCACTCTCACACGATATCTAATCAAATTTGGGGCATCACAATCAAGACTAAATTTGATATTGTCCACTTTCACAACTGGTACAATAAGTTTAGATACATATCTTTTTTTTCATAACTAGTGACATAACATGTTTTGATTGATGCATAATAAAACAGTATATGTAGTGTACCCTAATAAAGTAAATGTGACTATAATCAAAACAGGTCAACAATCATAAGAAATACTATGTCACTAAATAAATATTAGTAAATTTCTTATTTTATTATTTTTTATATAGCTTTGAGTTTTTTTTTTTTCCTTAAATGCTCGAATGTATATTCTAAAATTTGGCCACTAAAAAACATTTAAATTCTGGCCCTGTCCTCTTATCAATAGTATATATGAAAGCTGCGAAATAGTACAAACACCAAGATGATATAGTGCAACCAAACCGTGTACATATTTTAGTCCAACAAAATAACAAAATATGAAAGAAGAAAGACATGAGGAGAAATAAAAGAAGTGAATGCATGCATACATGACATATCTACCTGAAGAATGATTAAGTTCAAGTGGATTAAGGTGCTTTTCTCAGGATAGACCAGCAAATGTTGTCAATACTTGAAAGCAATTCCTCTACGCTAGAAGTTTGAGAAACAATGGAATGTCAGGTGTTCGCAATGCCCAAATGTGCTTAAATATTCTTAGGTATAGTTTGTATTCGTTATTTGCTTGTACGTGATTTGGAAAGTAGTTGTCCTTTCGAAATAAAACCGAGTCATTTGGCTCGACTCTTTTCGTCTTTCTTCGTCCAATGCTTATTGTATGCATTTGGAAGGAAGCATTTTGTCAAATTCTTGTTGCTAGGGGCGGGGGCATGCCCCCCAAAATTTTAAAAAATTATTTGTGTGTGTATATATATAGATATAATTATTTTAACATTTTGAAAATTTAGCCTACAAAAAAAGGATTTGATTTTCCCAAATATTTGAGTTAGTTCAATAATGCTCTTAAAAAAAATTTTGTTTAATAGTTATAGAAACAATATTTTATTTTTCTTAGTTTCATTTTTTATTGTAAAATATGCTTTATATCTATTAAATATTTTATAAAGCTTGTCATCAAACATGTTTGGATCTATCTTTTTCAACTATTATGTAGCAATTAAACAAGTCATTAAATCTTGTGACTAAAACTACTCATAAAATATCTCTTTAATTGTCACATAATAAGTTAGAGCCAGATAACTTCATACATGTTTGGATCCAAACTTTCCTCCACATTTTGGATGATTTATGTTTTTTAAAATTTAATTAGTTCAATTGAAATATTTTTTACTTACTTTGGTATACAATTTGAAACAAACATATTATTGATAGAAAATACTAAGCTTTTTTTTGGGAACGTATATGTGTGTGTACGCACACACGTTTGTTTGTGTGTGTGTACGGGGAGTTGTCTTGACTAATATATTAGTGTCACAATTCAGGCCCTCAAACAGAAATTTCTAGCTCTGCCACTGCTTGTTGACAATCTTTAATCTTGATTCATCACATTGGAAACTATTTTGTAGCCATTTGGAAAGAACACTGGCTAAAATACTATTTTAGTCTTTACATTTCGGAGTTAAAGTCAATTTGGTCTCTGTATTTTAGTAGCTGTCAATTCGGTCCTTACCATTAATTCACTAATGAAAAATGTTTATATAACACACAACGTGTATAGTTGGTACATTTAAAGCTAACGTGGCTACTAAAATAATAATAAAATATTTTACTTAATATTTAGAAATGCCACATTGGGTGGGGAAAAAAACAGGTTAGCATTTAAAAATATACATTTTTTTTTCTTTTATTCAAAATTTTAATATTTTAATATTTACTTTTTCCATTTAATATTTCCCACACTTTCACGAAAACCAAACATATCTAAATTCATTTAAAACATTTTGGCTAAATTGAAACATTTTGGCTAAATTGCAAACTACACCCCTAATATTTGGGGGTATCTAGATCTTTAATAGCGAGATTTTGCTTCTTATCCTTTTGATTATGATTGTGGAGAATGAAATGAGCTTGTTGTATTTAGCTTAAGATTTGAAATCATACCAAGAATGTAATCGTTGGTAGTTTTTGTCAGCATTTAAATGACTTTATATATTTGGTTTTGACAGTATTTCAATTATTCTAATTTCAATTGTGAATGACGTTGGTCTTGGTTTCTATGTTTTTTTTTTTTTTTTTTTTTTTTTTTTGACAGCATTATTTATTATTTTATAGGTATTATTAGAGGAATGCTGACATAGTAGAATTTGGACCCTTTAAAAGAAGGGTTGACTAAGATTTAAGAAAATCTATTTTGGTAGAATACTTTAAAAATTCTATAGTAAAATGTGTACATCAATGCATACAATTGTGGATATTTGTAGGAGTGTATGAAAAAGAAAGCAAGAGAATATTTACTGATTCTCCAAACGAGGAACATAAAAATGATGTTCCATTAAGAGCATTCCCATCAGGGAATGCAAAACCCATTAAAATGCAAAATGCATTCCCATACACACAAAAATAGACAAAGCATCCCTTCATTCAAGAATGAATAATATAAACAATTTTACAATTTGCTACAGTAAGATCTAATTATAGAAATATTTATTTTCTAGGTTTCTTTTTTCTTTTAATTTTTGAGAAATCAGGGTTTTTTAAGTTTTTAAAAACTAAGTGAAATAATACACTCAAAATTTGAATATGTCAGTTTTTTTTTCTTTTCTTTTTTAATAATTGATGTGGCACCATTCTTTTAGAGATTTTGTTAATTAATGAATGACATGAAATAATCTTGACCATTTATTATAAATAAAATATAAAGATTAAAAGAACTCTACTAGATAGTGTACTCTAAAAACTATAAAGATCTCTTGATCTCTTGATCTCTTGAATCACTCCCATCGGTTTTGTTATAGTTTCTTGGTGGTAGAAGCGACGAGATCCACTGAGAATGCATGGTGTGCAATGTCAGTATTTGTCTGAATGTTGGGCTAGCCATACACTGCAAATAGAGAATGCAAAAATGATGTTCCATTTAACATTTAAGGTATCAATAGTGATAGACCTCAAGGTTTGAATAGGTGTTTTAGGATGAGAGTAATCCTACATACACAATGTAAGGATCTAATTGGTATATATTGCCATATCCGAAATTAAAATGCATTTTATATATCTTTGAGTCTTAGTTCTTAAGTGCTTCAAGAAGTACATCTTTTGCTAAACAAGTGGTATTATTGAAAATAGAAAATTGCATAGGAAAAGTTAAAACTGTAAGGTGATCTAAAATTCATTCGGTGAGGTTTTGTTTGCAAGGATTTTTTTCAATCATGATCAAATTGTCTTGTCAAACTTATTTTGCTCTACACTTAATTTATTATTGTGATTTGATTGTGCTTTAATTGGACTTGCATTGAGTAATTGATTAATTAACTATGATCAATCTATAACCCAACACATAAAAAATTTGACAATATTTTTCACACCAGTTGAATACACAAGATTTTAATGATTTTTATCTGAACTCATCACTAATATCACATTTTTATCTACAACTAACAATCTATCATATCAGCCAATTAAACTATATTGTTAGGACATATATGAATCATGTTAGGAACATATGTCATCTAGAATTGGCTAATCCTTTGACAAAACACACTTCACTTATAATTGGGTACATCTAGGATGTGTTTAATACTTCAAGGAACAAGTTCAAGTCCAAGTGTTAAAGCCATGCAAGTCTGTCCACGAAACAAGTGAAGAAGTATTGGATTTTAAAACTCGACAGCTAGCTCGACAGATAACATCTATTAGGATTTAAAAGGCAACTTTTGCCCAATGCTCGACAGTTGCTCGATAGATAACCTATCTATCGAGATTTACAAAAAACAGTTTTTCAAATCTGATTTCACACAAATCCATGTATACATGTTTAGGCTTTCTTTTCTCACAACCCTAAACATATATAAGGATTATTTTAAGGGCCGTCACAGCTAATGCAAGTGAGTGCAACTTGATGCAAAGGTCAAGCATATTGTGACCGAAGACAATTTGCCCTAGTTCATCTTTCTCTTGAAAAAGCTGCTGCGTTTGTATGTCGTAAGGTTTTGTAACCAAGGAGTTTCGTGATCTTCATCATGTTGATGAACTAAAAAACTTTGCAGCCAAAATCCTTCTCAAGTTGGTGGTTAGTCACGTACTTTGATCCGTGCACCTATTGGTTAGTCACGTATTGGAGGTCATGCATTGAAAAGAAGAGAATGTCACTACAGAATAAGTCCAATTAGGTATTAGGGTAAAGGTTCAACTGTAGGTTAGTATAAGGTACTGGAATTCCTTTACTTGTAACCGCTTGTTGTGATAATAATGGATTCTTAGGAGTGGTGACCTTAAAATCACCCAGTGGGGTTTTTGCCTTAAAGGTTTTCCCCATTCGTAAACAAATCACCGTGTCAACTTTATTTTCCGCTGCATATTAACTTAGTTGGTGATTTGTTTGTGCTACCACGCGTATTGCATGTTAATTGGATTAATTAATTAACTTCGCTAATTAATTGGTTAATACATCACAAGGGGTCAATACATTCTTGGCCTATCAAGTGGTATCAGAGCAGACACACTTTGATTAGGGTTAATCTTTGCTGTGTGATCCATTGACCCCTGTTGTCAGGGATAGAGAACAATCATTTATTATACCTCCTTTATTTGATGGTACTAACTATGCATACTGGAAAGTACGCATGAGAGTTTTCTTGCAGTCATTAGATGAAAAAGTGTGGCAAGCTGTGGAGATAGGCCGTGTAACACCCCAACCCTAATTTCATAATTAATTTATGGGTTTAGATGCATGTTATTACATTAATTATTTTTAAGTGCATGAAACTTTGATAAAGTGATATTATTCTTTGTAGAATAAGTGTGAATGCAAAGAATATATATATATATATATGTGTGTGTGTGTGTGTGTGTGTGTGTGTGTATCTATATATATATATATTTATATATATATAAGTGTGAATGCAAGGAAGAAAAAAAAAAGTTGAAAAGTGGGTGTGAAAATTCTTCCCTAGCATCCCACGTACCCCACCCCTAAAGTCAAATTGCCTTATCTTCTTTGCTGAACCAGAAACATCTTTGTTCATCTTTCATTTGCTTCTTTCTTCTCTTCTTTCTTCTTCCCTTCTTACACGGCAACATCTCTCCCTTCTTTTCTCACCAAAAAATTCTAGTTTCTTTAAAGAAGAAATTAAACAATTAGCCCTAAGGTTTCATCTTCAAAGTGTGTGGGTAAGTAAATTTAACTTCATTTGATTTTGTGTATTTGGATAATATAATTGTTTGCTTATTTTCCCTCTTTGTTCTCTACTCTGATTTTGGAAGTTGAATTGGTGATTCTGTTTTAGTTACTTGAAATATTGATGATATTGGTCTATTGAATGCTTATTAGGGTATTTTAATATGTATGGTATAGGTATAAAAACACCCAAATGAAATGGAGGCTGTTGGTTTTTAGACCCCTTAAAACCAATTGATTTAACCTAGGTAATTAGCGAAGTTGTTACTTAGTCCAATTTAACAAGTCTAAGTTATCACAATAACAAAGATCAAATCATGCAAAGCAGCGGAAAATAAATAACAAAAGATATGATCATCTAGAAAACCAAACCGGTAAAAACCTGAGGAGAATTTAACCTAACTATCCTCAAGGTAAACTTGAATCCACTATCTTGAAAGAATCGAAATTCATACAATAAGACTTACAAGCCCCCACGCTCGACTTCTTATTGCTACCCACTAGTAGAACTTACTGACACAACCACGTGCAAGCTCCGAATCTATGGACTCCTTCTTTCTTGGATTCACCACCAGATCAAGATGTAGATAAATCTTCTCCTTGAAAACCCTAAGCTTGTGTAAAGGAAAGCTCCTCTAGATCTCACAAGAGATTTACACAAACAGCAATATGAGCAACACTAAAACGTGGCTAGGGTTTGCCTTTTATACTTAGGACAAATAAGAAACCCTAAAAATGTTTTAAAACAACTAGGGCTGAGTTGGAAAATTCTGCAGAAAAACATTCTGCCCGAGCTTTTATCGATCGAGCCTAAGCTTCGATCGATCGAGCCAGGCTGAAATGCATTAATCTTTTCTGCATTAAGCTCGATGCCAACTTTACATAAATGCACAACTTTGAGCAAGACTAAAACACTTCTAAACACATTGTTTTAATCATGGTTTACCAACAACACAAATTAGAGTTCTAAATACATAAAATCCTAAGTCTTTAGAACCTAACAGAGGCCAATTGCTATTTGTTGATGATTTTTGTAAGAACTTACACTGAAGCTGTCTCTGTGACAGATTTGATGTTTATAACAAGAAAAATATGTATAAAATCATATTTTGTGAATTAGGATACTAGGAATATTTTTTATGAATTCTAAGACACACATGGTTGTTTTGGAAGTGGTCTAACAGAATTTGGATGAACATAAAAATAATGGTTTAATTTTTAAGTTGCAAGAAATTCTGTCAGGACAGATTTGAGTATGCTGTCTTGCATGATTTTTAGTAAATCATGGGTTCATGCTCTGACTCCGAACCTTTTATGGTATATAATGGACATACAGGGGAGTAGTTATGTAAAATTACATGACAATTGAATGTGTGTGGACTGCCCATTTGTATTTTACAAATGGAGCATATGCTGCTGGAATGAGCAGTGAACGACATATGCTACACCTGACTTTGTGGATTTAATTCTCAAGTTAGGGTGTATGTTTTGAGCTATAATTTAATACGCTCATCCTTTGATATGTTGGGAGTGTATATAAATTTTATGAACTGGTTTCTCTATGGTTTGGGTGTATAATGTATTTGATGATTGTATCATGTGCTTTGGGGAACTTTATGTGATGGGAATTAAGATTTTCTTGAATTTGAGAGTTAGGTTGTGATTGAGGTATAAGTTTATATATATTAGGAAGACTTGTCCGTAATAAGTTTTTGTTTTTCGTTTAGGTGACGAGAACGAGAACACGGACACTTGAGCTCCTCTTGTACAATCTCTCGCATCTTCGATTTTCAGGTAAGGGACTTGTGACGTGTGCTTTTAATAAGTATAAAGATTATTTCGAAAAATATTATGCATTAAAACTTTTTGATTTGAGATATTACATATAAGCACGATTTAAGTAAAATATATGTTCATGAGTTGTTCAATTTTATATATACGATAATTTCAGCATATTAATGCTAGTACCTATATCACGAACATAATATCTCAGAATGAAATGGATATGCTACTATTATGAAAATTTTTTGTAAAAGCATAGTTATCAGAAAAATATAGCGTTCGGGTTATTTCATTGTTATGTTCTAAACTCAACTAATAGGAGTTAATTATTGGCTTTCCATGGAAAATGTTATCTGTTTGGCCATTTAAAGTTGAGGAAATGGGGTTGCTCGTAACTCTAGGCCATTTAAAGTAGAGGAAATGGGGTTGCCCGTAACTCTAATCTGAACAAGGCCTTTTCCCTAATGTGTACGGACGGCGGGGAAGAATAAAACCTTGAGGAGATGTGCCATCAAGCCTCTCAAAGAGGACAATATCATGCACATGAGGTCACCCAAATGTGATGAGGCATTCTCTGTACAGAATTATCAAATGTGGACTAACCAATATGTTATGAACAACTATATTATGTTATTGATCATGAGAGAATGATTTTATTTAAATGTATTATGAAAAGTTAAAAACTCTCATGAAAAGAAGTTTATGATGAAGCACTTTATAATCTCTTTTAAGATAAGGTTACGGAATTATATTTATGTTCCTTATTATGTCCTTTTATTATTATCTGAAAGGAAAATGAAATATTTTATCTGAAAGTTCATAAGTTATTTTAAGAGTAATATGAATAGTATGAAGGCTATTTTATCAAAGCTGGCATATCCATAAAATATTTGATTTACATGCATTCTTATTAAAGGTCCATGGAGCTTTAAAACCTTACTGGGCTTCGCAGCTCACCCTATTATATTTCAGTGCACAAGTTCTTCCTGGAAGGAGCGAGAGTATTAGAGGTGGCAAAGATTCTGTGTTTTCTCGTTTGTTAGAATGTAGAGTTTTGTTGTATAGCAGTTAGCTCTTTTGTTGTATAGCAGGAATCAAGATGTACTTGAACCTTTGAACACAGATGTAATTCGGTACCTTAGTTTGTTTTGAACCCCAGTTGTATGTCTCTGGGGTTAGGGTTGTAACAAGAGTTTTGCTAAATGTTTAGTTATGTAATATTTACACGTATACCTTAAGTTTCAGCTAGGTGGTAATTTTCCAAGTTCAAGGGAAATGAAATTTCCAAATTTCCATCATTTGTGTATATTATGGCTTTTATACAAGAAAATAAGCAGGAAGTCAAGAAATAATTCTTGATAAGTACCTTCAGATTAGGTTGGTTCGTGTTAGTATTAAGGTAAACTTGAGATTAACATGTCGGTCATGCTCTAAACTCTGAGATACAGGTTTGGGTTATGACAAGCTGGACCAAGCCAAAGGAAGTACCGGCCAATTGGGACGATGCTAAGATCAAGGCAACTAACTTCAATAGCAGGGCATTGAATGCTTTATTTAGTGTAGTCACGAATGAGGAGTTCAAGAAAATATCATCTACTGAAACTGAGAAGGAAGCATGGACCATCCTCCAGACAACCTATGAAGGAACTAAGGCTGTCAAGGATTCGAAACTTTAGAGGCTTACTACAAGCTTGGAAGAGATTAAGATGGAGGAGGATGAGTCATTCGATGAGTTCTATATCAAGCTTAAGGACATAGTGAACTCAGCCTTTAATCTTGGGGAAACCATTTCCGAACCCAAGATTGTTAGAAAAGTGCTTAGATCTCTTCCGGAAAGATTCCATGCCAAGATCACCGCTATTGAGGAATCAAAGGACATTGATTAAATTCCTTTGACAGAGCTGATTGACAACCTGTAGACCTATGAATTGGGTTTGACTAGAATTGGGAAATAGAGCAAGAGTGAGAGCATGGCACTGAAGGCTAAGAGCAGTGATACTGATGAGTCTTCTAATGATGAAGATTCTAAGATGAAATCCTATATCGCAAGGCAGTTCAAAAAGTTCATGAAGAATGTCAACACAAGAGGATTTGATATAGATTGTAAGCAGTCCAGTTCGTCTCAGTTCAAGAACCAAGGCAGAGGAAAGAAGAATGCTAAGGAAGGCGGTCAATACACTGTTCCCTCCGGACCAAAGTGTTTCGGATGTCAAGACTTTGGACACATGAAACAAGAGTGCCCAATGTATCTTATGACCATTGGGAAAAGCAAGGCCTTTATTGCTACCTTAAGTGACACCGAGCCTGAGGATGATTCGTGTACATTTTTAGACCCCTTAAAACTCAAGTTGTTTAACCTAGTTATTTAGCCAAGTGATTACTTAGATAAATTATTCAGTTCTAGGTTAACACATTCAAATCATATCATGTAAATAATGTGGAAATATAAAGAGCACACGATATGATAACCCAGGAAAACCAAACCAGTAAAAAACCTGGGGAGGATTTAGCCTAACTATCCTCAAGGTAAAACAAATCCACTATGAAAGAATTGAAGTTTGTACAATAGAACTTAGAACACTAACATCATATTGCTACCTCAAGTAGAAAATTTACTACCACGACTGTTAGGTTCTAAATGTTTAGAACAATTAGCAAATCGTGAACACAAACTTGTCTAGATATAGGTCTTAGAGTCTATAAGTTTTATTAGACAATGCTCAATGTGATTCAAGTCAAGATTCAAGAACATACAAGCTGCAGAAGAAAATTTCATAATCTGTCTGGTTCGATCGATCGAAAGACAGGTTCGATCGATCGAAAGACAGGTTCGATCGATCGAAAGTCGTATCTGCAGAATTTTAATTAAGCCCAAACAACAGTTTAAGCCCATTAAGGATTAGGGTTTCTAATCTACTTCTCCCAGTATATAAAGGAAACCCTAAGCACGTTTTTATGTGGCTTTTCAGAGAGAAAAGAATGTGCCTCTTTTGTATTTAGGGTTTTATTCCTAAAAAGCTCTCTTAAGTCTTCTACCGATGCTATTCCTTGAAGAATCTCAAGATTCGGTATTGTAGAAGTTGTTGCATTCTCTTGTCATCAAAGGTGTTGATGATCTAAACCTTCAAGGGTGGTCTTGGAGTCACAAACAGGAGTGTTTGTATTGCTAAACCTTTGAGTGGGATCTCAAAGTCACAAACGGGAGTGTTTTTGTTTTGCAAAGGCCAAAGAAAGAAGGAGTCTGTGGATTCGGAGCTTGCACGTGGTCGTGTCAGTAAGTTCTATTGGTGGGTAGCAATAAGAAGTCAAGCATGGGGGCTTGTAAGTCTTATTATACGAACTTCAATTCTTTCTAGTGGATTTGCTTTTTACCTTGAGGATAGCTAGGTTAAATCCTCCCTAGGTTTTTTACCAGTTTGGTTTTCCTAGGTGATCATATCATTGTCTTATTTATTTTCTGCTGCTATGCATGATATGATTGTTTGATTGTGATAACCTAGACTTGGAATTTGGACTAAATAACAACTTGGCTAATTACTTAGGTTTAATCAATTGTTTAAGAGGTCTAAAAACTAACAACGACCACGTGACAGCTCCAAGTCCACGAACTACTTCTTTCTTTGATCTACTGCAACCACAAGTACTCATACTTATGACTTTGAAACTTCACTCAAAGGTTTCAGATCATCTTTAAGTTCATTGTGTAGCAACTGAAACAATCACCAAGTTCTTGACATGAATCTTGATCTTGATAACTCTAAGTGTGTATGAAGGTAAACACCTCTAGATTTCAGAAGAGATTCAACACACAGCACATCAAAAAGCCTCTAAAATGTAGCTAGGGTTTTTCCTTTTATACTTGGAGTAAAATATAAAACCCTACACGTAAAATGGGCTTGGGCTGAGTTGGAAATTATGCAGAAAAATTAATCTGTACAAGGTTTGATCAATCGAGTCTAATTTTAGATTGATCGAGCCTTGCAAATTTAGTCTAATAAATTTTACAATCACTCGATTCCAACTTTACAAATAAACACTCTTTGAGCAAGCCTAAACCTAAACTCTATGTTTTTGTCATGGTTTACCAACACATTACACATTGAAGTTCTAATATATTTAGTTCCTAAATTCTTAGAACCTAACAATTTGGATAATGAGGATGATGGAATCCTAAATGCCTTCATTGCCACGATAAATCCTACTGAGGGGATTGTTGAAGATGTGGATGAAGAAAAGGACTTGGTGGAGTCTAAGTTTGAAAAAATGGATGAACAGGATGACATCCATATAGCCTATACAAAATTATACAAAGTCTCGAAAAAGCATGAGAAGTTGTATAGGTTGGCCACCAAAAAGCTCAGTGATGTGGAGCTTGAATGAGAAGAAATCTCCACGAAGTTTGATGAAGCCAATCAGACCATTGGAGCACTAAGATTTGAGAATAATTTCTTGACTGAGAAGATCAAGAAGCTTAAGGCAGAGCTATTCCAAGTCAGAGCTCAATTGGAGAGGACTTCAAGTGCAAAGCTTGACGAGATGCTTACCTCCTAGAAATCTGCTTCTAATCAAATTGGTTTAGGGTATGATTTCTCTTTGCAAAATATTGCTTCTTCTAGTAGTACTGTTTTTGTTTCACCTGCTAATAATGTTGAATCTGAGAACAATGATGTCAAAACTGCTTTAGCTAGTGAAAACATAAACAAGGGTAAATCTATCTTAGGAACACCCCCTAAACTTGATAAGAAAAATACTAAAAACCCTAGGGCTAAGAAGAACAATACTCAAAAGTCTAAATAGAAAAAGCAACATCTCTGTCATCACTACGGAGCGACTGGACATACTTGACCTAATTGCTATAAGTGGTTAGCCACTCAACAGAGCAACAATATAATCTCATCAGGAAACTAGAATCAGTTTCCATCCTCTTTTGCTCCTCTTGGAGATCTACTCAAAGCCCTCATGTTCCTTTCGAATTTGAATGGTTTTAATTCTTCCCCCTCACCACTGGATCAAGGGTTTGCAAAACGAAAGGTTCTTCCAAGGTATGGAAGGAAAAAGGATCTAAGTGATTTAGTCACTTCTCTTTCCCTATCTCTTTTTTTTCTTTTTTTCTTTTTTTTTTGCATTACTTGTGTGTTTTGCTTTCTTGTTTGAGTCAGTCTAGTTTTTATGCTATGCTTTGTTCAATATTTTTTTTTTTTTTCAGTTTTTGCATTATTCTTTCTCATAAAAAAATTGAAAAATCAGAAAAATACAAGAACAGTGTGTGTTTTGTGTACATTGGTACTTGTGTACCTTGGATGGCCATTGAAACAAAATTTTCTAAACTTTGTATCATTTGTAGGTTAGATAAGCATCTCTATGCACAACTAAGCAAGTAAGGTTTGTTACTCGTGTTCATGATGAGTAAGATTGAGTAATCTCTCGTAATTAACACTCATATCACTCTTTTTGATGGGAAGGACTAGAAAATCCTAAGAGAAAGACATAAATAACTATCTCACCACTATTACCTGCCAATCATGAAATGAAATCTGTACGCTTCGGCATAGCAAAAGTGCAATGTCAAAAGTTTAACATCATTGGGTATTTCTTTTCTCTCTCTTATATGGCCATGCATGATATACTTAATAACAGAAAATATGCCAAAAAAAATAAAAGCAAAAAGAATCAAAATGCTTTATATATGATTGCAAGTGTGTCTTCTAGGAGATGTGGGAGTTATATGATGTACTTCGAAGGTGATAGTCTCCATCAAGCAGTTATGATCGTGTGTGAGTTAAAGTGATTTGCTCATATCTCAAATTGTCATAACATGTAGACACTTATACAATCTTGTGATGTTTTTCACACACAACACGCAATATTCTTTGCTACTCTTGATACATGTGCAAGTTACAATCTGATTTGACCATCATAAGGAATACATGTGTTAATGTATACTCACTAAACTATCTTGACTTGTTTTTGAAATATAAAATTGGTTAGACTTGTTTAGTGTGTGTGTGTGTGTGTTTTGGATCTATAGGCTTGACATTTTTCTTGTTGAGAGATGTTTTTAAGAGCTTAAAATGTTGTTTGGATCTTTGGTTGAGTAGCATACTTGATTGCATTCATATCTGTGTTTTTCCCTTCTTTGAAAAACTGTTTTTGAGCAATCTCGACATCTTCTCGATACCTCTCGACAACTAGGCTATCTATTGAGCCTCTTGATCTTCCTTTCTCGACAGCTATTAACGCAATTTCGATCCATCGAAGTTTTTGAGAATTTGTCTCGATGGCTTCTCGACAGATTCTCGATCCATCGAGAAAATTTCGGTATGCTCGATAGCTTCTCGATCCATCGAGGTCACTTTGCTGTGGACACCTCTCGATAGTTCCTCGATAGCTCCATCTGGCGAAAATTTAAAGCTCGACACCTCTTAATACCTCTCGATCCATCGAGCTTCATGTTTTTCTATATATAGTGTTAGCGTGATTTTTTTTCATTTCTCACTGATCTCTCTTGATACTTTCTGACTCCTCACCTCCCCAAACTCACTTCTCTTTCTCCAAACCTTTTCCCCACTCATTTTTTCACCTAGAGTGCTCTTCCTTCACTAGTAAGATCTTGTTTTCCCTCTTTTTCATGCGCTTCATTCATATAGATCTAGGTTTTTAGTTTTTTTTTTGAAAAATTTGGGGTTTTTCAAAATTGATGAGGTTTTTGTGAAATTTTTGGGTTGGGCTTTGTTTAAATGATCTTATATGTGCATGCATTGCATCACATTTGCATTTTTAATAATAATTCATGCATTTTAGATATGTGCTTACTATGTTGAAATGATGTGTATTGGTAGGATTGAATTAAGCTGAGCCCATGATGTTTTTACTTTTGCATGTCTTATGTTCATGCATTTTTCATGCATACATACCATTTTTTTCTATCTTATTGATATTAAATGTGTTGGTACTCTCTCTCTCTCTCTCTCTCTCTCTCTCTCTCTCTCTCTCTCTCTCTCTCTCTCTCTCTCTCTCTCTCTCTCGGTTAGTTGCTCTATGGCACCTAAATGTAAGTCTACTCAGTTCTGGAACCCTTTTCATTCTAGGGCATCTTCTTCTTCTTCTTTTGTTGATTCTACCCCCTCTCATGTCAGGTTCCGTTATGATAAAACTCATAAGGACTTTTCAAAGAACTTTTCTCAACGCGGCATTCATTCGGAATGCCAAGTCATCCTCTCAGACTATTCCAATACTGGCCTTCCCACTGTCATCTACAATAGGGGTTGGGAGTCACTTTGTGGCATCTTGGTCAGTTGTCCCTCCGTGATCATACAGGAGTTTTACTCCAATATGCACGAGTTTGATTATTCTATACCTCATTTTATCACTCGCATTTGAGGTACGCACATTGTAGTCACTCCAGATCTTATATCCGAGGTGCTACACGTACCAAGGGTAAAGTTTGCTAACTACCCCGACTGTGATCGTCTTAAGATTGTGTCTAAAGACAAACTCTCGTCTCTCTTTTGTGAGACACCTTCATCTTGGGGTGACCGTCAAAACACCAATTGCTCGGGCTATGCAAAAGGTCCGAGATTCCTAAACATGGTGATAACATTCATTCTCCATCCATTGTCTCACTATAACTCCATTATAGAGCCTCGTGCTCGATTTTTGTTATCCCTTCTTGAGGGACTTACCATTAACTTTCCCTCTCACTTCATACTCTCCCTTATAGATGTCTATAGGGATACGGCAATCTATGATAAGCTCATTTTCCCTTCAGCTATCACGCAGATTCTTTGTCATTTTTCTGTCTCTTATCCTGAGTTTACACACTTTCCTGTCATATGTGCCATAGATGCAGCGACCGTTAGACGGAGCGAGGCCTAGCTTTGACCGAAGCGGCCACAGATCGAGACGGTGACTCCTCCAGCTTCTTCTGCTCCATCCACATCCGCTTCTTCTTCTTCAGCGGGTGGTGTGAGCCTTGAGGTGGTCATGGCGCAGTTTCAGCGTATGGATGCTCGCCTTGACACACTCAGTGATGAGTTGTGTTAGGTAAACACCCATGTCGGCTGTATTGCACGATGGCAGGCTCACCTTGATGGCTTTGTGGCATCTCCCTCTCCTTCTCCAAAGACATCTGAGGACGAGGACGATGACAGTGACTCTGACGACGACGATGATGATGAGGATAAGGATGCTAGCTCTTCTGATGACGACGAGATAACTGCTTGAGTTACCTGCCCTTTGTCATTCGTGACAAAAAGAGGAAGTAGTTTTGGGTATGAGAGTAGTCATGTACTTAGGGGGAGAGTTAGTATAGGAGATATTTTTGTTAGGGGGAGAGTTTATACTTTGAAGGATGTAGTGAGGACTTTTTATATCTTTTCTTTTCTTTACTTGTTAGATACATTGTTCTTGCTTTGTGATAGCAAACCTTATACTCATTTTGATATATATATGTATATATATATATATATATTGAGGTTGTTATTACATTTTTTCACCTATCTCTTCATATGTTGTTTCTTTTCTCTCTCTATGCACATGTTTCTTATTAGTTGTATACAATCTTTTATTTTTGTTTCACACTAAGATGCCATGATGAGTTTTGTTTAAAGTGTTTTAGAAATACAAGTTGTCAAAGTCTTTCTTGCCATGAACTCTCTTGCAATTTTTTCAAGAGTTTGTGTCAGGATTAGATTTTACTGTATTCAACGAGTGAATATAAGTTAAGTGATTTATGACATCTCTCATATTTTATTTGTTTGTTGTGGTTTTGTCACGGATTGCCAAAAGGGGAGATTGGTAGGACATATGTAAATCATGTTAGGAACATATGTCATCTAGAATTTGCTAATCATTTAACAAAATGCACTTTACTTGTAATTAGGTAGATCTAGGATGTGTTTAATACTTTAAGAAACAAGTTCAAGTCCAAGTGTTAAAGCCATGCAAGTTTGTCCAAGAAACAAGTGAAGAAGTGCTGGATTTTAAAACTCGACAGCTAACTCGACAGATAGCATCTATCAAGGTTTAAAAGGCAGCTTTTGCCCGATGCTCGACAACTGCTCCATAGATAACCTATCAATTGAGATTTACAAAAATCAATTTTTCAGATTTGATTTCACACAAATCCGTGTATACATATTTAGGCTTTCTTTTCTCACAACCCTAAACATATATAAGGATTATTTTAAGGGCCGTCACAGCTGATGCAAGTGAGTGCAGCTTGATGCAAAGGTTTTTCACAAACATATTGTGACCGAAGACAATTTTTCCTAGTTCATTTTTCTCTTAAAGAAGCTACTGCGTTTATACGCTGTAAGGTTTTATAACCAAGGAGCTTCATGATCTTCATCATGTTAATGAACTGAAGAACTTTGCAACCAATATCCTTCTCAAGTTGGTGGTTAGTCACATACTTAGATCCGTACATCGATTGGTTAGTCACGTACTGGGAGTCATGCATTGAAAATGAGAGATTATCACTACAAAACAAGTCCAATTGGATACTGGGGTAAGGGTTCAACTGTAAGTTAGTATAAGGTACTAGGATTCCTTTACTTGTAACCACTTGTTATGATAATGGTGGATTCTCAAGAGTGGTGACCTTAAAATCACCCGATGGGGTTTTTGCCTTGGAAGTTTTCCCCATTCGTAAACAAATCACTATGTCAACTTCATTTTCCGTTACATATTAACTTAGTTGGTGATTTATTTGTGCTACCACACGTATTGCATGTTAATTGGATTAATTAATTAACTTGGCTAATTAATTGGTTAATACATTATAAGGGGTCAATACATTATTGACCTATCATATATGTCAAAATTTTGTGTTTGTCTTCTGGGAAGGTAGAAAGCAAAAGAGCACCGTTTTGGCGAGAATACGGTTGTTTTTTTCTATTCAAATAATGCATCTTCCTGATTTTTTACTACTCCTCGGAAACGTACATAAGAATAGGAATACTTTAAGGTAAAGCTATAAAACCGCCTTATTTATAATGCAAAGTTGCAAACATCCTAGGAATGAACATCTGGGGTAGTATATATTTAAATACTTCGTTTCAATCTGTTCCAATTAACTTAACTAGTAAAGTCTCTAATAATTAAATTGAACTCCAAATTTCTATAATAAAATATGAGAGATGCTATGTCTATAACATTTTTACAACAAATCATGGGTGATTAGTTATTATTGGTTCAAATTTGAATTTAACACTGAGATTACTTTTTTAACCCAACAATAACAATCAGTAACAATCTTACACTTAGGATTTGCTGTAAAAATGTTGTAGACGTAACACCTCTCTTTTTATATATAAAAACCTTTGTTTCAATTCATGCAAGACGACTTGCTATGAGAAAAACGACAGCTCTTAAATCACGTGGAGCAAGAAAATTTTTCTTTTTTTTTCAAAGGAAAAAACCGATTGTAACCTGCCTCACGTAATACTATTAACATGATGAGATGAACTTTAATACTTAATGTTAACGTAATGTTACGAGAGATGTAAGTTCCAGTAGTAGTCTAGAAACTTTATATTAGTTTAGAAACTTCAAAAAAAAAAAAATACTATTTATGTATTTCATAAATATGATATCAAAATTTTTCTAAAATGATCTATTAACAAAAGTTATAAGGGTACCCATTAATCGAACCGTTCAAATTGTACAAACCTTTCCAAAAATTTGAGATAATGAAATTTCATCCTAAACCTTAAAGAGAACGGTATTTCTTTCCCTTGAGTTTTGAGGAAATCAATACACTGATAATTTTATTTAATATTTTATTAATACAATAAAGAGAATGATGTGTTTAATCTTTTAGTTATTCTTATAGTTTATAAAATCTAATTTTATTAAATATATACTTCAGTAATTTTTGACAAATTAAAGTAGTTAGACCTGATATATAATACTTTGAATAAACAATTTTTATTAAACTAATCTCAAGAAGATATTTGTGTCTTATCGAGATTATTACGGATTTCATCTTGAAAATATGTGTTCCCTTAATATTTATATGCGGTTTTCCAATATACTAAGATTTTGACAACTAGATTAAGATCTCATTATTGATATAATAAAACAACCTACATTTCATAATTGAGCTAATAATAAACTTAGGATTAAGAGTCTAAAAAAATAGAAGTTGTGAGGTTTATTATTCTGGTGACAGTTATTAATAGAATAATAAATCTCACAGCGGTCTAGTTTTATGTATCTTACACACTTAATACACACAAGTATACCAACTAGAAGTCTCTACTTTCATGACCAAGATAAATCATCTTAGTCAATATTTTTGGGTTATAGATTGACCCCGATTAATTAATTTAATTACCCAAATTGATTAATTATGTCAAATTATATGTAAATCATGCAGGCGCCAACAAATCACCAAATAAGTTAGGTGCAATGGAAAATAAATAAACATGGTGATTTGTTGACGAATGAGGAAAACCTCTTGCAAGGAAAAAACCTTACTGAGTGATTTTCAAGTCACCACTCCTAAAAATCCACTAATCAAGTATAAGGAATCTTATTACTACCCTGAACTATCCCAAAATACCAACATACAGTTGAACCTTTGCTCCAATCACCAATTGAACTTGCTCTTATAGAGACTTCTTCATTTGCACGGATCCCAATACGTGACTAACTCGAGTTTTATGTCGAGTTTCTTCATTAAATCTCGATAGATGCTAGTATCAAGACTAGTGTCGAAAATTACTGAATCAGCTTTTCTTTACTTGTTTCTTGGTTCAATCTTCATGTCTTTAATGATACTCTTGTGATGTAAACTTTACATACTTCTTGATACATTAAACTCAATTTAGACCTACTCAATTACAAATAAAGTGCCAATACATAAAAAAAATATAACCTTAACGAATATATTATAGTATTTGCATATAAAAAGTCCAATTTCATTACCAACTATAAACTAAAATTTTAAGTTTACAAAGAACTTGTGATTTTAATATTCTACTTGCAAATCATATCCATGCCTAAATCACATACTATACATCTCATGGTATACTATAAGATAATGTCCAACTATTCATATTACAGAAATCTCAAAAAAGAAAACAACTTTTATTATTTAATAACCTAACAAGTTTAGGTTTGAATGCTAAGAAAATAAATTCCGTAGCACATTGCACGATGACGGATCACATGCATGCACTAACGGAACTTCATTTTGTTATCGAAAAATAAGCTCATTTCGGCCCAGCCACGTACTCCAAATAAAAACAGAGATTAAAAATTGATGTTCCACATCCATTTAAAATTGAATATGTCAGTAATGCCAAAGAGCCATTTGAATACCACCAGACTAAGAAGGTTGTCCTTAGTTGCTTGGCCCAAGCACAATCCAAAATATGCACGTTGCTGATTCTTACTACTCCCCATACATAAAAAATGTCAATATTCAAGTAAAAATATTACTAAGAATGATCAAGCTAGTACATTTTTACATCGTTTCACTTCTATCAACTTTGGAGAAGACTTTTTGATTGGAAGAAAAGACTACAGTCAACAGCCAACAACTTTTCAGTCACATGCTGCGAGACGACATTTTTTTCGAAGAAACAAACCAGATGTAACCTGCCTTGCGTAATATTATGAGAGATGTAGTTAACAACTCGAAATAGTGCTATCTTTTCTTTTCTTTTCTTTTTTGAACTGAAAATATTATTCCAACCAACAAACAGGAAGCTACGTACACAACAGCTAAAGAACAAGCCTCTTCCCTTAAAATAATAGACAAACAGGGGGCAACTACAAAAATCAAAAGAGCCAACAAACTAGGTCTTAAAAGGACCATTTTGCTAAGGCGTGGGAAACAGCGGTATCTTTTTAGGTAATGTGCCAGATGAAGTTTAATATTTTTTTTCATTTTTTTAAAATTCGATGATTTGGGTAATCAAAGACAGAAGAAAATGTGACGTAATGTTACAGGAGAAGTACGTAATATCATGAGATATAATTGTAATTGTTGGAAAATTTAGACCCCGATTGATAGAATTAACAAGTTTTAAACCCAAGTTGTTAATTAGATTAATTATGAATAAACCTTATTAAAACAAACAAACATCAATATCATGTTAAAAACATGCACAGTAGAAAAATAAATAAAACAAGATATGATGACTTAGAAAAACCAATGAAACAAACTAGTTTCACAGTAAAAAAACCTGGGGGGAAACCTTCCCGAAAAGTAATCCACTATAGTAAAGAGAAGTTTCAGATCTAGTATAAAACCTTTGTCCCTAGATTACAATCCCAATAGATGAACTTATAGCAGAAACCTTCTACCGCTTCAGAACTTCTAAACTCTTCAATATATGAACGCCACCCTTTTGATGTACGGATCCCAGTACGTGATTAACTTCTTTGCACGAATTCCAGTACGTGACTCACTCACCAACTTGAAGAAGTTGTTGGCTGCAAAGTTCTTCACTTCATCAACAATGAAGATCAAGAAGCACTTTATTACAAAATCCTAAGTTGCAAAGACGCAATAGTTTCTTTTAGGAAGAATAAGGCTTCGGTCACCTTTTGCTTGTGTTCTTCTTGTATTATCTTATGTGACAGCCTCTAAAATAAGCCTTATATATGTCTAGCGTTGTGAGAAAAGAAACCCTACACAAATACATAAGCATGGGCCGAAAATCAGACCTGGAAATCAGAATTTCATAATTCTCGATAGATACCTCGATAGATAGTATCTATCGAGCCTCATTAAACCTCGATAGATAGCTATCTGTCGAGCAACTATCGAGCTTTAATGAATCAGTACTTCTTCACTTGTTTCTTGGACAAATTTGCATGGTTTCAATACTAAACTTGAACTCTTATTCTTTGAAGTATTAAACACATCCTAAATTTACCCAATTACAAGTAAAGTGCGTTTTGTTAAAGGATTAGCCAATTACATAAAATAGTAACATATGTTCCTAACATGTGAAACACATATGTCCTAACAATCTCCCCCTTTCGCAATCTGTGACAAAACCACAACAAACAAATGAACATGTGAAAGAAGTCATAAATCAATCAACTCATACTCACTTGTTGAATACAAAAAAATCTATCTTAACACAAACTCTTGAAAAACTTTGCAAGAAGAGAGTTTATGGCAAGTAGACTTTGACAACCTATATTTCTGAAACACTTAAACAAAACTCATCACAATATCTTAGTGTGAAATAGAAATAATAAATTGCATACAATAAAGAAACATGTGTATAAAGATAGAAAAGAAACAATACATGTAGAGGTAGGTGAAGAAGACATACATCATCATCATATATATATATATATATCAAAGATAAACACAAAGTATGTCAAATTGTCACAAGACCAATGTACAAAAAGAAGAAGCTAAAAGAAGCTCCCCCTAACAAGATGAAACACATCTCCCCCTTACAAAGACATGTATTTCTCCCCCTAACATGTTTAATCTTAAAAAGAAACCACATATTCTCCACAATTTATCTCCCCCTTTTTGTCATGATTGACAAAGGGTACAAGAAACTAGAAAACTTCACTCGAGAAACATAAAGATGATCAAGGATGATCAAGAGAGCACAAGGAATCCATATAAATGCATGAATATAATGAAACAAGATGCTATGGATGACAAGATAAGAGACACATGCAAAACATGTGAAAAACAATGCATGCATGAGGATTTCGATGGATCGAGAGGTGTCAAGCAGCTATCGAGCAGACCTCGATGTATCGAACAGCTATCGAGAAGCTATCAAGGAGACAAAAACTTTCTCCATGGATCGAGAAGCTATCGAGATTGCAATAAAAAAAAAAAAACACAAAAAGGCTCGATAGATAGCCTAGCTGTCGAGAGGTGTCGAGATTGCTTAAAAACAGTTTTTCAAGAAGAGAAAAACACAAATATGAATGCAATCAAATATGCAACTCAACCAAGGATCCAAACAACATTTTGATCTCTCAAAAACATCTCTCAACAAAAATTGTTAACCACATAGATCCCAAAACACACACACACACACACACTAAACAAGTCTAATCAATTTTATATTTCAAAAACAAGTCAAGACAGTTTAGTGAGCATACATTAACACATGTAAACCTTGTGATGGCCAAATCACATTATACCTGCACATGTATCTAGAGTAGTAAAGAATATTGCGTGTTGTGTGTGAAAAACATCATAAGATTGCATAAGTGTCTACATGTTATGACGATTTGAGATATGAAAAAATCACTTTAACTCACACATAATTATAACTATTTGATGGGAATTATCACTTTCGAGGTACATCCTATAATTCCCACATCTCCTAGAAGACACGCTTGCAATCATATATAAAGTATTTTGATCTTTTTGCTTTTATTTTTCTTTGCATATTTTTTTTTCTTTTAAGCAAATCATGCATGGGTATATAAGAGATAGAAAAGAAATACCCAATGATGTTAAGCTTTTGACATTGCACTTTTGCTATGCCGAAGCATTCAGATGTCATTGACATTGCACTTTTGCTATGCCGAAACATACAGATGTCATTTCATGATTGGCGGGCAACAGTAGTGAGATGGTTATTTATGCCTTTCTCTTAGGATTTTTTAGTCCTTCCCGTCAAAAAAAGTGATACGAGTTTTAAGTACAAGAGATTACTTAATCTTACTCATCACAAATACAAGCCACAAAACTCACTTGCTTAGTTATGCATAGAGATGCTCATCTAAGTTACAAAAGATACAAAGTTTAAAAAACTTTGTTTCAATGGCCATCCAAGGTACACAAGTACCAATGTACACAAAACACACACTGTTTTTGTATTTTTTTTATTTTTCCCTTTTTTTAATTTTTAAAACAAAAAATAAAAAATAAAAACTAAACAACCAGACAAAAACAGACAAACAACATGAAAGAATGAAAGAGAGATGCATATGCATGAAGGCATGATAGAAGGGTGCAGATGCATGAAAGTATGATTCCAAAAGCAGATAAGAAATCAAGCAAAGAGAGTCCTACTTTAGATAGAAAGAATTAAAAAAAAAAAAAAAAGGACAACAAAAAAAACAATTAAATCTTAGGCTCTTTTCTCACCCACACAGCACGAGTCTTTGGCCGTGAAGATGAAAAGGCACGTGTCCTAGTATGTCTACAAAAAGACATAAAAGAATTAAAATTCTCCTTAAATTGATTTAAAATGTTTAAAACTTTTAATAACTCTCCAAACAAAGGTATAGGTCCTTGAGAGAAAACCTGTGATTGTTTGGACACTTGCTTTCGAGAATACAACTTAAAGCAATTAGGACGGATGTGTCCAAAAACACCACAATGGTGACAAACATGAGGTCTAACAAAGGATTTAGAATTAGCCAAATCAGTTTTGGATTTCATACCTTTATCACATTTCTCAGATTGGGGCACAAGGACAGTCCTTGATCCAGAAGTCGTGGAAGAGGAGGGGCTAGAGGAAACAGCATACCCTAAGCCAAGTCTTATCAGAACTAGGCTTTTGAGCACTCAAGACCTCATCAAGCTTTGCACTAGACATCATTTCTATTTGAGTTCTAGCTTAACTAAGCTCAAGCTCAAGATTCTTGACATTCTCTTCTAATGAGGTGTTTTCCACAACAAGAGTTTCAACTAACCTTGTAGTCTAATCTAGTTTGACTAACAGATCAGCTTTTTCAGGTTTTACCTCATTAAGCTCTTTTCTACAAAAATGAGAAGTCGTTTCAGATTTTATAAATTTAGTGCATAGTTTATCATAGGCTTCCTGAAGGATCATCTTCTTGGGTACTTCATCATCAAAAGAATCCTCACTATCACTAGCACTCTCCACAATCACCTTATCAGTTGTGGCAGCAAAAGCCATAAAATGACCACATTCATCCACATACTCATCAGAAGAGTCCTCAATCTCTTCCTCTATACCCTTAAGAGCCAAGTTTCTACTCTTTCCACCTTTTCCCATTAAACCTAATCTCATCTCATAGGTTTGAAGGTTCCCTACAAGCTCAGTTAAAGGAATTTGATCAATGTCCTTCACTTCTTCAATGGCAGTGATCTTGGCATGGAATCTTTCAGGTAGGGACCTAAGGATTTTCCTAACAGTTTTAGATTTTGCTATAGATTCTCCAAGATTGAAAGCAAAATTCACAATATCCTTGAGTTTAGAATAGAACTCATCAAATGTCTCATCCCCTTCCATCCTTATTTCTTCAAAACTACTAGTGAGTCTTTGAAACTTCACAGTCTTTACTACCTTGGTACCTTCATAGGTGGTCTCAAGAATGGTCCATGCTTCCTTGGTAATTTTCGTGGATGATATTTTCTTGAATTCCTCATTGGTCACCCCATAAAACAAAGCATTTAAGGCCCTACTGTTGAAATTTGCCACTATGATTGTTACTTCATCCCAATCCACTGGTGCTTCCTTTGGCTTAATCCAACCAACTTCAAGAGCTTGCCATACCTATTCATCTAGTGCCTGCAAAAAAACTTTCATACGAACATTCTAGTATGCATAATTAGTGCCATCAAATAAAGGAGGAATCAAAGGAGATTGTCTATGATCCATGACAATGGGGGTCAAGGATCACACTTAATAAATTAATTCAATCAGAGTGTACCCGCTCTAATACCACTTGTTGGGAAATTTAGACCCCGATTGATAGAATTAACAAGTTTTAAACTCAAGTTATTAATTAGATTAATTATGAATAGACCTTGTTAAAATAAACAAACATCAATATCATGTCAAAAACATGCACAGCAGAAAAAATAAATAAGACAAGATATGATGACCCAAAAAAACCAATGAAACAAACTAGTTTCACAGTAAAAAACCTGGGGGGAAACCTTCCCGAAAAGCAATCCACTATAGTAAAGAGAAGTTTCAAATCTAGTACAAAACCTTTGTCCCTAGACTTTACAATCTCCGTAGATGAACTTACAGCAAAAACCTTCTACCTTTTCAGAACCTCTAAACTCTTCAATATATGAACGCCACCTTTTTGATGTATGGATCCCAGTACGTGACTAACTTCTTTGCACGAATCCCAATACGTGACTCACTCACCAACTTGAAGAAGATGTTGGCTGCAAAGTTCTTCACTTAGGCTAGATGGAGCAAAGGGAAGGTGGACCAAGGAGTTGTTGAACGTGCTGTGGGCATACCGAACAACACCACGGAGATCGATAGGTGAGACTCACTATTCCTTAATGTATGTAGTGGAAGAAGTTATACCAGTAGAAATAAGAATGTCTAGTACAAAGACCTCATATTTTTCTCCAGATACAAATGAGGAGTTAATGGTAAAACAATTGGATTCGTTGGAAGAACGCCAAGTGGTAGCGACTGTTAGCCTATCAGATTACCAACAGAAGCTGGCTCAGCGGTATAATAAGGGTGTGAAGACAAGGGAGTTCGATGCTGGTGACCTTGTGCTGCGCAAAGCAGTGGGGAGTGCTTGGGATGCCAATGTCAAGAAGTTTGCCCCGAATTGGGAAGGACCACACAGAGTCACAACTATAGCTAGAACAGGAGCATACTATCTAGAGAATATGGAGGAGAGACCACTTCCCTGGCTATGGAATGTACAAAACTTGAAAAAGTATTATCATTAAGTATGTAAAGCTTAGAAGGTCATTATGTGCAGTAACTAACATGTAGGTTGTAAAGTATGTGTAATATATGAATTCTGTAGTGTAATATATGAATTTTGCTATTCAGGACTGTATGCTACAAAATTCCTAAGGACAAAAACCTAGGTTCGATTTAACCTTGATCACCAGCCAGGTGGAAACCTTGTTATAAATTTCCTAAGGACAGAAGCCGAGGCTTAGTCTGACCCCGGTCACCAACCAAGTGGAAACCTTGTTAAAAATTTCCTAAGGACAAAAAGTCTAACCTAAGTGGCTTAAGAAAAATTCCTAGGGAATTGATGATATCGTCTACGCATCATAAGTATCCTAAAAGTATCAAGCATGAAAAATAAAGAGAAGGTTTTTATAAAAACAAAATTCAAATGTCATATCACCAAACCTCAGTGATTTCAAATATAATTTTTAAGAAAAGTCCAATTGTTTATCACCAAAACCACGATGACTCTGAAACTAATGTAATGTCACCACACCCCGGTGACCTAGGGAAATCAAACTAAGAAAATAAATAGAGTAATACCCAACACACCAAAAAAGAAAGGGAAAAAACAAAACAATAATTGTAATAAACGGGTAAGGCATCAGGCTATCGGGTCTTGTGGTTGCTCGGTCGGGCGGGAGTCGGCATCTGCAGTGACTTGGTCGAGATTTGGGAGGAAAGGTTGAGCCACTTGCCTTTGTCCTGCATTAGGGTCATTGGAGATCTCGAGATCAATGAGCTCAGCATATGAATCAATCTCCTCAACTAGCGCCCTCATACTCTGACTCTCTTCTTCTTTAGCGCGAGCAAGGCTTTGAACGGGAGGAGGTGGGGGCTCCGGATAAGAGATTTGCTTAGGGATCCTGAAAGGGCACTCTTTCGGTACGCCTAGTGCATTCACGGCAGCCATCCATCCCTCACTAAAGCCATATCGCTGGGATTGAAACATAACTGGCTCGCTTGAATTCTCGACATCGGCAAATCCCATATCATAAAATTTATCCTTACTCTTCTCCAATGCCACCTTTAAGTCAACCACCTCCTTATCTCTGGCCGAGATTATACTTTCAGCCTCGGCCAGCCTCAACTCCATTTCACCCATCTTAACCTCTAAATCTGCAGCCCTTTGTTCGACCAACACACGGGCCCCCTCATGCTCCTTAACCCTTCCCTTGGCAACCTGTAGCACAACTTCCTTCTCAAGGATAGTGGCCTCAGCCACCTCCTTAAGGGATTTCTCTTTTTCAGCATCTTCAACCGAGCTCCTTAACTGATCCTGCATCATGTGAGCTAGTTGGGCAGCCCAGCAAAAGAGCAAGAGATCCCTAAGTGTTAATGAACACTGTAAAATAATAATAATAATAATAATAAATAAATTATAATAATAAAATGATAGCAACGAATGCTCATTACCGCGATAGCATGCCACTCAAGCCTGAGTGTCACTACTTCATCACTACCCTCGAAAAAGTACTGCACGTCATTTGGTAATTGAAGGGCCTAGCCCAAGCTACGAGCTACCCAGCCACCCTACCCCTTCTCCCAATTCTGAACACTAGATGTAGCTGGCAAGGGCCAGTTGCCAAGTCTGAACATGCTTTGCCATCCCGCCACAGGTGGTGCCGAGGATGAAGCAATGTTCGATCCCACAACGGCTGAAGGACGAGGTCCCTGAGTTGACTCTCAAATGACAATGGGAGTTGTAGACTGAACGAGAGGAGTCCAAGAAGGAGCATGTTCCTGGGGATCAACCGACTCATCCATGCTGCGAGACCTCTTGCATTTGCGGGGAGCTGGGGGAGGAGGTGCCTTTTGTGGAGGAGTTTGCCGCCCACCAAGCAAAAACCAATCAGCTATCATCTTCCTTCTGACCACCATCTCAGTATCAAAGTCCTCGGGCTCGGTTCCTTCAGAAGAAGAGTCTACTGATTCAATCTCCATTTGCTCCTCAACCCAAGCCTCTTCGTCAGGCTCCTTAACGGGGATATGCTTGGCTTGACCATGGAACACTATATCCACCAAATCGTCTCTCACAAGCAACAATGAACCTGCTCTAATTTGTTGAGGACCGAGCCTATGGGCTTCACCTAGTAAAGTCCGGAGGCAAGAAACCATGCAACTAAACGTCTAGGTATGATAGTAAGGTGGTAGGACATATGTGATTCACTTGTTAGGAACATATGTCACTATTTTATGTAATTGGCTAATCCTTTGACAAAACGCACTTTACTTATATTTGGGTAGATTTAAGATGTGTTTAATACTTCAAGAAACTTTGTTTCAAGATCAAGTGTTGAATCCATACAAGTCTATCCAAGATTCAAGCTGAAAAATGCCTATCATTAAAGCTTGACAGCTAGCCATCTATCGAGCTTAAAGAGTTAGTCAGCCATGTGGCTTGACAGCAGCTCGACAGATAGGGTATCTGTCGAGGTTTAAGAAAAACAGAATTTCATATCTATTTTAACTCTAATCCATGATTATGTGTTTAGGTTTTCTTTTCTCACAACCCTAGACATATAAAATGATTATTTTAAGGACCGTCTAAGTGTTCACAAGTTACACAAGTGTTAAGCAAAGTTTGTTCAAGCAAATTGTGACGGGAGACACAGTTTTGCCCTAGTTCATCGTTCTTGTGAAGATGTTGCTGTGTTTGTGCACCGTAGGGTTTTGTGACCAAGCATCTTCTTCATCTTCATCATTAAGATGAACTAAGAATTTTGCAACCAACAATCTTCTCTAGTTGGTGATTGAAGTCGCGTACTAGAATCCGCGCAATTGGTTAGTCACGTATTGAGAGCCATGCATCAAAAGGAGAAATTGTCACTACAGAACAAGTCCAATTGGGTATTGGGGTAAGGGTTCAATTGTAGGTTGGTATAAGGTACTGAGATTCCTTTACTTGTAACCGCTTGTAGTGATAATAGTGGAATTTCGGGAGTGGTGATCTTAAAATCACCCGATGGGATTTTTACCGTGTAGGTTTTCCCTATTCGTAAACAAATCACCGTGTCAATTTATTTTCCGCTACACTTAGTTTAATTGGTGATTTGTTTGTGCTACCACGTGTTTGCATGTTAATTTGATTAATTAATAAACTTGGCTAATTAATCAATTAATTTATCACAAGGGATCAATACGTTTTTGGCCTGTCAAATGGTATCAGAGCAGGCACACTCTGATTAGGGTTAATCTTTGCTGTGTTGATCCATTGAACCCTGTTTGTCATGGATAGAGGATAGTAATTAATTATACCTCCTTTATTTGATGGCACTAACTATGCATACTAGAAAGTACGCATAAGAGCTTTCTTGCAGTCTCTAAATGAGAAGGTATGGCAAGCTGTAGAGATTGGCTAGACCAAGCCAAAGGAAGTGCCGGCCGATTGGGATGATGCCAAGATCAAGGCAGCAAACTTCAACAACAGGGCATTGAATGCTTTATTTAGTGCAGTCACTAATGAGGAGTTCAAAAAGATATCCTCTACTAAAACTGCTAAGGAGGCATGAACCATTCTCCAGAAAACCTATGAGGGAACCAAGGTGGTCAAAGATTCAAAGTTTCAGAGGCTCACTACAAGCTTTAAAGAAATCAAGATAGAGGAGGATGAGTTGTTCGATGAGTTCTATGTTAAGCTCAAGGACATAGTGAACTCAACTTTCAATCTTGGGGAAATCATCTCTGAACCCAAGATTATGAGAAAGGTGCTCAGATCTCTTCCTGAGAGATTCCATGCCAAGATTACGGCTATCAAGGAATCAAAGGATATTGACAAGATTCCTTTGACAGAGCCAGTTGGCAATCTACAGACCTACGAGCTAGAGTTAACTAGAATCAGCAAATCGGGTAAAGGCAAGAGCATGGCACTGAAGGCCAAGAGCAGTGACATAGATGAGTCCTCAAATGATGAAAATTCTAAGATGAAGTCCTACATCACCAGGCAATTCAAGAAGTTCATGAAGAATGCCAATGGGAAGGGCTTCGACAAGGACCGTAGGCAATCCAGTTCTTCTCAGTTTAAGAGTCAAGACAAAGGGAGAAGGATGCTAAGGATAGTGGTCAGTACACTGTTCCCGCAGGACCTAAGTGCTTTGGGTGTCAAGGCTTTAGTCACATGAAACAGGAGTGTCCTACATATCTCAAGAGCATTGGGAAGAGCAAGGCACTTGCTGCTACTTTGAGTAACACCGAGCTTGAGGATGATTCTGACAATGAGGATGACAGAATCCTGAATGCCTTCACTGCCACTGTCAATCCTACTGAAGGGATTTTTGAAGATGTAGATGAAGAAGAGGACCTGATGGAGTCCAAGTTTGAGAAGATGGATGATCAAGATGATATCCATATAGCCTATGAGAAACTATAAAAGTTTTCTGAGAAACATGAGAAACCTTATAGGCTGGCCACCAAGAAGCTCAGTGATGTGGAACTTGATCGTGAAAAGTTTTCCACAAAGTTTGATGAAGCTAATCAAACTATTGGAGCATTGAGGTTTGAAAATAATTTCTTGGCTGAAAAGACCAAGAAGCTTGAAACGGAGCTATTCCAAGTCAAAGCTCAACTGGAAAGGACGTCAAGTGCAAAGCTTGATAAGATGCTCAGTCTTCAGAAATTTGCTTCTGATCGAACAGGTTTAGGGTATGGTCTCTCTTCTTATAATACTGCTTCTACTAGTACTATTGTTTTTGTTCCTCCTAGCAATAATATTGAAATTGAGAACAATGATGTTAAAACTGATTTAGCTAATGAGAACATAGACAAAGGTAAATCTATCTTAGGAGCACCCCCTAAGCAAGATAAGAAGGAAGCTAAAAACCCTAGGGCTAAGAAGGCTAACTCTCAAAAAACTAAACAAAAGAAGCAACATCTCTGTCATTATTGTGGAGTTGTCGATCATAGTTGACCAAATTGCTATAAGTGGTTAGCCACTCAATAGAGCAACGGCATGATCGCATCTAGAAGTCAGAATCAGCTTCAATCCTCTCTTGCTCCCCTTGGAGATCTTCTCAAAGCCCTCATGTTCCTTTCAAACTTGAACAGTTTCAATTCTTCCCCCTCACCGCAGGTTCAAGGGTTCACTCAAAGGAAAGGTTCTTCCAAGGCATGGAAGAAAAAGGGCTGCAAGTGATTCTATCACTTTTCTCTTTCTCTCTTCTTGTTTTTGTGTGTGCCTTACTTATGTGTTTTGCTTTCAAGTTTTGAGTCAGTCTAGTTTTATGCTTTGCTTTGGTTAACATGTTTTTGTTTGTTTTCAATTTTGTTTATTTTGTTTTTCAAATAAAAATAAAAATAAAAATTGAAAAATCAGAAAAATACAAAAACAGTGTGTGTTTTGTGTACATTGGTACTTATGTACCTTGGATGGCCATTGAAACAAAATTTTCTAAACTTTGTATCTCTTGTAACTTAGATAAGCATCTCTATGCACAACTAAGCAAGTGAGTTTTATGGCTCTTGTTTGTGATGAGTAAGATTAAGTAATCTCTTGTACTTAACACTCGTATCACACTTTTTGACGGAAAGAACTAGAAAATTCTAAAAGAAAGGTATAAATAACCATCTCACCACTGTTGCCTGCCAATCATGAAATGACATTTGTGTGCTTCGGCATAGCAAAATTGGAATGTCAAATGCTTAACATAATTGGGTATTTCTTTTTTCTCTCTTATACACCCATGCATGATTTGCTTAAAAATAAAAATATGCAAAGAAAAATAAAAAGCAAAAAGATCAAAATGCTTTAAATATGATTGCAAGCGTGTATTCTAGGAAATGTAGGAGTTATAGGATGTACCTCGAAGGTGATAGTCCCCATCAAACAGTTATGATTGTGTGTGAGTTAAAGTGATTTTCTCATATCTCAAATCGTCATAACATATAAACACTTATGCAATCTTGCAATGTTTTTCACACACAACACGCAATATTCTTTGCTACTCTTGATACATGTGCAGGTACAATGTGATTTGGTGGTAAGACTTGTTTAGTGTGTGTGTGAGTTTTTGGGATTGATGTGATTAACATTTTATTGTTGAGAGATGATTTTGAAAGTTGAAATGTTGATTGGATCATTGGTTGAGTTGCATGCTTGATTGCATTCATATTTGTGTTTTTCCCTTCTTGAAAAACTGTTTTTAAGTAATCTCAACACCTCTTCGACACCTCTCGACATCTGGCCTATCTGTTGAGATTTTAACTGTTTCTTATCGCAATCTCGATAGCTGTCTCGACAGCTGGTGGGTTGATCAGGAAAGTTCCTTGACGCTCGATAGCTTCTCGATAGCTGGTGGATTAATCGATCTTTTTTTTAGCGTTTGTTGATTTGTCCCTCGACAGCTCCTCAATAGCTTCATATGTCGACGCCTTTTTTCCTCGACACCTGTCTCGACACTTGTCTCGATACCTCTCGACACCTCTATCTGTCAAAAATTACTGAGGAGTTATATATAGGTTCTATGGGATCCGGACTTCATTTTCTCGATCTCTCTCGATCTCTCTGTGGCTGTTCACCTCCCAAACACTCCTCTCTCTCCCTTAAACCTCTTCCTCAAGCATTTTTTTGAGATTAATCAAGTTTTTCTTCACTTTGTAAGTCTTTAATCCCTCATTTTCATGCATCTCATTCTTTAAAACCTAAGTTTTTGGGATTTTTGCAAAAATTGGGGTTTTTCAAAATCAAAGAGGTTTTTGTGAAATTTTTGGGATGAGTTTTGAAGATTTAATCTTAAAAACTTCATGCATTGCATTACATGTGCATTATAACCGTATTTTCATGCATTTAGTTGTGTGTTATACATGTTGAACTGTTTGTGTGCTGGTAGGTTTGGATTGGGCTAAGCCCATGATACTTTTTACTTTACACATCACATACTCATGCATTTTCATGCATACGTACCTGACATTCAGTATATTTCTATATATTTGAACTGTTTGAAGCTTTTCTGATTGTCTCTTTTTCCCCCTCACTCTCTTGTTTACGTTAGTGCGTCAATGGCACCAAAGCGTAAGTCTACTCCGTCCTAGAACCCTTTGCATTCCAGGGCCTCCACTTCATCTTCTAATCCTACCCCTTCTTCTATTCAGTTCCATGATAAAGATGCCCAAAAGGACTTCTCAAAGAACTTTTCTCGATGAGGTGTTCATTCGGAACATTGAGTCATTTTAGCGGACCTCGCCGACACTGACCTACTCGTTGTCATTCACAGTCGGGGTTAGGAGTCACTATGTGACATCCCGGTCACTTGGCCTTCCGTGCTAATCCAGGAGTTTTACTCCAACATGCATGGAATTGATTCTTCAGTACCTCTCTTTCATACTCGCATTCGAGGTACGCGCATTGTTGTCACACCGGAGTTGGTATCCGATGTGCTCCTTGTCCCGAGGGTAGAGTATCCTAACTACCCTGGTTATGAGCATTTGAGAACTGTGTCCAAAGACGAGATGATTTCCGCTTTTTGCGAACGCCCTTCTAATTGGGGTGATCGTTAGTTTACACCATGTAAGGTCTTTGCTAAAGGTCCTAGATTCATGAACATAGTGATGACTTTTGTTTTGCACCCACTCTCTCACTATAACTCTATCACAGAGTCTCGTGCTCGATTTTTTCTTTCTCTGTTAGAGCACCTCACTATAGATTTTCCTTCACATTTCATTCTTTCTATTATAGATGTATATAGGGATACGGCTACCCGTGATAAGCTCATTTTCCTTTCGGCTATCATGAGAATTTTATACCATTTTTTTGTTCCTTTTCCCTCTTCCAACCATTTCTCTGTTATGTGTGCCATTGACTATGCTACCGTTAAACGAAGCGAAGCGCAGTTTCGATCGAAGCAGTCCGATACAGCAGCTCCTCCCACTCCTTCTACTCCATCCACATCCGCTCCTTCCTCTTCTATGAGCGGAGTGACTCTCGAGGACATCATGGCGCAGTTTTAGTGCATGGATGCTCGCCTCGACACTCTCAGTGATGAGTTGTGTCAGGTGAACACCCATGTTGGACGCATTGCTCGACATCAAGCTGAGATGGGTGGTTATACCATGCCTTCCACTCCTGTGGCCCCTGCGGATGAGAGTGATGTTGATGATGTGATGATGATGCTGATTCTGATGATGAGGAAGATGGCAATGGTAGCTGACCTAGTGATGACGAGATGTCTACTTGACACTCTTACCCTTTGTCACTCATGACAAAAAAAGGGAATAGTTTTGGTTATGAGAGTAGTCATACTTAGGGGGAGGGTTAGCATAGGAGATTTTTGTTAGGGGGAAAGTGCATATTGAGGGATGTAGTGAGGATTACTTGTATCTTTTTCTTTTCTTTTCTTTAGATACATTTATTCTTATACCTTAGGTCTTGTGACCATTATTGACATATATTGTACTTATTTTCTTTATATGTCAATGTATGTTTCTTTCACCTATCCTTGCATGTGTTGTTTCTTTTCTTTCTTTATACACATGGTTCTTATTACTTGTATGCAATCTATTATTTCTGTTTCACACAAAGATGCCTTGATGAGTTTTGTTTAAAGTGTTTTAGAAATACAGGTTGTCAAAGTCTTCTAGTCATAAACTCTCTTCTTACAAAGTTTTTCAAGAGTTTGTGTTAGGATAGATTTTATTGTATTCAATAAGTGAATATAAGTTGAGTGATTTATGACTTCTCTCATATCTCATTTGTTTGTTGTGATTTTGTCACGGATTGCCAAAGGAAGAAATTGTTAGGACATATGAGATTCACTTGTTAGGAACATATGTCACTATTTTATATAATTGGCTAATCCTTTGACAAAACGCACTTTACTTGTATTTGGGCAGATCTAGGATGTGTTTAATACTTAAAGAAACTTTGTTTCAAGATTAAGTGTTGAAGCCATGCAAGTCTGTACAAAATTCAAGCTGAAAAGTGTCTATCATTAAAGCTCGATAGCTAGCTCAACAACTACCCATCTATCGAGCTTAAAGAGCTGTTCAGCCCCGTGGCTTGACAGCAGCTCGACAGATAGGGTATCTATCAAGGTTTATGAAAAACAAAATTTCACATTTGTTTTGACTCTAATCCGTGATTATGTGTTTGGGTTTTCTTTTCTCACAACCCTAGACATATAAAATGATTATTTTAAGGGCCGTCAAAGTATTCATAAGTTGCACAAGTGTTGAGCAAAGTTTTTTCAAGCAAATTGTGATCGGAGACACAGTTTTGCCCTAGTTCATCGTTCTTGTGAAGAAGCTGCTGTGTTTGTGCACTGTAGGGTTTTGTGACCAAGCATCTTCTTAATCTTCATCGTTGGGATGAACTGAAGAACTTATAGCCAACAACCTTCTCTACTTGGTGATTGAAGTCGCGTACTAGGATCCGCGCAATTGGTTAGTCACATACTGGGAGCCGTGCATTAAAAGGAATTTCACTACAGAACAAGTCCAATTGGGTATTGGGGTAAGGGTTCAACTATAGGTTGGTATAAGGTACTGGGATTCTTTTACTTGTAACCGCTTGTTGTGATAATAGTGAAATTTCGGGAGTGGTGGCCTTAAAATCACTTGGTGGAGTTTTTGCCATGTAGGTTTTCCCCATTCGTAAACAAATCACCGTGTCAATTTATTTTCCCCTGCACTTAGTTTAATTGGGGATTTGTTTGTACTACCACTCGTTTGCATGTTAATTAGATTAATTAATAAACTTGGCTAATTAATCAATTAATTTATCACAATAGGTCAATACATTTTTGGCCTATCATAAGAGACTGCCAACCGTCAACGCTTGTTCGAGGTTGAAAGCTTGTATGCGGAAGTACAATCGAGGATAAGGTAAGAGGCCCGCAAGTGGCCATCGAAGTGTACAAAGATCTTGGACCGAAGTATGAAATTAAGATCCCGATAATGAATAGTGCTACGGTTAGGTTAAAATCTTTTAGCATCTGCACAATCAGAAGTAGTTGTTAGCATTCAGGTAATAATAAAGATAACCTTAAATAACTGACAAAACACTGACAGCAATAGTAAGTTAAATGTGAGCAGTACCGACCAATATTTCAGGACGAGGTCGGGCAGGTGAGCTCATTAGCAAGCCAATCGCCGCTCACCCGAACATATTCTTCAGCCAAGTTTCTATTAGAATTAGGGAGGCACGATATCAACCATACCAGCATGTCCCTAACCTTAAGGTAATACCCCGACCTCTTGTTACCACACAAGCTATACATATCATGTTGGTTAAGATGCAATCCATACAAGTTATTTAACCGGCTAACACTGGTTGGGACAAAAATCGTAAAACCTAAGGGTTCTAAGTATTAATGGATCTACGGGGAACTTTACCCCACCCTCTAATATGGACATTAATAGGAAAAACACTACATAAGGGCACCGTTCAAGTGCTATATTATCCTCATGGAAATACGCTACATCTATATCTACATCTACAAGAATGGAAAATCTAGCCCTAAAATTGGCTAGAGCAGCCTCAGTTCTAAGAAGGTGTGAGAAACCCATCTTTTGTACTAGAAAAGAAGGAAACTAACAAAGGAAAGGAGATAAGTAAAGGAACTTACAGTAGGCACTAGGAAGTATGCTTTCAGTAGGAAATTGTGTGCTCCAGAACAATGAACACACAGAGAGTAAGGAAGTGAAAAATGGTCTAAGTAAGGAGAAGTTATAGTTTATAGGAGAAGAGAATTAAAGAAGCATTAAATGAATGTTTAAAGTAGGAAAACCTTTGATTTCCTTTTTTATAATTTTTGCACACGCAGCCTCGATACACAAACCGTCGGTTCATGGTGACCGTCTGATGGAACAGCCTGTCACCACCTTTACCCATAAAGTAACCGTTGTCTAATCTCTAATTAATAACTGACGATTAGCGTTTCCAAGGAATGGCCAGCGGTGTGACATGGGTCCTTGATTTATTCCCCGAGCACAGGGAAGAAATCAAGGAGGGGCTATTGTACAGTCATGATCTATTACCCTTGGCCCAATATCAATAAGCCCAAACAATAGGAATAGATATTTCTACTTAGAGGGCAGTACACCTTGCCTGGCAGATCAGGATTGTAGTTGTACCGACCTTAAGTCTAGTTCTATTTGAGGTCGATCCAAAGAACCTCAGTAGTGCCTTGGGTAATATCGCTACCAATCAACATTCGGCGTCTAGCGCAAGTTCCAAAATTCCCCTTCCCAGAGTGGGACCCTCATTTGTCAGGAATAATCTAAATGGGCCCCTTCCACATGAGTGGTAGGAAAGGTAATCATTAATGGTCCACTGAGGCGAAGTTATAAATATGAGAATGACATGAGAGCAAGAGATTAGACACTAAAGAGGAAGGACTAGGAAAATAATCGAGCATAGACAGGAAGGTGTTCGATTAGAGAGGCTAGCTACTTTAACGGGCCTTTAGTCAATCTATTCAGGAACTACCCATTGTAGGATACTCAAAAGCCCACCAATATAAGTAAATTGTGAGCCTAATTACTAGGTTGGCCCATTAGCAGAGAATTAGGCATGCACAGTTGTAATGCTAATGATATCAACTAAGGTTGTAGCCTTAGGATACACTTACAACCAATTTTGTAGCTAGACTTTGTCCATATAGATATTGCGTAAAGTGTAAACAAGTGTATGTAAAATGTACATAAGAGAATATTTTGCCTAAATACAATGCACACAATACTCCAAGAATACAAATGACAATTTATTCAAACAAGCGTTGTGTTTCAATTTGGTATCAAAGCCATGCGACTTTTATGGCTTCCAACTCTCTTTTCTCCTCTTCCTTCACTTTCAAGTTTTCAACCCAACTGAAAACTCTCCGACCCCTCCTCTTCCCTCTTTTAACCAAATCTCACCACTTGTTATTCATCAAATTAATCCACCAATGTTAAAAACTATCTTTACCAAATATATATATATATATATATATATATATACATATGTATAAGTTAGGGTCCACTGTTCAAAAAAGCCCGCAAAGGAAAAGAAGAAGGAAAGACAAGAAGGACAAGGAAGTCTTTTATTCGCATATGAACAGCAGGAACGCTTCATATACTCAGGAGGCTAAATGTTGATGATCATTTTAGGAAGCCCATTATAAGGAAGAAGCCCAGCAACAAGGGTAGAAAAGAGTTAGTAAGTTGATAAAAAAACCATTAAGCCCAAGTGGCAGGAATAATGGATCATAGGACCATAAAATAAACAAATAGGCCTTGAGGAAGCAAACGAGCCTAAAAGAGCCTAGAGAGAGAAATAGCAAACCTGTGAGCAGTATGTGATGTAGAAAAGTGAGAATGGGCCACAGCAAACCTGAAGTAATGCAAGCAAAGAAAGTAAGGGGTTGATGGCAAACTCATGAGCCATAAAGATGAAGGATAAGGTAATTAGGCCAGGAAAGCCTAAAGGAGTTAGTAAAAGCCCATGGAAATGCAGAGTTAGAAAAAAGGCCAAGGAAGCTTAAGAAAAGCAAATGGGCCAAGGATGCCCAGGAGAAAATAAATGGGACAAAAGAGCTCACAAGCAATGTAATACAAAAGCCCAAATGACCATATTGAGTCATTGAGAGAAGAATAACATTACAATAGGAATGGCAGAGCAGTACAGCAGGAAATGGAAGCAAGACTGCAAAAAAGAGCAAAAAAGTAAGCAGAAGGAAGAAAATGCCACAATCAAGCAAAGCCCGGCCCCTAAAGGGAGCAGGTCATAAAGAAAGGAAATCAGAAAATAGCTCAAGCCATAAGAAGTCAAGGGTGGGCGGCAAACTGAGTAGACAAACCTCCAAACCACGGCAAACGCATGAGCAACGGGTAAGTTTTGGACATACACAAAAGCAAAGCACGTGCAAGGTCCAGACATCACCAGCTTATACCCAGCCAATACAGGAAGTAGTGGGTCATTGGTCAGAGGTAAGAGAGTATGGTCTGGCGGTGGGGAGAGGGGAAAACCTATTCTTGGGTTCCTGCTCAGGCTCTTTTGGTGGAAATGTCCTATTAAGATGACATACCGCCTAAAAGAAACAAGGATGAGTTGGATCCATTAGAGACATGCCATGAGGGATAGGGAGAGAGAGAGCACCCACACCGTAGCAGGTAAGAGTGCCACGGCAAACAAACGAACAAAATAGTCTTCTTGCCTAGTAATGGGGAGTGACACAACCAGCACAGATAAGTGGTGCTAGCTGGATGACTAACAAACCAGTGGTGGTCAACAAAGACACCCAGACTAGACAAAGGTAGTTAAAAGCTAACATAGTAAAAGCCTATTACGACAAGCATTATATAAAGGACCCTTGCCGTGCACAGGGAAAGGAAGGATCATGGTAATAGTAACCACTAGGAGAGAATCACAATACAGAAGCAAGCCTTGAGAAAAGAAGAGAAAAAGAAAACTTTTTGCTGTGCAGTAACACCTTCTGCTGTGCAATACAGCTTTCTACATTTTTCTGCAATGTGAATGACTACTCTTCATTTTTTACTGCAGAAATACTTTGCTACTTCCTGCACATAAACAAATCTACAACCTAAAGAAAATACCAATCAAGAAAATGTTAGTTTGCATGGGTTAGCATATTCTAAAATATATACATACATATATTCGTATATATACTTATACGTATTCACATATACATATATAAAATATATTTTGCAGAACATGAGATACAAGGTATATGTATGTATACTTATGGCAAGATAATGATTAGTTCGTGTTAAAAGTAAAATACGTAATAACAAAGAAAGAAGAAAGTTTCGACAGAAAATGTTTAGCTAGTATAATAGTTACGGTAAACATAATCAAAATGAGCTACAATAGAATAACTAGTACAGCAAGTAAATATACCACAATAGGACAACAAATGCAACAAACGTGATAAAAAAAATGTGCTACAACAAAATGACTAAATACAATAGATATAAGTTATAATGAGAGAAATCAAATATATTTGTAGTCAAAATCAAATATTGAATCTTCCCATAGAATAATTAAACCAAGAAGGAAACCAAACCCCAACTTGAACAACCTTGTCATAGGATTTTGCCATCAAAGTTGTGCATTTTGGAGAATAGGTCTAAATAGCTACTGACTACTACTTTTGGGGTACTTCAAAGAGTGGGTTTGCTAAGAGGTAGGGAAAAGATGATCTATTGATGCATGCCCCTATTCCTACCGTGTTTTCTTTCTTCGTTTTACCACTTTCTTTCTTTCTCTCCATTCTTTTACTCTTGGTTTCTTATTACTCTCTTGCCGTGGGTTGTTCCCCATTTGGTCTTTTCTTTTTCTTGGGTCCCTTTCTCTAGGTGACTCTCTCTTTCTAAGTGCCTCCCTTAGATGTTTCCCCCTTTCATCCATGGCTACCTCTTCCTTTTGTTGTGGCCATCCCTTCAGGACTACCCACCAACTCATTCGTTGCCCGGACCACTACCATTGCTTAGTACATGTTTGCTGCACCACTACTCATTTCATGACAAAATTCCCTTTTGTTTATTCTTACTATATACCTCTACCTCTAGGTTCATATAGATAAGGATTGGGCTACCTCACCACCTAGCTCTATGGCATGCATCAGATGGTCTCAACCATCTATTACTTCTTTTAGGTAAGATACCATCCCATCAAGGTATTTTCCCAAAAGAAGTCACAGTTGGAAACCAAATATAAATCTCATTTTCCCTCCATTACCAAACCACACCCTCTGAATCCCTTACCCATGGGCCTACCTCCCTTGTATTGGCTGAGTACAAGTTAGTGGTACTCCAGCCCTGCTGTGCTTGCTCCACTATTTTCTTTTTTTGTCTTCTTTCATTCCCACGCCGTTTCTGCTGTAGCAGATTAGTTCTGTTTCGTTCTACTGCATGTTTTTGTTTTATTTCTTTATGCGTTTCCTACTATGTTTGTCATTTCCTTTGGTTTGACTTTTCTTTTCTTCATGTGATTCCTACTGCTGACACTTCCTATTGTTCCTTGTTTCTTTTCATCGTGCTTCTTCATATTAGTTTTCACACCTATCCTTTTATACAAAAGAATTTGGGCCTTTGTGGGCCAGATAATGTTGACTGGATCAAAAGGGTCTTAGGCCCAATTTGCCTTGATCTGTCAAAGTCATTCTGCTAAAAAACTGTATTCTGCGGCAGATCTATATTCTGCTACAGATCTGCATTTTGCTGTAGATCGCTTTCCCTTGTACTTCTTTCTTTGGACCTTTCTTGCTCTTCGGTCTTCTTGGTGGGTCTTTGTGCCTTGCTTTTCATTGGGCTTTCCTCTGTATGGGCTTTTGGGTACAAATTCAGAAAATGGGCATCAATAGAGAGAAGGGATATAACTCAAGATATTATGTGTCCAATATGCCAGGGAGGATTTGAAACCATTTTACATCCTTTAAGGGACTGCCATCAGCTTAAATGTATGTGGAATCAGCTAGGAATCTCTTCTTCAAATCATGAATTCTGGAGGAGTGATCTTCAGAGTTGGTTGTCATTTAATGGCAGGATGATGAGCAGTCTTTGTGCTACACAACCCCCTTGGAAAGTTGTTTTCCGATAGCTATATGGAATGTTTGGAAGAGCAAGAACAATATGGTTTCAATAGGAGGAACAGAAACTCGAGCATTGCTATGGAGATTGTGAAGCAAGCAATTGAATATTATCATTGTGTTGCTTCCCCAAGGCTACAAACTCGTAAAGTGTTGAAGGGTGTTCGATGGGAGAGACTGCCACAAGGCTGGATGTAGCTGAACACTGATGGTTCAGTCAATGGGAATCTCAGTTTGGCAGGGTGTGGGGGTGTGATTAGAGATGATGCAGGGTGGTGGATTGTTGGATTTAGCAAGTGTATCGGCATCACCAGTAGCTTTGCTGCAGAATTATGGGGGCTTAGGGAGGGCCTTATTTTGTGTTGGAATCTTAATATTACTTCTCTTGAGATTGAACATGATGCCAAAGCTATTGTGGATATTTTAAACAAGCCATCCTATGTAAATAATACCATTTCTCCTATTTTGGATGACTGCAGTTTGTTGGCTTTCCGCATTCCTCAGATTCGCGTTAAGCATTGCTTCTGTCAGGCGAACAGGTGTGCGGATAGCCTTGCTAGGATGAGAATTTAAAATCACTGTACACTATCGATGTAAATTATAATCATTCTTATTGGGAAAGCAATCAACTTATACTTGATTTTAAACAAATTCAAAACCGTAGTTAAAAGCAATCTAATAGAGTTTGAGGGAGCATACCTCTTGATTGAATGATTGTAAAACTCAAGAGAAAATCTCTTTCCTCTCAACTTTTCCTCCTCTCCTTTTACCAAGTTTGGTGGATGTTTAAGGTGAATTTTTGTATTTATATTACATAGTGAACCCTTATGAAACCCTAAATAGCCTTCTACTGGAAAACGTTTCTCTCCCTTTCCAACTTTGGAGTGGGAGAAATTTGTAATTATATAACTAGCCTCGTCACACGCGCTTCGTGCGTGCGATGAGTTTTTTTTTTTGGTTAGTTGTCCTATTTTATATATATATATATATATAATTTTTATTTTGAAAATTTAATTTATAAGTGAATAAATCAATTTGAAAATTAATAGGATAGTGGTCCTATTTTTTAGGCAATGTTTTAGTGGGAGTTAGAGTTGCATTTTTACAGGATTGTCCTTTAATTTTATTTCTACTTAAACATAGGGGTGTAGGGGTATTTTTGAACTAAAAAATAAGGAATTCAAACAGAGGAAGCCCCTTAAATAATAGTATAGATGAAACCTGGTGAAACCTAGACTTGGCAAACGGTCGGATTGGGTTAAGTTAATCGAATTTGGGTTAAAGACATGTCATTCTAAATGGGTTGCAAGCATGTTAGGTGGGGTTTTTGGGTTCAGTGTCCAGTGCCATTGGACCCATTTAGATGGTAATATATGTCTACTTTTAGACATGTGTTATCATCTGATCGGGTCTAGTGCATTGGACCAAAACCAAGTCCTTAGGTTATGGATCAAATTAATTGGGCTATGGATCAACTCATATTTTTTTCAAATAAAAAATAATAATAATAATAATAAACGAACAAAAAAAAAATATTAAAGGTCAAAAATATAAAGTGAAATTTTTTTTTAATAATACATAAATTTTTACATTTACATAATTCAAAATTCACTAATATATTGTCACCATAAAAATTAGGTGATTTGTCATTAAGCACTTAAAAACTTTTGGAACAATTAATAATTTATCATGGTATTAGATAGGGTGGCAATTTTTACCCAAACACACTAACCCACCCATTATCCATTTAAATTGGATAAGTCTTGACCCAACTCAATTAAACATTTGGGTTGAATGGATACAGACATATTGGGTAAATTAGTTAAATGATCTTAATGGATAAACGCCACTAGATACCTTGTGGATTATTCATTTACATTTATGAACAAAAACGTAACAAAATCAAAATCCTAATTCCCTAATGTAGGTGCCTAGCCCTCTTCTCTCCCCTTCTCCTCTTTCTTTTTCTTGTTAATTTTCTTTGGTTTTCCTCTCATTTTCCCACATTCCAAATACTAAGGGTATGTTTGATAACTATTTTTTTCCCTTATTTTCTATTTTTAAAAACAATTTTCTACTTTTGATACTAAAAAACTTGTTTGGCAACCCAAAATAGATAGAAAACAAAAATTGTTCTCAAAACTCAATTTGTGAAGGAAACTGAAAACATGCAAAATGATGTTTTCAGTTTCTAATTTTCAAAAGTTAACGAAAACACGCATTTAATTTAATTTATCTATCTTATTTAATGAGTTGGCATTAGAGTTCAAATCCTAGTAACAACATATTTTAATATTTTATATTTTTTTTCTTCAAAAAGCTATTTTTTTAATTTCAACTAACCAAGCATATTTTTGATTTCAAAAATACAAGAAAATTGTTTTTTCTTTATATTCCCAAAAACAAGTTTTTGAAAATAAAAAACAAAAACTATTACCAAACATAACTTGAGATCCTCTCTCCCCTTCTCCTTTTTCCTTTTTCTTGTTGATTAATTCTTATGTTTCCCTCTCATTTTCCAACCTTCCAAACGCCTAGTTCCTCTCTCCCTTTCTCCTTTTTCTTTTTCTTGTTAATTTTCTTAAGTTTTCCTCTCATTTTCCCTCCGGAGATTCTAGCCTTTTGCCCTTAATTTTTAAAAAATTTAGCAATATACCCCTATTTCGAAACTATATAGGGATATGCCCCTGTTTCAATACTCGATTACCTTAAAATCGAGTTTTAATGAAATACTCGATTCGTAGAAAATCGAGTTATGCCAAATAAAACTAAAAAAAAAAAAAAAAAAAAAGCATGGAACTCAATTTTAGGGAAGTCGAGTTCCAAAACGCCGCTATAGGGCTTAAAAACATCACTATAGGGCTTAAAAACGCCACTATAGGGCCCCTTGAACTTGGTATGGGGCCTTATAAAAAATTTTTGCAGGAAAACGCCGCTATAGGGCTCTAAAACGTCATTATAGGGCTTAAAAACGTCACTATAGGGCCTAAAAAGCCATTATAGGGCACCCAGAACAGGGCGATTACACTTATAAAAAAATTTTGCAGGAAAACGCCGCTATAGGGCTTTAAAACATCACTATAAGGCTTAAAAACGCCACTATAGGGCTCCCTGAATATAGGGCAATCACACTTATAAAAAAAAATTTTGCATGGAACTCGATTTCCTGAAACTCGAGTTCCATGGAAAAATTTTTTTTTTTATATTTTTTTTAAGTTTGATCGGGCATAACTCGATTTTCTACAAATCGAGTATTTAATTGAACTCGATTTTAGGATAATCGAGTATCGAAACAAAGGCACGCTCCTATATAGTTTGCAAACAGGGGCATATTACTAATTTTTTAAAAAAATTAGGGGTAAAATGCCAGAATCCTCTTTTCCCTCCTACCAAACATTGAGATCCACTCTTGGGTATGGCAACGACTTCAAGATTTTCCTTTCTTTTTCTCTCATTAATTTTTGATCTAGATCTCAATGTCATGGTTCATTTTCTTCATCATTTGCTCTCAATTTATGTGTTTGGATCAATCTATGGATTTCCTTAAGCAAATCCCTTATCTTTAACCATGAATCAGTGCTGAAATTATCTTGGTGGCTAAGAAGTTCAAATCAAATAAGAGGGAGGGTCAACCCCAAACCCTATCCATTTTCTTTCTCACTTTGCTTTACATCTTGTTTATTTCACAAGAAAATAGACGAAAATATAAGCTACAACATGTTCAAGAGAAAATTGAGGAATGATAAGACAACTAGAAGCTTTCAATCTCTTAAAATATTGGAATATTTTCTATCTTTTATTCTTTTTTCTTTTTCATTTTTTATAAAAAAAAGACTATTTATCTCCCATAAAATATGGTCCTAAACTCCAAATTGTCTAATGGGTTAATTGGGTGGGTGTCAAAAAAAAAAAAAAAATTGTTGAGAAAACCATACTCGATGGTACTTTATTCAAATCAAGTGTAAAAATCAGAAACAATAGAATGCAAAACGTCTGATGGAACATTCTCCATCTAGAAAACCAAAGGAAAAGAAAGCCTAGCTCTCTATGCTAAGGCATGAGCAACAACGTTGCCCTGCCTCCTAACGTGAGAAAAGGCATGGGTTTGGAACAAACCCTAAATAGACTTAGTGTCTTTGACAAGATTACCTATACTTGTCATGACCCAAATCCATGGAACATGAATTTAGATGCATGACTAACTTGTTGATCTTACATGACACAATAAACATAATTAATTTCCAAAATTCAATAAACTCCAAATAAAAAATGCTCTTAATAAATCTCCTACAATAACTAAAATCCACAATTTAGAAATAATCTCCAAATACTGTAAAATCTCAAGTGAAATAAAAATAACTAAAAATCCTTTAAGGCTTAAAGCATTATTGACATCACCTAAAAAATCCCACACTCTACCTTGCACCTTACAAAGAGATCCAAAACTTATGTTTCCCAATTAAAATTTAATCTAAAAATTGTAATTGATAGATTGAGCCACACATTTAGTAAGCAATTATACATAATACACAACAAAATATAGTCAAGCAGAGCACAAGTATTTTGATTTTTCACAAACTCATTCAATGATTTCAAATGTAATTATTCCAAAAAATATAATGAACCACTTAATACATATGTAATCAAATCTTAAAATCATTTGAAAACACATACAGATAATTGATCAAAGCACAGTGTCACATATACACATATCACATATTCTCACATATAATCCTGTGAGCGGATATCAACATCTAACCCCTGCTGGTGAGGGATCAACACTTATTCTCACATACAACCCTATGAGCGGGTTTACACATATATCTAATCAATTTTAAAAACACTTATTTTGAGTCACATATCACAAAAGCAAAGTTTATGCAAAATAGAATAATTTACTTAATATTAACAATTATTCCAAATACAAAGGCATATCAAAGATCACCATATCAAATTGAAACATAAATCAAAGGATGCTTGACTCTCTTAGGGAACGAAGAGGAATTGAGGAGTTTATGCAAGTATTTTACAATTCTTGCGTAAAAGAAATCTTTTAATACCATTATAAAATTGGAATATGAGTTTGAAATCACTTGGTTTTAAACAAATTTAAAGAACAAGAACCTTTTTAGAAAACTTATCTTGAAACTCATTTCTTTTCTGAAAATAGTTTAGTTTAAAAATCATTTTTTTACATGAGATTTAGACATTCAAAACGTTATTTAAAATTCAAAATTTCTCTTTAAAACATAATTTAAAAGTTGAATTTTCTCTTTCAATAACATAAAAATGCTTTTGATGAACTTAAAAACATAACTTTTGAAAAAGCTTTGGCTTCTAGGAACCTAATGAACAAACTTGTATATATTATGCAAATTACTGACAACACTTGAATTACTCTAAAAGTCCAGCCGAAACGACCTCCAAAAAGTCTTAAAACACTCTTAAATAAGACCTATAATCAACCATGGAAATTACTTAATATCCTCTACAAAATATAAAACTTATCGAATTATACAAACTGACTCACTAGGATTATACTTTGTTAAACTAAATAATAACACTGATGCAAGGCATCTCTACCCAAAATATGTTTCCTTGAATTTATCAAAAATGATAAGCAGTAGCTAAAACTTTAGGATTTAATATATGTCCTAAACGAAAAAGTAAAACCTTATACATGATTTAAGCTTTATAACCCTGGCTTTTGTTAACATTAAAGCCATCCTAATATATATAACCAATGAAAACGTTAAATCGTACTAATTAATATATATAACCAATGAAAAATGTTAAACCATCCTAATGTATAACCCCAAACGTTAAGGCCATATTCATGATTAAGATTGTAATTCCATGATTTTGTTCTAGAATGAAGTCTGTAAGCAATAATGTAAAAGTATAAACAACAATTCTAGGAAACATCCCTTTTGAAAAAAATAATCTAAACATCACTAACTTTCCCAAGATAAAATCATAACCCTTTAATTCTTTGTTTATAACAAATGGAAAATCATACCTGGTACAATTGTTTGCCTCTTTAATTGTATTTGTTCTAATCTCCAAGGGAAAAAAATACACCTCCTATCCTCCTTAGTGATAAAATCCTTCCTATGAAAACCCTAATTTATCTCTTCCTCTACCTTGTATTTAATGCATCAAAGATAAGGGCTTGGTGGGGTAGTGGGTTGGAGTTACTAACAAAAAGTACTAATGGCCTATCAACTATATATAAAAAGAAAAACGTAATAATCCCAAATTAATGTTTATTTGTACGTTTAGATAAGCCAAAATTCCTAAGGATCCTAATAACTCTTAAACTTCTAATCCAAATAGGTTTTAATTCTGTAATCCTTTTCCTTAACGGATAAGGAGGCCAAAAGTTTTATACAAACAGTCCCACAAATTAACACTCCACATTACATCTTCCTCTTTTATTTATTATTTTAATTGCTGCACAAAATTATATGCACTAAAACTTTAATTTTTTCACCTATTTTATAGCACCACAAAATTGTCCACACTCATCTTATTATGCACACAAATGTAGTACTTAACTCTATAATAATAATAACGATGACGGTGATTATGACAAAATAAAATAAAAATCGGGGCATTACAATACTGGAGAGGGACAAATTATCTTCAGAAAGAGCCTTTATAATAACCTCTGAGTCTTCTTTGAAAATAGGGTGCAGAAAACCCAACCCCGCTGAAAACAACACAGCTCTTCTTGCTGCTATAATTTCCAGAGTTTCCACTGTATATGGTTGATGGATCTTTTCTGCTAAAGTAGCCAAAACTTCCCCAGCTTCATTAGATTTCGGAAACATAGCCCCATCAAAGTTTACCTTTATTGCATTTTGAACTGGTGGTGACCACCTGACCCGTGACTGAACCCGAGTCCTATGCTGCATCTGTACCCGAGGCTTCATCTGGAAATTTGATAGCAAGCGGCATGCTAATTCCAATATTTTTTGGGGTGGCAAGCTGGGCTCATTGCAGTGGATCTTATTTCTTCTATACCACACCGACCAAGCAACCATAGCAAAAGTCTTAAGCTATCGAGGTTGCTAACCCACCAGGGATACTATATCAGAGATAGAATTAATTTGAGGGTGGTCTTTTTTAATCCAGCCAAAGATTGGTTCCCAAATAGGTAGAAAATCCACTCAACCCCACAGTGCATGGTAGGTATCTTTCGGAGAGCTAGAACAAAGGCTACATAGAGGATTATCCAAAACCTTCCTCCTTTGCATGCCATAGGAAAATTTTAACCCTGCTTAGGACACCCAGTTTCCAAATACAATTCCAAAAAGATTTTGGGGGATTTGTAATTGAGCTTGAGGCTCTATCCCTCCTCTCCAAATCAAGCAACAAGTGGTACCCGGTCTTCACAGTGTAATTTCCATTCCTACTCCTCAGCCAAATCAAGCAATCACAAAGTAGAATGGGTATTTAATTTATATTTACATAGGTCATAAATGGGTAATTGGATAATTATGTACCCAACTCATTTATGACCCAACCCAAATCCTACCAAACCCGGTGTGGCTTACTAAAACTATAAAGTTAGAATGTAAAAGAAATCACACTTGGCTAGACACAATTTTTATTTTCATAATACGCTCTATTTGCTTCAGTATTAAAGTTTTCTGGAAAATTGTTCATTAAAGAGCATTTTCTTAAAAACTATCTCATTTTCTGGTGTTTGGTAACAATCTTGAAAATAATATTGAAAATGTTTTTTGGTATTTGATATGCAATTTTTTTATATATTTCTTGTATAATTTAAAACATTTGTATTATGTAAAACAACTAATGTAATCAATATAAATAAATAAAAATATCAAAAATGAATTTGGTTTTCATACTAAAATTTTGACAATAGATACAATCAAAATTAGTTGTATAGTTTTCACACACACACACAAATATATACACAAAGACGGCTCTACAGCCAACCCGGAGGGTTCAAATGAACCCCCTGACTTGGCCAAAAACCAAAAATTATATATAATTTTTTTTTGACCCCTTGAATAAAATTTTGAACATCCTAACCCTAAATTTTGTTTAATCCCAATTGAAATAGCTTCAATGTGATCATTTTAGTGCTATTTTCACAATAATTTTACAATAAAGGTTAAGTGGCAAGTTTTAATTGGTTTTTATCTAAACCCACAAATGACATCACTTTTTTACATATCTTTAACAACTTACCACCTAAATTTTGTTGTGAAAGTGTTGTGTTAGCAACTCTACTCTTAAAACTGCTGCTTCATTTTTAAAAATAAATAAATAAATAAATCTTCTATCTGGACTCTGGCTTACTTTGCCATTGGCCACGAAATGAAATTGTTTTTCCTGCACTTTTCTTCTTCATTAGCAAAAAATTATACAACTTTTAGCTCACAAAAATTACAATACTATTGACACCCAAAAAAAAAATCCTAGAACCGCCACTATACATATCAACCATTTGTCTATATATATAAAATTAACAGGGCAATACATCTTTAATAAGTACAAATAACAATAACTTTTAATTATCTACTCTTTTTGCTGGTACACTAATTGTCTACTATGGTCAACCACAAGTCTTCAATATTGCTCTAAATTATGTATTTACATAATGTATCTGCATAATATATCATCATGGCATAGTATCTGCATAGTGTATCTACCAACAAATGCAATTCCCCTAAACAATTATCATTTATTATATAACAATTTTATTAATTTACTGTAAAGATTGTCCTATGTAAAAGCAATTTAGAGCCATAAAGGTACTATGTTTAAAATTTTCATCTTTTACTTCATTCATTCTTTCTTCTTCTTATTTTTTTTTTTTTAAATTTGCACTTTTATGTGCAAAAAATAAGTAACTTCTGCCTAGAATCCATCAAACCGAAAATTTCTTAGAGAAAAAAGAAAATCAAGCTTGAAATTCAAAGCAAATAATTGGGATTTTAGTAGAGAGAAATGAAATAATTACCGCTGCAAATCTATTCTCCTTTGCAAGTCGGAACTATTGACCGTTTAGTGAGGGAAAAAAAAAACTAAATAGAGGACTGTGTTATAGAGGGGAAGAGAAACATGGAGAAGAGAGAGAGAGAGAGAGATCTATGGGAAGAAAAGAGACCAGAATTAGTGACAGAGAGGGTGTGAGGAGAGAAAAAGTAAAGGAAAGAGAGAAAAAGGGAGAGAGCATATCGTGAGAGAGAGATTGTATGGGAAGAGGAGAGACCAGAATTAGTGACAATGAGGGTGTGAAGAGAGAAAAAGCGAGAGAGAAAAAGGGAGAGAGCATACCGTGAGAGAGAGATTGTTTTCCAAAAAAAAAAAAAAAAAAATTGGAAAACAATCTATAGAAAATAAGCCTTATTTTTATTAAGGTTTTCCAATGAATAAAAATAGTTTTCTATTAACCTTTTTTTTTTTTTTGTGTGTTACCAAACACTAAAAAAATGTGGAAAACTATCTTTACAGAAGGTGGAAAATTATCTTTAATAGTAGTAAAATTTGCTCCAATTCATTATTTCTTCTCTTCCTTTTTTTTTTAATACCAACAAAGAAACGAGACAAATTTTTTATTCTTTCACTTTTCTGTTCTTTTAAGTTCTTTCGAAACATGTTTCTCAAAAAAAAAAAAAAAAGTTCTTCCAAAACATAGCAGATGAAAAATGAATAATTTTCTCTATCATCAAAATTTTCCCAAGTTTTTGTTCTTTTTATTTTATGTCACAAAAGTATGTCACACACACCCCTCTTAACTCTTAGAGCATTCTCATCAAAGATTGTAAAATTTTTAGTATTTATCATCTTAAAAAACCACTTTATCAATTTTAATAACTCATTTTACAATACACCTAACATCAAAAGTTCTATATTTTTACCACTTCATTTAAATATTCTTTTTTATTATTTCTTTATTCTTCAATATATATTTCTTTCTCTCTCTTCCTCTCTGTCACTCTTAACCGAGCAAACTCACACAAACTATCTCAACCCAGCAAACCCATATCCACCACCACCAAAAAAAAAAAAATCAGCCACCATACCCACCCGTCTATCCAACAAACTCAAACTCTTCCATCTCAACCCAACAAATCACACCCACACCCACACCCACTGCCACCAGCCACCACCATAACAATCACTACCACCATCACCATCACCCACAACCACAACCACAACCACAACCAACAAAATCACAAGCCCAAAACCACAACAGCATCCACCAATCAGAAAAAACAAAAACAAAAGCACTAAACAAAAACATCAAATATATGCATCGCAACACTGAACGACAATCAAACAAAAACAATAACAAGGAGGAAAACCAACATTGAACCCAAACCCCAACCCAAAAACAACACACGACAAAACACCCAATGACAATCAACATACGATAACACACGAAGGAAAAATCTTCGAATGGAGTCAATTTGAGAGTGAGATCTACATGCCGATCTCCACACCGGTGCTAATTTGGAGCAAGAAAAAAAAAAGCTTGATGTGAGAAAGAGGGAGACGAAGAGCAGGATCTGCATGCCGATCTCCACACCGGTGCTGATTTGGAGCAAAAAAAGAAAAAGAAAAAAAGCTTGATGTGAGAAATCCACACCGGTGCTGATTTGGAGGAAAAAAAAAAAGGCTTCATGTGAGAAAGAGGGAGATGGAGAGGCCAAGAAAAAGAGAGAAAGAAAGAGAGAGAGAGAGAGAAAAAAAAAAAAGGGTAGAGAGAAAGAGAGATTAGAGGAGAGAGAAAATGAGAGCGCACTGTAACAAGATGTCAAACTTAATAGCATTTAACATTCTTGATGGAGTGTGTTTTTTACAAATTTGATATTAAAAAATAGCATTTAACATTCTCGTCAAGAATGCTCTTACATCCAGTAAAATACCAAATAACTACTCCATTTTCCACTCCTTATTTTGACAACTTCGACCCAGCCAGCTTTTTCTTAAACCCTCTCTAAAACCCTATACTAGTCTCTTCTACTCTCTCTCTCTCTCTCTCTGTGCTGCAGTGACAAGGTATCTCTGGTCCCTCTTAGCTCTCTTTGTTCTGATTAAATTGCTTCACCCACTATTTAGTGTTTGGTTACAAAGAAAATTATAAACAAAATCCAAAAAAAAAAAAAAAAATTTTGAAATAGTCTCATCATTCTATTTGATGCTTTGTTTTTCCTCAAAAAAAAAAATCTTGATTGAAACAAATGAGTTATTTTGATAGGAGCTTGATGGGTTTTTTTAAAACTCTGGTTTCATTTCTTTTTCCCTCGTTTTCTCTGAACCAAACAGAAACGTATAATTGATTCATTGAAAATTTGGTTTGTTCTGTTCTTTTCTGAATTTGGGATTCACTGTACTGATCTGATTATATTGAGATTTCAGAAAAAGGGCTAAATATGTCTATGATCAGTTCATTTTTAAAATTTCTCCTTTGTGTATTCTGTTTGGTTCCCAGGATAACAGGGAGAAAATTGTGAATAGGGAAAACTGAAACATAACAGATTATTTATTATTCTTGACAACCAAAGAGTGCCTTGCAAGATCTGTTTTTCGTAATTTTTTGAAAATGGTCTGCGTGAAAAATCTGTACCTAGAAAATGTTGTGGTTTATGGGGCTCTTTAACATTTGGTGTTACTTTGAGTTTTTGTGTAGTTAGAATCATTGCAACCTTTGAACATTGAAAGTTCATTTAGTTAAAAGTTATGAATGGAATTTAGTTTTTTTGGAAAGTTTTGTTCCAATGGTTAATGGGTCGATGAGCTTTCATACGAAATCTGTGGGGCTTTTGTGAACACATTGTTGAAATCCCGTGTCTTGTGTGTGTCTGTTTGTTGAATACCAGATAAGAGTGACCATTGTAAGTAAATTTAAAACGTGGAAGTGAAGATTTATGACATGGTAGGAAGAGTCGTATTTGTTAGGGGTGTTTGATTTTATGCATGCCTATTGCAGTATGTATACTACAAGTCTTTTTGTGAGCTGGGTTTGTCATGCAGTAGAATGATCTTAAATATTATTTATATTTTCTTGGTTTAGTGCAGAAGAGATTTTAGTGTGTACAGATTTTGTTTTTACATGCTGCTCTTTGCCTCTCTCCCCATCCCCTTTAAAGTTTTAACAATTTTAGATAAGTGGGCAACTTCCTAGAATGCTCTCTGCAAATTTGTTAAATTTGGAACATAATCTCCAATAAGGCAATAACTTACTTTGGGATTGGCCAATGACTTTTAGCTCAAATGATACTTCTTCATCCCTCAATTATGGGATGGATGCCAAGGTGGTGGGTTCAAGATCCATTGGGTGTATGTGTAACTTACTAATTTCTTAAAAACAAAACTTACTTTGGGTATTGGAAATATATGCTTTTGGCAGAGTTGGTTGCTACTATTTTTTAGCTATTATGGAGCAGCCACTGAAAGTAGAAATCATCTCTGCTATGATTGTAGCTTTTCAAGAAAATCTTTGTAGGATCCTGATTTTTTGTGAAATAGCAGGAAGTGTCCATCTCTTGGAATGCTGACAGAGTGGTCCATTAAGAATTGGAAAGGTGAAGTCCTTCACTATAGTCCTTGTTAAGGTGGCTTGGTCAGCTCACATCTATCATGTCTAAATAGAAAGGAACTCCAAAATTCATGGAAATAGTCTTAAAGCCGAGGAAGCTTTGTTCTATCACAATTATTGGCTATAGAAGGAGGTCTATTTCGAACAAAATTTCTGATTCTAATAGCAACAGAAAAATCTGTTAGATGTGACTAATTTCCCAGTAGCTTTTGGGTCATTAGTTTCTGATTTGTTGCTATAAAGTTACTTGCTCTGCTTTAAGAGCTACTTACTTTGTGTTGCCCCTGGGCATGAGCTTATCTACTTAGCTTGTCAGGGGTGAATATCCATTGGACTACCCGACAACTGAATCTGGCGGGTGGGATTAGTTGCCTGTACGTTTTACTAGCTAAAGGCAAGTCTAAAGGCTATTCCTTAGAAAGGTTCCCAATGTTATCCCAGAAAAAAAAATGAGCTATTTACTATGTGTTGCCATAGAGCTCTAGCTCAACTAGCACCTCCTCCCCTTGCAAGTGCTAGGTGGAGGGTGAGGGCATGGGTTCAAGACCTACTAGGTACATGTATAACATACCAATAAAAAAAAAAATAGGGAGCTAATTACTCTGTGTCAGCCAGCTCTTCAAAATGTTTCTGCAGCAATAAGCTGCTTGTGGTTTTTTCTGTTTGTTTCCAAGCCTCTGTGTATACTGTACTTCACTTCTTCTATTGAATAATAAATCTCATTTATTAAAGAAAAAATATCTATCTCTTTTAGTTTACATATTATCTACTGGACCTTATATGTATCTTGAGCTTTAAAAAAAAATGCAGAATTGTTCAACTTGGGGTCCTTTGAACTTTAGTTGATTGTAGTGAATTCTTTTTCTCAAGTGAGACCTTCTATAACCTTTTGAAAGGAGGTCAGCTTTTCTAGAAATATTTATGATCCCTAAATCCATGTTGAAGAATTAGGTATTAAATATTTCAAGGTCCAATACAAACTTAGCCATTCTCTTGCCAAGTTATGGCAAAAATTTCTCCCCTTTCCTTGTTTAATCAACTATTTGGTGGGTATAATTTTCTTTACCATAGAAAATTTGTGACCCTATTTTTCATCATCAGAGTGGAGTTTGTTTAGCCATAGTTGCATTTATGGAGAACCGCTTGGAACTTCTATAATTATCCCAAAAGTAGAATTGATTTGAGCACACATAAATCCCAAATACATAGGATAAGATATTCCAAATTACTCCATTGCCTCTGATAATAGTAATGAGTCATACCATCTTTACTTGATAGTCAATAGAACTTTGTTATTGTTATAGGTGAAATTTTTCTACCACACCATCTTCTAACAAAAGAAATGGTGTTATCTGCAGAGAGTAAGCGACAGATTAATAAAGAAAAAAGATGGAGAAAGTTGTTCATTTCCCAAAACTCCCTATTGAGTTTCTCATGCGGCCTTCTTCTAACAACAACAGAGATGTTTTAATCAAAACGATGCCTTCTGCATCAAAGGTACTTTAGACGGAAGTCTACTGTCTCTTCCATTGCTCAAATTCAGTCTCTAGTTATTCTCAATTTTCCATGTTTCTTGTCTAACCTGATTTTGTTATGCTATTTCTCAACAGCCTGAGATCAAGAGGGTTCTGGAATCAGTATATGGTTGCGAAGTTGAAAAGGTACGGACACTAAATATGCGAGGAAAGAAAAAGATGAGAGGGGGGCGCTTGATTGCAAGACCAGATTACAAGAAGGCTTATGTGACTCTAAAGAATCCTTCATCCTTCTCTCCCGACATGAATCCTATCCATTTAGTTAAAGAGGAAAAGAATAAATAAAGTCAAATTCAAGCATCGTCACAAAGTGAGGAATCTCACTAGCTTGACTAGGATTTAATTTTGAGAAGTAATCAAGTCAGGGAGGCAGAAGTGGCATTTATGTTGATCCAGCATCGCCCATCGGTTCTATTCCAGATTCATAACTAGAAAGTTTCTCATATTAATTCAACAGCCCTTTTCATTGCTTTTTGAAATGAAACTCTATTCTTTAATTATTTAGCTATAAATTCTCCATGAACTCTAGTTTATGGGAGAGCCCACAGACACTGGAATGTCTAAGTTTCCATAAAGCAAAACGTGTCTATCGACTATCAAGGTCGTTAGGCTCTTGGGGAAAGATTTTTATCTATTTTGAAGTTTAGGTTAGGGCTGTCCAAGGGATTTGACAAATCGACCCACCCAGAGTGACCAACAAGAACCGATCTGATCTAGTGACTATAGTGGTTAAAGGCAGGTCGGGGGCTTCAGAGTTCGATTCTGACAGGTCGAGTCTCAGTTTCTTTCCTCTTGCTTATAAAAAAACCCAACCAAACTTTGGCAAGATCTCAGCCATATTTTGGCTAGATCTCGCCAAATCTGGTGAGTTTCACTAGATTCGGCAAGATCTCATTGGATCTTTGTTGTTTTTCGCTACCTCTCTTGATTTCAACCGAAACAAATCCAACTCGTGGAACAACCAACTTATTTCGACTCGTTGAAGTTATCGGTTAGCGGCAGATCCTATGTTCTGACACCCGCTAGAATCGAGGTAAGTCTGAGTAGAGCCCAAATCCAACCCGGACTGAACCATGGACAATCCTAATATTGGTATCTTTATTTACATGGATTTGGAAATGATAAATGCCCATTATTTATGTTTGATTACCCATGCAGAAGACAAGAAAGTTAATTGTATTTGCCAATTGAGATATCTCTTCCTATCAGGAGTTTGAACATAATTAATTGTTATTGTGTTTGATGACTCATCTAAACGAGAATGAAGTTTTTGACCTTTCTATTTACACCCCAAAATTTGAGCATGTAATTTCACGAAAATATTTTTATTACTCAGGCTGTGTTTGGTTTTATGTAAAATATTTTTCAAGTGTAAAATATTTTCAGGTGAAAATATTTTTTAGGAAATAAAATATTTTCATGTGTTTGGTGACATTTTAAAAAATACTTTGAAAGATATTTTTTAGTGTTTGGTTGTGTTCTTGAAAATACTATAGAAAACACATTTTCTATTTGATACTCACATTTTCTCAGCTTCCAAACAAATATATAATATCATTTCTCAATAGATAAACACAAAAGAAACAAAACCAAACAAAAAAATTCATCAAATCCGATCAAATTGAGAGAAGAAGGAAAAGAGAGAAACGACTGGGTTCGATCTAGAGGTGGCGGAGGCAAGATCGCGCGGTGGAAGTGATTGGGTCACGGTGGGTCGCTCGTCTTGCGGTGGTTTGCTTGACATGGGTAGAGAGAAAAATGGTAGATCGGTGACATGGCTGGCAAAGGGAGGAAGAGAGAAACTGGGAAAATCGGCGGTGGAGTCGAGCTTTGCTTGATTGGTGGTGAAAGACACGGCCCAGACGGTGGTGGAGTCGATCTCAAGTTCAAGTGACCAGCCTCTCTCTTTCTCTATTCGGTTTTTTTTTTTTTTTTTTTTGGAAATGGTTTGAAGGTAAAATAGATGTGTAATCTATTTTACACTTCAGGCCTTCATATTTTATAGTCAACAGAAATGATTTTCCGTTTGACTTAGTTTTCCGGTCAAACCAAACACCCCTGGTGGTGGAAAATATTTTCCGAATTCTTTTTACACCCGAAACAAACACAGTCTCAGACTCTTATTTAAGTAGTTGCTGTCATTACTGTAGGGACCCAAAAGGCCAAAAGACCTCTTAAGTGGGGTTAGTTGAAGGGGAATTAAATCTTGATAAAGTCTCACATCACCAGGTAGGGGAAGGTCTTGTGCTTTATATGAAATGCCTCGAACTCTAATCAGTAAGAGGTCTTTTAAAACTTTAAGGGAGAGGTTTTGTGTGACTCCCAAATAGGGTAGGATTTTGCCAATGAAGAGTTAGGGGGGGGGGGGGGGGTGACAGAATCATTGCTTTGAAACTCAGATTAAATTAGGCTGTTTAACCGATGTAAAGTGGTGGGCTATGCTAGTAGTGTTGGGCTGCTTCCTGCTGCACTAGGCCCAAGTTTTTCTGGATAATGGAGTTGGGACCGGTCCAGCTGCAACTCAAGTTGGTTCGGCTTGTGTGCAAACTAAGCCTGGTTTGCCAGGAACGTGCTCGCGGTAGGCAGAGCTGTTTTAGACAAGTTGTGGTAGACAGACATAATAATAAATAAAATAAAATATCTGGCTACTCAGTAGGAAATTACCAATCCCCAAACACAAATCACAATAATAATAATCATTTTTACAAAAATAAAAGAACAGAACAAAAGGGGACAAATAGTAATATGTATGGGTTAATCGGAAGATGAAGAAATCAACTAAAATCTGGTCCGCAGGAGCAAAACCAAAGAGGAAAGAAAGTTTCTTCTCAACGCGATTAATCTCTCAGGAAAAGTCCTGCCGTAGAGATTAACTGCTCTGAGAGAAACGAACTTGAATGGTTTATGCACAGAGACCCCTTTTGATTTTAACAGAGAGCAGGATTTCACGAGGGAGAGAGGGAAACAATCTACCGGTGCATGTCTGCCGTTCTAATTCTCACTTTATTTTCTTTCTGGTTGTTTTCTTTCTTTCCCTCCCACTTGTTTCTTTCCTATTTCTTGGTATTTATTTTCAAATTCCTATTTCTTAGTTATGGTTCTTGTTGTTGCTCTGTTTTTTTGTTCACGGCAAGATCCTCTTTTTATAGTGCCTGCCGTGACCAAATTTTACTGTTTTAGCCCTTAACCTCCTTTGTCTGGTCTGGGTGTACTAGTCGACTACCACTGGTTCGTTTGTGTGCCACCCCCCCATCACCAGACAAAGAAGGGTATTTTGTTTGTTTGTCTGCCGTGGCACCCTTTCCTACTACGGACTAAGTTCTTTCTCCCTCCCTATCCCTCATGACATGCACTTAGTGGTTCCAACTCAGTTTATTTCTTTTGGGTAGTAAGTCATCCCAACAGGACACTCACCCGAAAGAACCTGAGTCGGAACCTCAAAAATAGATTTTTCCCCTCTCTTCACCACCAAACCATGCCCTCTGAATCTGTGACCCCCGACCTCATCATGCCCTGTATTGGCTGGGTACAGGCTGGTGGTGCTTGGGCCTTGCGTGTGCCTTCCTTCCATATGTGTCTAAAATCTGTCTGCTACTCATTCGTCTGTCGTGGTCTGGAGGCTTGCCTGCAAAACCTGCCGTTTGTTTTCTTTGACCTTTTATGTGGGCTGCTTTTCGATTTCCCGCTCCTCTCAGGAGCTGGGCCTTATTTGATAATGGGCCTTATATTTTTTTGGCCCACTTCTTGATTGTCCTCATTTCCTGCCATATTATTCTGTTACTCCTGCTGTAATGACTCAATCCTGCTGGGCCTCTTTAGGCCAGCCGTTCACTCTTTCCCCCAGTGGCTTGGTATGGCCATTGGTTTTCCTACTTATGGGCTCCTGTGTCCCTTTTGTCTTTCTCTTGGGCATCCTTGGCCCACTTGCTTTCTTTGAGCTTCTTTGACCCTTTTACTAAGTTAATTGGGCTTCCCTGACCCAATTACCTTATGCTCATCATTGGGGTTCATATACTGCCCATGGGTATGCTATTTCTCTCTTTCCGGGCTTCTTTAAGCCCACTTGCCTCTTCAATGCCCATTTGTTTATTTCATGGGCCTGTGATCCATTATTCCTGCTGCTTGAGCCTAATGGTTTTGCTATCTGCTTGCCAATTCTTTGCTACCCTTGTTGTTGGGCTTTTCTTCTGTCTACTTGAATTCTCACAAATGGCCCTTAACAACCGGGTTAATTGAGAACCAGATTGAAATCTAGTTTTTCAAGCATTTAGAACCGTAATTAGGACACGTTTGGTAGACTGTAATAGGCACTGTAATATAATAGTTATTCCCATGATTTAGCTATTCAATAGTTTGGTTATGTTTTTATTACAAGGAATAGTCATTCCTTATGAATAGTTATTCTTTAAAATGAGGAATAACCATTCCTCTCTAAAAGGGTTGTAATAGTTATTCTTTAGTAGATGTAATAACTTCTAACATTAATATATTTCCAAATAAATAAACTTTCTATATCCACCTAACAATTATGGAAATAAAAAATCATCAAAAAATAACTCATCTCTCTAAAATTTAAAATATATTATTTTCTAGGAAATATAATTGTATGAATGAGATATTTCCTAAAATAGATCATAAGTTCTATTCTAATGTTACAACTCACAACCAAACTAATGAATAGTTTTAATTATTTCATTACAACACGTTTTATTCCCGGTAATAAAGATTACTGTGGGGCCAAAGAGCTTGTGACCCCGACCCACTTTGCTTTAGGGCTCAAGGCCCGAGCCAAGGAAAGGCATTGCCGAGGACATACAATGAAAGTCCAAATAGCCTTGAGACATAGCTGAGAATGATTCTGTCCTCGGCATCCCAAAGCACTCCTAAAAGAAAGAGCAAGAACGGTATAGGAACAATTTAGGGAAAAATCGAACACATCCACGTTGATGGAGAAAGGACCCCTAGACAATTTGGCGACAAAGAACAAAGGAAAGACTGCCATTACTGCAATTAAATACTCTGCGCTAGACAGAGCAATACTTTTCAGTTTTTACTACCACCCCCAACCACTTTGGGTATAGGCTGATGGGACAAGTATCAGCCCTGGAAAGTTGAACCTACACGTGGACGTTGGAGGAGGGGTAAAGGCTAATATAAAAGGAGAAGTAAGCAATCCAGAAAAAAAGGAAGCTAGGAAATAAGGGCTAAGAACTAGAGCCTCCCAGGCTATGCTGAGGAGAAAGACTTCTTGAGCAAACATGGTCCATCTTTGTATGAGTACCATGACCACCCACCGTACGGTGACCAAGGCCTAGCCTTTCAAGCCCACGCTCTACAAATAATATTGTTTGGGCCCTTAACGTGCGGACCCAATATCATTTTGGGGTCGTTACAAATTGAGTCCTTACAATTACCATTCATGTTGTAATCCACATTCAATGTACCAAACGTATCCTTATTATTTAATAATTACGGTTCTTTTTTTTTCTTTTTTACTTTCTCAAAAAAAATTTTGCAATTATTAAATAATCAATGAACCTCTTGAAGCCTGATTAGACTAAACAATTTGACAGAACCGATCACAGTTCAACCACGGTCAAAGCTTGGTTTTTAAGTCATAAAAAAAAAATAATTTGCTTGCACCTCATTTAGACCCTAGTAGAGCAATTTTTAATCAACCCCCTAACCACAACGCTAAGGTTGGTTATTTATGCTCCTTGTGAGCAAACTAATTTATTTGAACTATATTAAAAAGAATGCAATAAGAATAATTTAAACTTTCATTACTATATATTTATATTATAACCAAGATTAATAATATTTTATTATATCATTTATTTTAATTAGACATCTCAAAAGGGGGAATATACATTGAAATAATTATAATTAAAATCCTTCAAATATATTCATAGTTTTATACTTAAATAATTAACTATAACGTTTAATGTTTTTTTTATGCCTTATTATTTTTATAAACTTTCTCATATAAGTTGTAAAAATAATAATTTATTTTGCTTAGATATATATATATATATATATATATAATTCCAGATTGCTCATGTAGGGGCAGAAATTAGAAGCCCAACCCAAGTTAGATGGATAGATATTGTATGATGACCCAATACAATTAATTTTTAGAGGTAGGTTGTCAAGGTCAACCTTTTCAAGCCTTAATGGTTTCATTAAGTAATTTAAAAAGAGATCCAATGCTTAAGTCATCAGATATACAAGAGATTAACAGTAAGAAAGACAAAGATTTTTGTATTAATTCTTCCTCGGATTAGTCCGAGGACCGCTAGTTCATATAATATTCAATTCTCGGTTACAAAGCTTCTAATTACACTTTATCTCCTCCTTATCAATTTTCTATCCCTCTTCTTAATGGAGCTTCCTTCCTTTTTATAGTAGCTGGTGCCTTATCCCAGCCCTCCACTTGGGCTGCTATATATAGACACTGGCGGAGCCAGAGGGGGGCGAGGGGGGGCACCTGCCCCCCCTGACTTCTCCTAAAAAAATTTTGTAATAGTAATTTAAAATAGTTACATTCTTTTCTCAAAAAAAAAAAAAAAAAAGTAGTTACATTCTGACATGGAGAAAAAAAATTGAAAAAAAGGACTTCCACTTGTTTGAAAGTCACCAAACCATTGCTTTTGTCTTGTCCTACTGCAACTTGCACCTGTTTCACTATTTTTTATTTTATATCATTATTTACACCATTTTTAATATTTATGATCCTTTTCATAGCATTTTATTCTTGAATGATGCTAGAGATATTACAAATTTTACTATTTATATCTTACAAATTGACATGTCACCAATCACAAAAAATAATTTCTAACATTTATTTATTATATTTTTTAAGTAACACTAATCATATTCTTACTCCATCAGTTTATAAATTTTTTAGTAGCTATGAATTGGTTATTTTTGTTTATTTATTTTAATAATATGAAATATATTCATATTTGCTTACAACTGTTTATTTATTTTGTTATTATTGTTGGTTAATAATTTTTAGATTAATTTCACTTTTAATATCATCTTTTAATTTTGCCCCCTCTAGACTAAAATTTTGCCTCCGCCACTATATATAGATACTTCATTGGATACTTGTCCCATCAATACCTTGCCGGTAGTGGTAGAGCAGGTTGCAAGCTATAAAAACACTATTTGGGGATCGTTCTGTCATTAAATGCGGCAAACTGAATTGATACAGTGTATTTAATGCGGAGGTTATAGGTGCTTTATCAAGAAACTTCCTTCTTATCTTGTTTGCATGTCTCTATTCTCTTCCTCAATCGCCTATCACGTTGGTTTTGGATTGGGACCTCAGTTCCTCGGGGGAAGCTTGCTCCTCGAATTGAACACTTTATTCAGTTTTTGGCATTTGGCTGCCTCATATGGGCTGGGCCTAATCTGATGAAGAATGAGGCCCAATTCTCTCCTCGAGATGTCCTAATGCCTCGTATCTTTGCTCCTCGGATTCCTCCCTCCCACAGCTCATTTGTTTATTATAAATTCTTCATTTATTAATAATTTAGTTAATTATTAATTAATTATAATGTCATCATGATCCAACCTTGGTTAAACCTCAGTCTAACCTCTAAAATTTTGAACTTCTCCCTTTTATAGTTCATTAAATGGTTCAAGTTTCAAAATCATGTATAGAATAGGCTATTTAAAAGATAAGTGTAGCATTTTTTTAAATAAAAAGTAATCGTACTTTGAAGATAAAATGCTTATGGGGATTAGACCTTAACGTCGAAGGTTATGAGCATGGATACCAATTCTTCAAATGTGGTCTTAGTAAGATTGCATCATTGGACAAAATGGGCTTTTGCCCTTTTTGGGCAAATTAATTAGTCTTTTGTCCTTCTTCCCAAACTAAATAGGGAAATGCCCCTTTTTTGAAAATCGAGTTTCTCAAAATCGAGTTTAAAAAAAAAAAAAATTCTGGAAAGAATTTGCCCAAAAAGGGCAGAAGCCCATTTTGTCCTTGCATCATTGATCTATACAAATGTCACAAATTCTTTTTTCCCTTACAAAGAATGCATTATGAAGAGAGCTATAAAGACATGTTCTGATGACCAAAATAAAACAAATTCAGGTTTTACAAATATTAAGTTAATAAAATTTGTTGAATGTATAGCCTGTGTTTATTATTATTTTTTTGGTCAATTTCTTCTTTTATTGACCGAATTTCATTGGTCTCCTCATTGCTATCTAGCCACATTCATAAATGTATTATTTCTCAATTTTAGATTTTTTTTTTTAAAAAAATCTTTAAAACACTTGGTGACCTGTGGTTCCAACAAGAATAAGAATGACCCCTAACTAAAAATTAGGGCCAAGACAACTGAAACTATGTAAGCAATTACTTTTTAAATTTCAGATTACACTTTTAAAGTTTGGGAGTGTTTGAATTTTACATCTTGAAATTTCAGAATTTGGATTCCAAACACCCCCAAACTTCAAAAGATAAATTCTAAATTCTGAAATTTCAGAATATAAAATTCAGACACCTCCAAACTTTAAAGATGTAATTTGTAATTTACCCTACTTTTTATATTGAGATCATGTTCTATATGCCAGCACTACACACAATAAGCTCCTCAGAATTAGTTTTAAATGTCAAAAGTAAATTTTTTTTGGGTCAACTTTTCTGTTTATATTTCCTGTTTTGCTTTTTACTTAGTTTATTTGTTATTTTTAACTACACAGTTTATAATGTCTTAAAACATTTTTTTTTTGTCATATGCTGAAATGTATTATTTTTCAATTTTATAAACAAAAAGTCTTTAAAACAAATGGACCTGGGGTTCCAACAAGAATAAGAATGACCAATTACTTTTTATATAGAAAATGTTCTATATACAGCACTACAAACAATAAGTTCCTCAGGATATTAGTTTTAAATTTCTAAAAAACCCTTCTTCTTTTTTTTGGGTCAAATTTTCTGTTTATATATGTTGTCCTTTTTTCTTTTTCTTTTTGATACAATATATGTTGTCTTTTTTGTTGTTGCTATAGTTAGTTTATTTGTTATTTTTAACTTGACAGTTTAAAAAGTCTTATAACGGTTTTTTTGGTCAACTTTTCTGTTAATACTTCATTTTACTTTGTTTAGTTGCTACATGTAACTGTCTAGTTTTAACTTCCACTTAATTGTTCCTTCTTTTAGCTAAATCAGAAAAAAGTTCACGATGGCTACCTTTAGTAAGGAGGATACTTAACGTAGTCCTTGATATAAAAGGAGTACTAATATTAGTCTATTAAATCAGAAAATTCATAAATTTTCATAACTACTGGCGACATTGTGGGTTGTAATCGACTAATTGGTGTATAATGAAGTAACACTAACGGTGAACTCATGTGAAAATAATGTTTGCCTCAAAAAAAAAAAAGTGAAAATAATATGTACTACTTTAATCATGATCCACCACCTATCATGATCCACCACCTACGGAATTTGCGAAAACAGTTAAATGGAAATATAACTAATGAAAAGTCTAGGATCACAAAATTTTTCACGACTTCTTGCCACAATTGTAACGTGGCAGAGTGTAATTGGTAAATAAATAAAAAAATAGGTCTATGTGTAAATGATAGTTAACCACTCATAATCTACCACGTCAAAGTTGTGGTAATTAAAAAAAAATTGTGAAATAATTTGTAGTTCTAGAACTACTCTACAACTAAACTCTATTCTTGGAAAATGCTGAACCAACTTTTTTCAATTAGAAACATTGGATATCAACAAGAAAAAATTGATGGTTAGAAATATCCAATTATGCTAGAGGCCACCATTTTCTCCCATCCTCTTTTCTTTTTTTTGGTAGCAAGTTCAGGTCCCTTAGGATCCACACGTGACCTTTTTCAGCTGCACAAAATGCGGAAAATAGAATTATATATATACTTGGCTGAACCACCTGTCTTCCAAACTATTTGGAGTGTGATAAATAGGAAAAATTGTGGTTAGAAATTTCTGAAGTTAGACAATCGATCTCCTCTTTTTCTTTTACTTTTCTATTAGCAACTTCTGGTCTCCATACTAGCCAGAGTCAGCAAGTTAGGAAAGAAACTGAAGAAATGGCAGGAGGGACTTTTGCCACCCAAGGAAGTCACCCTAGGCACGCAGCAGATGGAGCTATAACGGGGTCCGTAGTCATAATCTGCATTGTTGCGGCTTCAGCTGGGTTGATTTTTGGCTACGATGTTGGCATTTCTGGTTAATTACAGCTCTCTCTCTCTCTCTCTCTCTCTCTCTCTACACATGCATGGGATTTTTTTAAACTAGAATTTGAATCAATGACGCTTGTTATATAATAATAATTCTTTATGATCAGGCCAAAACGTCAATCAATTTTTTGTCTGAGTGAGATTCAAACACAAGTCTTTTAGTTGAACTAACCCACCATAGGCATTGGATTTTCGTACGAAATTGCACGAACCAATATAACTTGTACAATAATGTGTAGTTTTTATCTTTTAGTTGTAACAATATATTACTGAATATCTAATCATTCATCTTTTCCAAGATTTCTCTTCATGCTAATTCACAAGAATCACAAACTTGTAACTTTAATCAGCTAGGATTTATGTACACAAAGATTGAGTTTTCAGTTTACTTCCAGTTGTGCTATTTTGAATTAAAGCCAAAATATATGTATATGTTTTGAATTGCAGGAGGTATAACAGCAATGCCACCATTTCTGGAGAAGTTCTTCCCATCAATTCCAAAGAAAATGGCAGAGGCAAAGCCAAATCAATATTGTATATTCGACAGTCAAGCCCTTACTGCATTTACGTCCTCATTGTACATATCTGGTTTGGTGTCATCTCTTATAGCCGGTCGTGTCACCACAACTACAGGGCGTAGGGGCATTTTGATTATTGGTGGCATCATCTTCATGATCGGTACATTACTTGGTGTTGTTGCCGTGAATCTTGCAATGCTCATTTTGGGACGCCTCCTCCTTGGATTTGGGGTTGGTTTCACAAATCAGGTCACCCTCTAACCAATGATAGCCTATCTTTTATAACGTGTATACAATAACAACCCTTACTTGCCATGTATTAAACAAAGGTGAGGTGAAGCCATGACTTGTGTAAATGTGAAAGGACAACATTTCCATCCAATATTCCAATGTATAAAATTAGAATACAAGATCAAAACATGCATGTAATGTCAGCATGTACGTACAGTTGTAAGATCCACACATTCTTAGTCGACTACAAACCAAACCCAACTTAATTAAAATGCTTATTGTATACTTTCTTACAAATTAAGGAGTCGTTCAGAATAGAAGTTTGACAATATGTTTTCAGTTTTTAAACAACATTACACACATTTTTACACAGTTTTTCACTCATACGTATTTTCAAAAAAACACTAACAATGTTACTAGAATAACGTTACCAAACGGCCTGTAAATATTTTTCTTGTTTCTTTTTACACGTGAATTGGATTTGGGTCAGTGTCCTGCACACTTGCTGACAAATGACAAGAGTTAGACATGTGTCAACATCCCTTCAAGTTTTGCCCTCTATACTAAGGGCATCAGTTTATAAACTATTTTTAGAAACATTTTATGAGACTAATCTATATGTACACAGGCAGCCCCAATATACATAACAGAGATGGCACCACCAAAATGGCGAGGCGCATTTACCACAGCCTTCCAATCCTTCCTCGGCGGAGGGGCGCTACTTGCAACAATAATAAACTGGTTTGCATCTAAAATGGGCGAAAACGGGTGGCGATTTTCTCTCGGCTGTGCCGGAATTCCTGCCATCATCATGACAGTGGGTGCATTCTTCATTCCAGACACACCCAGTAGCCTCATCCAACGGGGTCAGCTTCAAAAAGCCAGGCAATCCCTCAACCAAGTCCGTGGCGTGGACTCGGACACTGAAGCTGAGCTCAACAATCTGATCAACTACCATGAAGCAGCCAAAGCCGCCACTAAGCAACCTTACAAGACCATATTCCAAAGAAAGTATCGTCCACACCTTGTGATGACAGCAGCAATTCCATCGTTTCAGCAGTTGACAGGGATCAACATTGTGGCCTTCTATGCGCCTGTTTTGTTTCGTTCTGTTGGATTAAGTTTGAATGGTTCTTTGGTTGGAGCTATTATACTTAATTTCATCAATTTTTCGTCTACATTTGTTTCAGCTTATTCTGTTGATAGGTTTGGACGAAGACTGTTGTTCTTGGAAGCTGGTGTCCAGATTATCCTCTGCCAGGTTAGGGAATCGAATGACATTTTTCACCACCCCTTTTTTTTTGCAACATTGACCGTGACTTAATAACTTATTAAGGTTGTGATTAGCATTGGGTTAAAAATTCAATATTTTTTATTATTCAACTTATTTTTACTACTATTTATAGGTCTTATTGTACTTTTTGGTACTATTCATGTGACTCACTATACTATTTCAGCTACTTTTTAGTTTTATCTACAGTACTTTCAACAACAAAAATTTGATTTCAGCTAAATAAATTATTTCCAAACAAATTCTAAGATTATTTACAAAAAAAAAAAAACCCCTTACTAAGATTGTCATGGACACCAATTTTAGGATGCACCTTTTTTTTTTTTTTTTGGGGAAAGCATTGATCGCAATAAGTTTTTTTTTTTTTGGAGAAGGTGATTACGATAGGTTAAATTATAAAAAATGTTGTGTTCCTAAATTTATTGTATAAAATTTCAATAATCACTAACAATTTATTGAAAAACCACTTACAAACTAAAGTTGTAATAAACATGATTAATGTCACAAGGAAATAGTAAGTTAAAAAGGGAAATTATTGGTTTACAGTGTAGAATATAAACTAATAATTTTTCAATTAAAAATATGTTAAAGATATTACTAAATTTATTGTGTAGTAATTACTAGTATCACTCATAAATATCCTATCCATTATACAAAACTCTCATTTGTCATTTCAGGCTCAATCTCTCGTAGCATCATTCATGATAAATAAAAATTTTGATTATTTATTTTGGACTTTCCCCTAACTTTTATTGATATGTACTTAATTAATTGTGTTATTATGTACGTGGTGCAGTTGGTCTTGGCATATATATTTTCAGCAGAACTAGGGACTGCAGGCACATCAAGTTTCTCAAAGGGATCAGCCATTCTGGTACTGGTCCTAATGTGTATAATCTCCGCCGGATTTGGGTGGTCATGGGGACCCCTAACGTGGATTGTGCCGAGCGAAATCTTGCCGTTGGAAGTCAGACCAGCCGGGCAAGGCATATGCATTGCCAGCAATTTTTTGTTGACGTTCATCCTGTCTCAGGTGTTCTTGTCCATCTTATGTAAGATGAAATATGGGGTGTTCTTGTTCTACGCCGGGTGGGTTATGATAATGACCGTTTTTGTGGGGCTCTTTTTGCCGGAGACTAAGGGGCTTCACTTACAAGAAATGAACAAAATCTGGCAAGACCATTGGTTCTGGTATCGATTCGTTGAAGACCCTTCCTCAAACTATGCAAATTTGACTGAGTAAGTTTAATAAGTTACTACAAAACTTTCTTTGTGACTCAACTGCTGGGACTAGGGGAGTTTCTTATTACTTTCATTTCGCTATAGCGGGAATCAGAATCAGAATCAGAATCAGCCTGGACATTCACTTTGATCTTTGGGAAGTGATACAGAACTCATCAGTGTAGTCGATGATTTGACTACTGTTGTATCGAGGGATTAGATCGCAGCTAGATTAGCTTATTTTTTTTGTTGAACAGAAATCATGTACTTGCTTTGTTAACCAAATAAATTTTGTTCTTGCATTTGTTGAATATTATCTATAGAATTCAAGAATTCTGCCAAGAACAGCGTGGTGCGCGCATGCACGCGTTCAAAAGTACAATTCAGCCATTAAACTCGACATTCCAAACTTGAAATTAAAATTAACCTTGAAGATTGATGTTCGAGATGCTTACAAGTGTGCTCATACGATCAATCACTACTTCTAGTTCTGGGAACACCTCCTGCATATTATATAGGTTAACACCAAAGACCTGTTTGCCTAAGATCCTACGTGATTATTAGGTAAACAACCGTCTGCTCATTAAATTATGACAAAAATAAGGCTAAGATTTAATAAACTCATGACACAATAAGACAAACAGATTTGAAGAACCCTGCAGCACATCCTTTTTGGTTTCTAGCATCAAAAAGGATGTGACCACCCAGGGCTCAAGCTCAAATCCAGCATCAACATTCTTTTCCTCCGCTTGGGATACTTGAATGACTTGATAGCAAATGGGAAATAAAAAATAGTCCGATTATCATAAACATTTAGGATTTAGTTATAGGTATGAGGCCCCTCTACGCTAAAGTGGAAATGAAATCATGAATTCAATCCAATACACGAGTGTGTGAGTGTATTTTCCTATAAAGAAAAACCCTTTTAACAGCCAGAGGATAATGTAAAATTCAGAAAAACTGCCCAAAGACAGGAAATGATAGATTTAACTGATCATTGAGCACCCATGGGACCAAAAATTGAAATCAGAAAGTAAATGCCTTCAGCCCTTCACTGATCCGTGTAATACTCTCTAAACAGATAGATAAATTGAATGGTTTCTATATACATATGCTGAGAAGCCCTGACATGGTACATGTGAAGACATTTAACTTTTACAGCATTCATTGAATTATGATAATAACATGAATGCCGTACATATAAAGCAGAAGCAAATGAGAATGAATTTAAAGGCAACCCACGGGCACATCTGATCACCACTTACAAGTTACAATTGTTTTAGTAAATAACAAGCCTTTCCCATCTTGATTGCAGACTACTAACATGCTTCCATAAAAATAACTGACATGCTTGACAGGCACAACAAAAACATGCAATTACAAATCGCCATTATAGAGAAGCTGTCATTAAAGTCAACCAAATTGGATTTAAAAATCCACATACCATATATTTCATCCTCTCAAACTCGTCTGACAAAACAATACATGATCATATAGACAAAAGTCCTCACCATATGCAATTCAAGACTATATATGTCTGAAAATTTATCTATTTGAATCTTCACAAATTACATCTTAGTGATAACCAACAGGGGCTGGTGCCTCTCTCAATTCCTTTCCCTGAAAGTGAATGTCCTGCAGAGAAAGTACAGTCATAACCCAATAACAAAAAGTAGATGAAAGACAAGCATCAGGATTATTTTTCAATAAAATAAGGACATGCTTGATATATTATATTAGACACTTCCAAGAATGAAAAAAACATAGAACAAATAAATTTTACCGAGACTAAAAACCTACCCGTAAGACCCACCTCTACCCTTTCACAGTGAGACATTCAATGCAGTTAAGCTAAGTCATTTTTCCATCAAAGCTATCTATAGGTTAAATTGAGTTTGCTTTTAGTCAAACCTAATTCAAGAAATTTACAATATTCCATATCTCTTTTCCATTTACCTGTCTTTTTTGAAACAGAGATGGAACATTATAAAATCACAAAAAGAAAAATAAAAGATGTAATCAAACAAACTCCCGTTGTGTTCTACACAAAATCTAGGAGATACTAAAGACACAAAATTAGTAAGTTATTTGACAACTGAAATTTAAAATGAAAACACAAAGAAGAACAGCATTTTTGTTTTTTTGCCTCATTTGGGCTGCCTTCCTATCCCCTTAGTACAGAGTAATTGCTGAGAGACCTAAATTGGAAGACATCAGCAAATTTCCTAACTAAAATGCTAACATACTGATCAAGGGTCTGCTGAATCAGCGCTTAGGTTACATTCAATTTTTTTTTTTTGGTAATTTACACTTGCACTCAGCAGCTCAGCCTCACCCTCTACCCACACTTGTAAGCCATAGAGAGTCTAGTCTATCTTTGTAACCAATACAGTACTAAATACCAAAGCAAATGATGTCCAATCAAACATAGTTTTCAATGCTATTAAGTTAAATCATAATTGTATTTTCAGAAAGAAAGTAGGCAAAGCGTTCAAAAGAAACAAGTAGGTAAAAATATGCAGATAAAATCGTAAACAATTGTAGATCAAATTTGTAAAACTAACTGTTAACCAAACAAAAAAGACATTTATTATCAAGTCTTTATATGTTCCATGGAAAAAATCCAGTAAAAGGAGGAAACTGATACTGTTTAGGCACTATATAATGATGACTGTAATGACGGAATTCTCCTATTTGTGAAGTACAGAATTTCATAATTACCCCATCAGCTAGCCTACGTGACCAAAGCCACCATCCCAAGTAAAGATAGGAAGCTGTTTCATACAATACAAAGGGTTGTTACACCATGAACATGATATCCCTACAAATGTCATTAAAAAAATCTCCCCTATCAGTTCACCAACCTTAGGAAAAGCCTTTAACACCAAAATGAGTTAGCATCCAGGTCATTGAAAAATAAAATTTTATTTAAAAATGGCAGGCTAAAAGTATGAAACAAAATGCTATGAATTGACACATGCAATTGGATAACCAGTGACAAAACTCAAATTCTAAGCCAATATAAGATGGGAAAGAAATAAATAAAACAGATAAAAAAGTGGATCCCAATTAGAAATGAATTCACTTCACCATAAATTCCTTAAACCATTTTCTTCTAAGCAAAACAAGATGCCAGAAATTGGGAAGATATTTAGGAAGAGCATCTATATGTTCACAAGATATAAAGATGCATAACACATGGATAAACAGTTTTGAGATTTTTTTTTTTAAACCTCCATACATATTTGGGTGCAAAATATTCTGTTTTCAAATTAATTCTTTTAATAATATGACTCAGTGACTAAATCTAGATTTACAAACTGAGAAATTTCAAAATAATTTTTTTTATCTAGTTTAATTTAAAAATAAGGGAGGGGAAAATTTTTAATGAGCTTTAGAATAAGTTTTTTTATTATTATTAATAAAGTTTAATTTAATAATTTTTTATTGAGATGCAGTGCATGTGTAGCATTTTCCATCCATTATATTACCAGAAAGCTAACAGAAGGGTTGATTATACAATTATCAAAGTACAAGGGATCTATTTGATTTTGACCCAAAGTTCAGGAGATGCTTTAAAAATTTTCCCATGCAAAATCTCTCATTTGTCATATTATCTCTGGATCAGCAACAGATTTTAAAAAATCTTAAGCACCGTGCAAGTTATATGTCTACATAGAGTGGAGAATAAAACATAATGACATATTTTAGGTCATGACCAGATACATTCGGAAATTATATACATAACAAATGTGAAGAAACAAATTAAAAATATAGAGCATGATCATGGGAAAGGAAAGTAATACTCACAGCAGCAAAATGGTTAACATCCCGATGGTGAGCTTCATCAGCACGAATTACAATTATAACATCCTTAAGGGTTGCATCCTTGGGTAGCTTCCAGTAGTCCATTGCAATAGCAGGAGCCGGAACATTTTCAATTGCACCACTATCAATTTCCTTCAAATACTCTGTATATGAGTATACTGCTTCCTCCTCCAGGTAACCAACAATTCTATGGGCCAGTTTGGGGGAGAGAAGATATACACCAAAGAAGCCATTGAAGAAGACTCCCTGCACAGCGAGAACCAGAAGTCTTTCATACCACTTGGGCTGTACAAGTTCCACCATGGTCATCAAGTGCATCCTCTCATTCTCTGCTTCTTCAAGCAGGGCTTTGATCCAACCGCCACTTTGCTGGAACTTGCGGAGAGACCTTAGGTGCAGCAGCATTCCTCCTACCATACCAGGAACAGCTGCCACTGTTTCCAGCATCATTGCATGACAACCATACCGTCTCTGCAAGATAGTTTACAAAATGAAACTCATAAACATATACTTTGGCAGCAATATCGAGAAGCAGACACAACAGTTGCTAAAACATGCTGTCCCCAGAGAAGAACAATTCAAGTTTTAAAGTTTGGTAAATCCACTGAAAAGAAGGGACAACTAACATACAATTGCAATATATAGAACTTGAATCTAGGAACAAAATAGTTATGTTCTGCTCAAAAAACTATCAAGAGATCTTCCCTGCACATTAAAGGAGGTCACTTATCTTCATCTCATTGCATCTACATCAGTAAGTTAAACCGTACAAAGTGCATGCACACACGCACAAAAAAAGAAAAAGAAAAAAAGAACTTTGTGTGCACCTTATTTGTCTTTACATAGAAAGTCACATTGGCTGCCACTCAGGCCACATAGTGTTTAATTATTATAAAAAAATAAAATAAAAAAATAAATCAAACATATTATAGTATTTCAATTTCACCTACACCAACAATTTTCCATTTATAGAGTGATCCATTCTCCTTCAGTATAACTAACTTCCCCACTTTCCCATCTCACATATTTGTCTCAAATTGTGATAAGAGAAACATGAATAATTCCTAAAATTTTTGTTTATTTGACAGGCATAAGTATGAGGTTCTAGTGCTCTGTATTATTAATAATCAATAACTGGCTTGTAACACTCTGTATGACTAAGTAATCCAAATCAAATTTCTTGTTTTGCACAGTAATTTCTATTGGTATGTATGGCACTAAACTCAATTTGACTAACAGAAAATTTTAATTAGCTTCTATGCAGATATACGTCAGTGGTGAAGACAAGGCTCTCCATAAGAGCAGGCTAAAAGATATGCAACTATTTTAAAATCGATCTTTAGTGGTCTGCCTATCAATACAATGTTCATGATAGCAACACCACATCTTAAGCTTGTTGAGAAGGTGAGCCCAACATGCATTATTACTATTGACATTCATTAAAGCTTGGAAAGATTATGGTCATCTTAATGAAGAATACTGTGTAAAATTAGAGAGCAAAGATCTATTGACTATTAAAGAAGGACACTGGTGTGGACAACTGCATCAGACGTTTTACCAATTTCATAAATTTAATTAAGCTCCCTCCGTATCAGTACTTTGAAAGTCTTCAGCTATATATTTCGAAAGATCTTAAGAAAAATGGGGCCCAGAGACAGCAAAAACAAACGATATAACAGAACAAGTCAAAATCACAAGGGGGTGGGGGGATTAAGAAGTGAAAATGAAACTAGCACCATCCAACAGAGAATTCTTGAGTTCGCAAAATTTGGATTCTACCTAAGAGAAGAGTCTTTACACTCTAGGAAATACACGGCCAGTGTTAAAAATATTTCACTAGGAAAAAAGAATTAAAAGCAAAACACGAGTAAAAGTTAAGTATGCTTTTTGATGAATACAATACAACACACAACAAAGGTGACTTACCTTAAAAATCATATCCGATGGAATTCTAAGAAGTTTCACGGTCCTGTACGCAACTTTATCCAAAAACTTCTTTGGCACATAATGCTTTGTCACGTCTATTGACAAGTCTGCCTCATAAGAGTCCCATGGCTACATCAGAAAAGAAAAGAAAAGAAAATCAGTCAATAGAAACTAGCAGTATGTACACTTTATAAAAAAATTTCTTGAAGTTCCGTGTAATATAAACTCACAAGAGAATAGAATAATACGTAATGTGGCTGACAAGTAAATTTTTTGTTTTTGCATGGAAAGAATGGAATAACGAAATATAGAAAACATCTCCAAATTAAATGTTACAACAACATTCGGGAAAATGCCACATATATTGGTTATTGAAATTGTTGCATTATCAAACTTAATAGATGGTTTTATAAATGTATCTAAAATACTTGTCATTTTTGTAGATTGACTCTTCAGATCACTTTGACTAAATGAGTAAATCCTAATCTGCAGCTGAAAATTATCTCACTGAAGAAATGCTGAAAACAGAGGGTTAGAAAAATGAGTAACATATCTATGTCAGTCAATGAATTGAAGACTCAAAATGCTACCTTTTTTTTTTAATAGAGTTTTAACCTATGACGTCCGTTTCTAAAAATTGCACTATTTTATCATCAAATCAAGACATTAATCAGTTTTTGATATAGACAGAGATTGAACACTAGATTTCTTATTCAATTATCAAAAATTTTACCAATTGAGTTAGCTAGAACCACCAAAATGCTACCACGCTTGAATAAGAAGGCTGGTCTAAAATTGATATAACTAACTATGACCGGTTCTTCCACTAAAATTTCAACACTATTCCTATTCACTTAAAACAACACATGGTAGATTTTCCTTTTTTTTTTTTTTTTTAAGTTGTAAAATCTGAAAGATCTCTTAAAAGAAGGGGAAAAAAAAGGAGAACAATCAACAATCCATTTTAAGATTTACAATAAATAAATTTTTTTTTTTTTTTTAAAAGTGCGTAGAACTGTTGTAGAATAACAGTAACCTCTATAGTCAATTACAACGGCTAAAAAGTGCAAGTCAAAACAACAACAACAACAACAACAAAAAAAAAATGCAATTACTCACAAAAAAATTCATTCACAAGTACACAAAGATCCATAGAATCACCCAAAGAAAAAGAGAGAAAAGTTATTATCACCATGAAACAATTCCAAGGCCAATCGGTACCATCTGGTCTCTTGATACTAGGCCTAGACAGCCCCCAATAGCTATCCACCGTTCCTTTCTCCTCATCACCATTCTTCTTCTTCTCTTCTTCCTTGATCGCTCCCACTCCTCCTCCGTTAACAACCTCTTTGCTCTTCTCCGCCCCCGAGCTCATCATTCTACTCCTCCAGTAGTAGTACTGTTGACTCTGCTGCTTATTCATCATCACGCCCTGCATGCTACCAGGCCTCGCCATCATCTCAGCCGCCGACATGTAACCGCCGCCGCCGCAGCTGATCAGCCCACTCACCAGACTCCCCGCCACAAACCTCTTCATCTCTTTTGTTTCCTCAGAGTTCGGAGAGATGTCTGAGCAGTTGTGTTTATGTATGTGAGAGAGAGAGAGAGAGAGAGACCATTTGGACTGAACTTATTTGGCTGAAACTTAAAAGTGAAAACACAAATCAAAACATGCCGCTAAAAAAAGAAAACGCAAAACGCGGGTCCAAACAGATACATGAGTCTGTTTGAATATTGCTGAAAATTGAAAACTGAAAAATACTGTAGCGAAATTATTTTTAAATGTATGAATAGTATCGTGGGACCTATTTTTAATGAAAAAGTTGCTAAAAAGTGAAATTTGTGGGTCCATAAACAGTACACGATATGCTGTGATTGATAAAAAAATTTGAAAAGTCAAAGTTTGCAGCTACTGTTCATTGAACAGTGCATGAACAGTAGCCGCAACACTCAAAACGCTCAAAAACGCGTGAAAAAAAAAAAAAAAAAACGCAAACGCAAACGCAGAAGTTTTCATCCCAATCCAAACGCATTCTTATTTGATTGAAACTGAAAACTGAAAATACTGTAATAAAATAATTTTTAAATATGTGAATAGTACTGTGAAATTCATTTTAATGAAAAATATGCTAAAAGTGATGTTTGTGGGTCCTATATACTGTTCAAGGGACCTACAGAACTGATAAAAGTGACGAAAAAGTAAGAAAAGTACCATTACTGTTTATAAACAGTAACCGCTGTCCCTGCTACAACTAACCAAAAAAAAAAAAAAAAATGCAACACAAAACGCAGACATGAGATTTTTAGCTATCCAAACGTTCACATAGACTCGGGGTTTGTGTAATGTGCTTCGCGTTGTATGGGTTTTGGTTTGGTTTGGTTTTTTTAGGCAAAGCATTTGTCGGTTTAGATGAGTTTAGATGATTAGATTAAAGGCGATATCATATAAATATATACATTGTATCGTCCAATCTGAGTGGAGTGTGACGGTTGCTTTTGGAAAACCGGATTATCTGCTACTGATTTTTTTGTTTCTATTTCTGTTACCTCTACTCTCCACTTTCACTAATTTCTTTGTTTAGAAAACATTCAGACCATCTATAAGGATCCTCTTTATTCTATCCATCTTTTTCTCTTCTTTTTTTTTTCATATTTTACACTTCTATTTTATTTAGTATCTCTTGAGATTTTCAATAAACACATTTTGGGTTTAAAAAATAATGTATAGACTCTCAAATCATTTTAAAATTTTAAATAACTTGATAGTCTGTGCACTTATAAATTTATAAAATTTGATTTGAATCAAGAAATCAAACAAGACTTCAAATTGAGAGGATCAATTTACCCCCATTGACTATTGAGGAAGGTACAACAAAATTAAATTAGTTAATAACAAAATTTCAAGAAATAACTCTGTTTTTCAAATGATCAAAATATTTAACATTCCTCCCCATATTTCAAGCTAACACGAACAAATAATTGACATTTCACCTTAAAATAAAAAAGTGGAATGTTATTATGTGGATCATTTAGGAACATAGTATCAACTTCTAAGAGTTGGCTATATAGTCCATTTGAAAATTGCGTATTTCCAATAATTTGTTTGCATAATATGAAACAAAAAATAAAAAACTAGTTTATTTTCAAAAAGCTCAAAATTATATTACTTTGCAATGAAAAGTAGTGTGACTCAAAAACAATACATAAAGACAAACAAAGAAAAACTAGCTTATAAACGCGATCCAAACTCATAAATAATAAGATTGTGGTTCAAGACCCCAAGGTTGAGGTGGAGGTAAATTTAGGTCATATTTCTAACCATAATTACATACGAAAAAATAAATAAATCACTCAAATATAAATAACTTCTTTTTAGGATAAAAACCTCAAACTTTCATGAAAATTTAGCTATACTCAATAAGAAGAACGTCATGAAATTGTGTAGGAACATCCTTTATTTATATTAAATAATCACTAACATGCTTTGCATATTTAACTAAATTATGAGTTACAAAATTGCATAAAATCTCTAATGATTGAATAAGAAATCAGGATTCAATCACTATTTATACCAAAAACTGACTAATATCTTAATTTGATGATAAAAAATTATTATTAAGAACCGACGATATGAGTTGAAATTATCTAAAATAATAAAATAAATAAATAAATTACCTAATGTGTGAAAGAAAATAATTACAGAAGAAAGCAAGTAATTTATCCAACTGATTGATTATGTGGGACCCAATCGTTTCCTGCAGGCTCCACTAGGGCAAATGATTGAGTTGTATAGGACGAAGAATGCTTTTGGGTTGTAGACTAGTAGAGCTGCTATAAAACACTGAGAGCGACATTCTCGGTGAGTAACCGACAATATACCCTTGTACGAGTATATAGTATGTACCCTTGTCTTCTCTTTGAAATTACAACTCTACTACTCTCATTTTCATTCCAACTTGATTGGAGGAGTTGTCGAGGTCAAGACCCGTAAAGTGTAAATTACAGTGCTGATTGTTACGTGGCAGGCAAACCATGCCACAGGTGTTACTAAAAAAAGGAGTTGTCAGGAAATTAATTGCTCAGGCGACCAAAGTTGACTTCTAAGGGGTTTGGAAGGACTTAGGAGTTAGGAGCAATCATGCATTTAATTAAGGAAAGTTTATAAGGGAAAAGTTAAGAAGTGCTTTTATAGTATTAATTAACCATCTATTTATGATAAGTTTTGACATTATTTTTATAGGGAATGAAAAAAATTGTTAAAATATTAATTATTTTTTTTAATAAAAATTTTCTTTAATTAAATTATTAACTAATACTTTAAGAGCACTCGTCAGCATAACTTATTTTATAATAATTAACAAATCTAGAATAATTAAAGGTTCAATTAAACAAATCTAAAATAAATAAAGGTTCAATTAAAATTTAAAAAATATTAAATGGTTTGATTAGGGGTGGCAAAATCTGACAGGATCTGTGAACTCGACACAACTAACTCATTTTTAAACAGATCATGGGTTGAGGCTAAATAGGTTCGGGTCATATTCGGGTTGACACAGCAAACTCGTTTAATAAATGGGTCAGGTTCGTGTTCAACATGCAAACCCGTCTGACCTGTTTAGCTTATTAAGTTATTAGTTTTTCTTTATATTATTGCTTAATTTATGGTTGTTTTTATATGTTTATTATTATATTTATGGTTGTAATTGTATTTTAATTTTAGATATATGAAAATTGATAAAAATTATATAGGTTAGGTATGACCTATTAATCAAATAGATTATTAAACGGGTTATTTGTATTGATTTTTACATAACTTGTCAATTAAACGTGTCAGGTAGGGTCGACCTGTTTAATAAACAAGTCATGTTTGGGTTGAGGATTCTTGACACGTTTAGCCGAATACTCATGGCTTGACACGATACAAACCCAACCTGCGAATATGAATTGCCACCCCTAGGTTTGAGTTTGCTTTTCTAATCTTGATTCTTGTGTGGTTAGTGGCACAGGCAATGAACAATGTTGCTAAAAACACTATTTTTTTTCACAACTTGTTAAGATGGTAATTATATATATAAATATATAAATATATATATATATATATATATAATTTCAATTATATAAAGTCCAATTTTGTGTCACGTGTCTAATTTAAGAATTTTATTTTTGTATCATATTCTAAAAAAAAAAAAAATTACACCAAGTTAATTATTCATTGAAAAAAAACAAAGAGTAAACCAATCATACACCTAATTTAATCCTTTTTTTTTCTAAATACCTATGATCTAAACCACCTTAAAATTGATCTTGGAATAATATGTGGCATTTTATGGACTATGTAACCAGCTAGAAGCTCTGTGTGGGCATGATAAATTTCATTTTAGTACCCAGTAAAATGATAAATATTTGTTATTGACCAAATTATAATTATACACAGGTTAATTAGGATCAAAACACCTCCTTAAAGTTGTATGATAGAATATTCAAAATAAGTGCTAACAAAAAATTACATGAAATTATCATATGGTTTAAGTTTTTTTTTTTTTTTTTTTTTAGAAAGTGCAAAAGCCCAATAAGATCATTTTTATAAGGGTAAATCCAGCCCAAAGGCACGAATGAGGATGAAGTGATCTAATAGACAAAAGGGAACCTCCCAAAATAATTTCCACAAAGGCCCAAACTACTACAATTACTGAGGTGAAGAACTAAGCCCTCCCGTGACAGTTGAAGAAAGGATTATGAGTAACCAATTCCCCTTTGAACCGAGGTGCCACCTTCCATTAAACTCACCCCAGGAAGCGCAAAAAAGGGATAAGCACCACTAAGGGTCTATTTGGGATCCACTTATTTTGCTAAAACTGAAAACTTTTTCCTGAAAGTATTGTAGATAAAAGTAAAAGTTAGCTAAAATAGTACAATGAGACCCATGAACAGTAACAAAAATAAGCTGAATAATAAAATAAGCTGGCTTTTTAATTTTTGCTAAACACACACTAAAACAATCACCTCCACATTAATAACGTTTTACACATAATCTCTACCACTTTAAATGTTGATTGACTAGTTTGAATAGTGGAAACATCCTTAAAAGTCCTATTTCATGATCAAAGAATGGCAGACCAAAGGGATGTTGGGACAAGTATCCCCTAAATCCAGCTGGAAACAGCCCAGCTAGGAAGAGAGGGTAGGGAAAAATGACTATAAAAGGTGGAGAGGTACAACATGAGAAGGGATTCAAAAAAATTTGGTGAGTAAGCCTAGAGAAGAACAAGAGAGAGAAAGTTGTAATAAAACAATATGTCTAAGAGTTTTTAATCTTTTATCCTATCCCTTGTATCTCTGAAATCCAATTTCTATATCCATAAAAGTCTTCTTTAGTCCTTCTTATCTTTCAATTTGCTGTTTAGATCTCCCATTGTGGAATATTTGCCCATCTTTTTATAAATTAGTTGGGTAAATCATCTTTGTTATTACTTTTCTCTTAGTGGTTGTTTTTGACCCCCACAAAAAAAAAATATATATATATATATATATATATTGCTTTAGGATCAAATTATATATATAAGAAGAGTAATGTTAGAGATACTAACTTTTTTTACAAAAATTTTTACAAACCGTTGATGTGATGAGTGATTATTAGTAAATGAAAAAATGATGTTAATAGTAGGTTTTGATGAAAACCAATAAGAAGTTAGTCACTTCAACAGTTTGTAAAAATATTATAAAATGGTTGCAACCGTGGCATTACTCATAATTAATTTTGTATCTCACATGATCAAGGTGGAATAAAAAATTTTAGTTGAGAAGGGCCAAGTTTTAATATCTTTTTTGATGGAACAAAAGAAATTATGATCGAGTTAGGAATGAAAACATGCAAATGCACCAGATTTGGCTCAAAGCCAATGATTAATTGATTACCTCCAAGAATTTCTCTTGGCTCAAGAAGAACAGAGATAGGTTCCTTTAGCGTTCCATAGTGAAAAGAGATGGCATCCCTCTTACTACCCAGTTTACAAAGTAAATTCTGGTGGTCCAACATCGTGATTCCTTTGCTGTTGGAATTAGGGTAATTGTGAGAGACTCGGCTAGCTATGTTATTGGTGCCCTCACCCAAATAATTACACTTCCCTCATGCGTATAATTCCTCTAGCACCCAATCCCTAAAAACTGTGTACCTCTCCCACTTTTTTTTTATGAACACCGTTGTGTCTATTTTGTCATAGCCTTTGTCAATAAGTTTATGAACACTATTCTCTATTCTCTCATAGCCTTTGCCAATAAAGAGTGGATATCAAACTCATTTGCAAACGGCATTCTTAAAACATGGACAATCACAAAGTCAAACCATGCACCGCTGATATTAGATACTCACAGACTTTTAGCTTTTCGCAAAGACAAACATGTATTTGATAAATTGGAAGCAATAATCAAAGATCAAACAGCCAGAGGTTGGAGTATTTCTACCTGCATGCAAGGATTTGATAATCAATTTAGGTTTAAAAAGTTGATCCTAACACTACAACTATGTGTTTAGGATGAATTGAACATAGTCTTTAGGATAAATTGGAAGCAATAATCAAAGATCAAACAGCCAGAGGTTGGTGTATTTCTACCTGCATGCAAGGATTTGATAATCAATTTAGGTTTAAAAAGTTGATCTTAACACTGCAACTATGTGTTTAGGATGAATTGAACACAGTTTTTAGGCTAAAATGCAAAACTCACTCTCTAAATTTCACAACTTTTCATTTTAGTCCTTTAAATTTGCATTTTATCATTTCAGTCCTCTAAGTTTCAATCCTCCTCAATCTAGTCCTTTGCAGTCATTCCATTCACCCATGCCATTAACTTGCCCAAAACAACGTTGTTTTGGCCTTAATTTAATATTTAAATTTTATTTTATTATTTATTTCTTAATTAAAAAAAGTTAATTATAAAAAATAAAAATAAAAACCCAGACATTAGGGGGTGTTTGGTACATGCACTTAAAAAATGAAAACGTGTTTGAGTGGGTGTACCAAACGAGGCCTAAAATAGCAAACAAGAGAGGACAAAGCTGCCGAGTATTGAGACCAAAAGGGAGAAAGAGAGACCAAGAGACCAAGAGGGAAAACAAGAGACAGATTGAGCGGAGCCGCCGAGTATTGGCTTGAGTCGAGCTAGTGAAATACGTCCTCTTTCTCTCCCTCGATTTGTCTCTCGCTCTCCCTCTTAGTCTCTAGATCTCTCAAACAAGTACAATACAACTACAATTTAGGACCACTACTTGAGTGTCGTAATTCATGGCTAAGTAACATTAGGAAGAAAATCAACTAGAATTGAAAACCCATTTCCAACTCATATGTACTACATAAAAAATTGATGTGGTGAAAAGTGTCATAACTCATATGTGAAATAACCTAGATCTTACCAGAGTGGTTGAAGTATATTGGTAGAGCAGGATTTTGGTTTTCAATTGAACATTCAAAGTAGTTGTAGTACATCACAATTCTTACCAAAGATGCTTTAGTAGTGAAATAACCAATTCTAAATTAAGGCCAAAACGACATAGTTTTTGGGCAAGTTAATGGTAGGAATAGATATAATGTTAATAGAGGACTGAATTGAGGAGGATTAAAACTTAGAAGACTGAAATGATAGAATGCAAACTTAGAGAATTCAAATGAAAAGTGGTGAAACTTAGAAGTTGAGTTTTGCATTTTGACCTAGTTAAAGAGCAAGAAATTTAGTGATTGAAGCCTGAATTGATGAGTTTAAATGAGTTTCTAACACCTCAAGGTTGATAATGGATTATCAAATTAGATTTTGATAAGATGATGTTTGGAAACAAAATATATACATATGATAAGACATTGGAAATTTGAAGCCAGAGACGCATGTGCCTATTGGCTGGTAATGAGCACTAAATATCAGCACTTGTCCTGGGTGACCAAATGTCAATGGCACTCAGTGCCCAACAAGGACGTAGCTAGGAATTTATATTTATACTACAAAAATTGTAGTATTAATACAATAATCATAATTCAAAATTTTATTGAATACAGAATTATCAACTTTGATATATTATCATATTCTCAACAATTATTTAGATCACTATAGATATATACAAAAAATTTCACTATTGTTTTATAAACTATCAACCCATCATTATTTGTAATATTGAAAATTTCCTATATTTTAATTTTTTAATGAATTATTTAACACCTAATTTCAAAAAAAAAAAATCAACTTAAAAAAATGATGACATAGAGAGATAAAATATATTATAATATAGCAATACAAAAATTGAAGAACAAAATCTTGATAAACAAAACGTATTCATTAAACTAATTAGAAAGGCAAAAACTCATATGGTCAGATTCATATCATAATAATAAAACAAAAAAAACAAAACAATATGACCATTATCATATATATAACAAACTTAAATCTAAATGCCCATATGCTTGAGTTTATTTGGTTGTGTTGAAAAGTGAGTTAACATATTGACTTGAGAGAGGCCAATGTAGGCTAGCAGCAATAGGGAGAAGTACTAAGAGCATTAGCATTAGGGAATGTTAATGCCAAATGTAATGAGAATTTGGAATTTGCAGCCTCAAAAACTCTTGTATCAAAGAATTGTAAACAGTAATATTGCAAATTTTTTTGCAATACTGCTACAGTGCAATTCTAAGCATAGAATTGCATTGTAGCAGTATTGTAAAAATATATATATATATATATATTTTATGATGTTTTCCCCCGAAATTTCTCTCTCATCAACACATTATTTATGTTCTCTTCTCTCTTTTCCTTCTCTATTTCTCCATCTGCTCTCTCATCTCTGAAGCTTCATAGCCATCTCCGAAATTTCTCACCCATCTCCATCTCCGAAATTTCTCACCTGATTCACCCTCACCCATCTTCATCGCTGAAGCTTCACACAGCCTCTCTCTCATCTCTCATCGTGGATCAACGAGTTGGGTTTGGATCGATGGGCTGGGATCAGTTGATGGTGGGTTTGAAATGGTGGATCTGTTGATCGGTGGGTGGATCAGTTGGGTTGATCATCGGTAGCTCCAATGGTGGCTCCTGTGATTTTTTTTTTAATGGGTTTGCTCCAATGGGTTTCAAATCGGCGACATGGGTTTCTGATCGATGGCATGGTTTTGCTAATTGGTGGCTTGGGTGGTGGGTGTGGTGGCCGTTGTTAGCTCCAACTGGTTTGATGGTTTGTGTGTGTGTGGCTCTGTTGATGGTTTGATGGTTTGTATTTGTGTGTGTGGCTTTGTTGATGGTTTGATGGTTTGTGTTTGTGTGTGTGTATGGCTCTGTGTGTGTGGTGATGGGTTTGGATAGGTTGATCGATGTATCATGGGTTTGTGTGTGTGGCTCTGTGTGTTGAACTGATGCTAGAGGTTGAGGGAGAAAGAGAGGAAAAAAAATACTATTGGAAAGCCCAGGAAAATCAAATCATGCCAAAGTCTGAAAAAAAGTGACAGTTGGAAAGAAATAATAAAGAAAGATTAAAAAATAATATTTTAATAAAAATAGAGTTTTGAGATACTTGAGGTATTGTAAAATGGTATGGTATAATGATAAAGTGACTTTTTGGAATAGTAAAATAGAGTAGAATTGGAATTTTCCAATGCTAATGCTCTAAAGATAGCTTCTTGAGATTTGAAAAAAATCGAAAAAATGTAAGTTTTTGTTTGAAGAAGTGATTAAATGATGCTCTTTTGAAATAGTATGTTATTATGCATTGGGTACACAACAAATCATTTGGACAACTAGGGGCTAGCTAGTATATTATTTGAGGATTTGTGGACTTTGAATCATATATCTATTGGACTTTGTTGAGATCTTAGGAATAATTGGGGGCCGGTCATATTTTTTGAGGGGGCCCATTTCCTATTACTTTCTTGTTGGATTAGACCTATAACCTAAAACTACCATAATAGTAGAAGAAAATTAAGTGTCCGTTTGGTAATGTTGTTCTAATAACGTTATTTAAGTATTGTGGAAATACGTGTGGATGAAAAAGTATTGTAAAAATACATGTTATGTCGTTTAAACAATGAAAACTGTTGTTTAAACAATACTACCAAACAGATCCTAAAATTTGGGGAGAAGGCATGCCCCCCCCCCCCCCAAGCAATAAGGTAGCTCCGCCCCTCATGCCCAAATCCAAATGTTAATTGACATTTGGACATAGGGTTCCAATCTAGATCAATTTCAATTTTATTGCAGTTTTAACTTTTTCCACATTAGTTTTTCAATTTTTTTGTTTTTTCAGAAGACATTAGTTTTTCAGTTTAATCCGACTTTGGGACCTAAAATTTACTCTTTTCAGGTTCAGATATTTAGGATATGACTGATTTTAATTAAATACATATTTCTAAGAAATTTAATTTAATTATAAAAAAACAAAAGCTGTACTATTTATCCATTATAATTAAATAATCTATTCTTAATGGTGCACCCTTAATAATAATTAAATCTTTAAAGGGCCAAACAAAATTAACTAATCACAATCATATGTATCCCGTCTTAATTGTAGGAATGTATTAAATGTTAAATCTTGTTTCTAACTATAACTTTTAGTCTGGTAATCTAATCGAAGTATATGATATATGGGTTTGACCGTAAGGATTTCTAAATTATTTCAACGAACTATTGAAAATCCAACAGTTAAAATTATGTTTTTAACCTTATGTCATGAAATGATAATTTTACCCTTAAACAGAGGTTTGGTTTTGGCGTTCATGGTAGAGAAAATACTTTTACCCCACTCTGTAGTGTAGCTTATGTAGAAGCAATGGCCGCAGTGAGAGCTTTAAGTTATGTTTAGGAATTCAGTCTTTTATCCATTGTTTTGGAGGGTGACTCGAAGTGACCATCAAAGCTCTTAGTAGTGATGATGAGTCATTTGCCTCATATGGTCACCTTATTGTTGAGGCCAAATTATTTACATATATCTTCTGTTTTCTTAGTTTTTTTCATATTCGTAGACAATGTAACTCTTTAGTTCATGACCTTACTAGACATGTTAGCAGTTTATCTATATTGATAGTGTATAATCTCCGCCGGATTTGGGTGGTCATGGGGACCTCTAACGTGGATTGTGCCAAGTGAAATCTTGCCGTTGGAAGTCAGACCAGCCGGGCAAGGCATAGGCATTGCCAGCAATTTTTTGTTGACGTTCATCCTGTCTCAGGCATTCTTGTCCATCTTATGTAAGATGAAATATGGGGTGTTCTTGTTCTACGCCGGGTGGGTTCTGATAATGACCGTTTTTGTGGGGCTCTTTTTGCCGGAGAATAAGGGGCTTCCTTTACAAGAAATGGACAAAATCTGGCAAGACCATTGGTTCTGGCATCGATTTGTTGAAGACCTTTCCTCAAGCTATGCAAATATGATTAAGTTTAATAAGTTACTACAAAACATTGTTTGTGACTCAACTGCTGGGACTAGGGGATTTTCTTATTACTTTCATTTCGATACAGCGGGAATCGGAATCAGAATCAAAATCAGCCAGGACATTCACTTTGATCTTTGGGAAGTGATACAGAACTCATCAGTGTAGTCGATGATTTGACTACTGTTGTATCGAGGGATTAGATCGCAGCTAGATTAGCTTATTTTTTTGTTGAACAGAAATCATGTACTTGCTTTGTTAACCAAATAAATTTAGTTCTTGCATTTGTTGAATATTATCTATAGAATTCAAGAATTCTGCCAAGAACAGCGTGGTGCGCTTGCACGCGTTCAAAAGTACAATTCAGCCATTAAACTCGACATTCCAAACTTGAAATCAAAATTAACCTTGAAGATTGATGTTCGAGATGCTTACAAGTGTGCTCATATGATCAATCACTACTTCTAGTTCTGGGAACACCTCCTGCATATTATATAGGTTAACACCAAAGACCTGTTTGCCTAAGATCCTACGTGATTATTAGGTAAACAACCGTATGCTCATTAAATTATGACAAAAATAAGGCTAAGATTGCATAAACTCATGACACAACAAGACAAACAGATTTGAAGAACCCTGCAGCACATCCTTTTTGGTTTCTAGGATATTCGATCGTTGTCATTTTTTGTGGTTGGTTGGGAGGTGACCACCCAGGGCTCAATCTCAAATCCAGCATCAACATTCTTTTCCTCCGGTTGGGATACTTGAATGACTTGATAGCACACAGTAAATAAAAAATAGTCCGATTATCATAAACATTTAGCTATAGGTATGAGGCCCCTCTACGCTAAAGTGGAAATGAAATCATGAATTCAATCCAATACACGAGTATGTGAGTGTATTTTCCTATCAAAAAACCCTTTAAACAGCCAGAGGATAATGTAAAATTCAGAAAAATTGCGCGAAGACAGGAAATGATAGATTTAACTAATCATTGAGCAACCATGGGACCAAAAATTGTAATCCGAAAGTAAATGCCTTCAGCCCTTCACTGATCCGTGTAATACTCTCTAAACAGATAGTTAAATTGAATGGTTTCTATATATATATATATATGCTGAGAAGCCCTGACATGGTACATGTGAAGACATTTAACTTTTAAAGCATTCAATGAATTATGATAATAACACGAATGCCGTACATATAAAGCAGAAGCAAATGAGAATGAATTTAAAGGCAACCCACAGGCACAACTAATCACCACTTACAATTGTTTTAGTAAATAACATGCCTTTCCATCTTGATTGCAGACAACTAACATGCTTCCATAAAAAAAACTGACATGCTTGATAGACACAACAAAAACATGCAATTACAAATCACCATTATAGAGAAGCTGTCATTAAAGCCAACCAAATTGGATTTAAAATCCACATACCATATATTCCATCCTCTCAAACTTGTCTGACAAAACAATACATGCTCCTATAGACACAAATGTCCTCACCATAAGCAATTCAAGATTATACATGTCTGAACATTTAGGGGCTGTTTGGTAGACAAACTCCAATACATGTTTTCAGTTTTTAAACAACATTATACGCATTTTTACACTTTTTCACTCACACGTATTTCCACACATGTTTTCAAACACATGTACCAAACACCCCCTTATCTATTTGAATCTTCACAGAATACATCTTAATGATAATCAAGAGGGGCTGGTGCCTCTCTCAATTCCTTTCCCTGAAAGTGAATGTCCTGCAGAGAAAGTACAGTCATAACTCAAATAATAAAAAGTAGACGAAAGATAAGCATCAGGATTATTTTTCAATAAAATAAGGACATGCTTGATATATTGTATTAGACACTTCCAAGAATAACAAAAACAATAAATTTTACCGAGACTAAAAACCTACCCGTAAGACCCACCTCTACCCTTTCACAATGAGACATTCAATGCAGTTAAGCAAAGTCATTTTTCCATCAAAGCTATCCATAGGTTAAATTGAGTTTGCTTTTAGTCAAACCTAATACAAGAAATTTACAATATTCCATATCTCTTTTCTATTTACCTGTCTTTTTCGAAACAAAGATGGAACATTATAAAATCACAAAAAGAAAAATAAAAGATGTAATCAAACAAACTCCTGCTGTGTTCTACACAAAATCTAGGAGATACTAAAGAGACAAAATTAGTAAGTTATTTGACAACTGAAATTTAAAATGAAACACAAAGAAGAAACAGCTTCTTTTTTTGCCTCATTTGGGCTGCCTTCCTATCCCCTTAGTACAGAGTAATTGCTGAGAGACCTAAACTGGAAGACGTCAGCAAATTTCCTAACTCAAATGTTAACATACATCTCTTTATGTTTTATTCCCCTTCATCCTCACCTTTTACTTATCAAAAAAAAAAAATGTTAACATACTGATCAAGGGTCTGCTGACCCAGCGCTTAGTTTACGGTGAATTTTTTTAATTGGTAATTTACACATGCACTCAGCAGCTCAGCCTCACCCTCCACCCACACTTGTAAGCCATAGAGAGTCTAGTCTGTCTTTGTAACCAATACAGTACTAAATACCAAAGCAAATGATGTCCAATCAAACACAGTTTTCAATGCTATTAAGTTAAATCATAATTGTATTTTCAGAAAGAAAGTAGACAAAGCCTTCAAAAGAAAAAAGTAGGTAAAAATATGCAGATAAAATCATAAACAATTGTAGATAAAATTTGTAAAACTAACTGTTAACCAAACAAAAAAGACATTTATTATCAAGTCTTTATATGTTCTATGGAAAAGATCCAGTAAAAGGAGGAAACTGATACCGTTTAGGCACTACAAAATAATGACTGTAATGACGGAATTCCCCTATTTGTGAAGTACAGAATTTCATAATACCCCATCAGCTAGCCTACGTGACCAAAGTCACCATCCCAAGTAAAGAGAGGAAGCTGTTTCATACAATACATAGGGTTGTTACACCATGAACATGATATCCCTACAAATTTCATTAAAAAAATCTCCCTTATTGGTTTACCAACCTTAGGAAAAGTCTTTAACGCCAAAATGAGCTAGCATCCAGGTCATTGAAAAATAAAATTTTATTTAAAAATGGCAGGCTAAAAGTATGAAACAAGATGCTATGAATTGATACGTGCAATTGGAAAACCAGTGACAAAACTCAGATTCTAAGCCAATATAAGATGGGAAAGAAATAAATAAAACAGATAAAAAAGTGGATCCCAATTAAAAATGAATTCACTTCACCATGAATTCTTAAAGAAAATCATTTTCTTCTATGCAAAACAAGATGCCAGAAATTGGGAAGATATTTTAGGAAGTGCATCTACATGTTCACAAGATATAAAGATGCATAACACATGGAAAAACAGTTTTAGAGATTTTTTTTAGAGATTTTTTTAAAAAAAAAAACCTCCATACATATTTGGGTGTAAAATATTCTGTTTTCAAATTAATTCTTTTAATAATATGATTCTAACTAAATCTAGATTTACAAACTGGGAAATTTCAAAATAATTTTTTTTTATCAAAGTTTAATTTAAAAATATGGGAGAGGGGAAATTTTTTAATGAGCTTTAGAATAAGTTTTTATTATTATTATTAAAGTTTAATTGAATAATTTTTTATTAAGATGCAGTGCATGTGTAGCATTTTCCATCCATTATATTACCAGAAAGCTAACAGAAGGGTTGATTATACAATTATCAAAGTACAAGGGGTCTATTTGATTTTGACCCAAAGTTCAGGGGATGCTTTAAAAATTTTCCCATGCAAAATCTCTCATTTGTCATATTATCTCTGGATCAGCAATAGATTTTAAAAAATCTTATGTACCATGCAAGTTATATGTCTATATAGAGTGGAGAATAAAACATAACGACATATTTTAGGAGACCAGATACGTTCAGAAATTATATACATAAAAAATGTGAAGAAACAAATTTGTGAAAAAAAAATATAGAGCATGATCATGGGAAAGGAAAGTAATACTCACAGCAGCAAAATGGTTAACATCCCGATGGTGAGCTTCATCAGCACGAATTACAATTATAACATCCTTAAGGGTTGCATCCTTGGGTAGCTTCCAGTAGTCTATTGCAATAGCAGGAGCCGGAACATTTTCAATTGCACCACTATCAATATCCTTCAAATACTCTGTATATGAGTGTATTGCTTCCTCCTCCAGGTAACCAACAATTCTATGGGCCAGTTTGGGGGAGAGAAGATATACACCAAAGAAGCCATTGAAGAAGACTCCCTGCACGGTGAGAACCAGAAGTCTTTCATACCACTTGGGCTGTACAAGTTCCACCATGGTCATCAAGTGCATTCTCTCATTCTCTGCTTCTTCAAGCAGGGCTTTGATCCAACCACCACTTTGCTGGAACTTGCGGAGAGACCTTAGGTGCAGCAGCATTCCTCCTACCATACCAGGAACAGCTGCCACTGTTTCCAGCATCATTGCTCGACAACCATACCGTCTCTGCAAGATATTTTACAAAATGAAACTCGTAAACATATACTTTGGCAGCAATATCCAGAAGCAGACACAATGGTTGCTAAAACATGCTGTCCCCAGAGAAGAACAATTCAAGTTTTATAGTTTGGTACATCCACTGAAAAGAAGGGATAACTAACATACAATTTCAATGAATGGAACTTGAATCTAGGAACAAAATAGTTATGTTCTACTCAAAAAACTATCAAGAGATCTTCCCTACACATTAAAGGAGGTCACTTATCTTCATCTCATTGCATCTACATCAGTAAGTTAAACCATACAAAGCGCATGCACACGCGCACAAAAAAAAAAAAAAAAAAAAACTTGGTGTGCACCTTATTTGTCTTTACATAAGAAGTCACATTGGCTGCCACTCAGGCCACATAGTGTTTAATTATTATAAAAAAATAAATCAAACATATTATAGTATTTCTATTTCAACTACACCAACAATTTTCCATTTATAGAGTGATCCATTCTTCTTCAGTATAACTTACTTCCCTACTTTCCCATCTCACATATTTGTCTCAAATTGTGATTAGAGAAACATGAATAATTCCTAAAATGTTTGTTTATTCAACAGGCATAAGTATGTAGTTCTGGTGCTCTATATTATTAATAATCAATAACTGGCTTGTAACACTCTGTATGACTAAGTAATCCAAATTACATTTCCTGTTTTGCACAGTAATTTCTATTGGTATGTATGACACTTAACTCAATCTGACTTACAGAAAAATTTAATTAGCTTCTATGCAGATATACGTCAGTGGTGAAGACAAGGCTCTCCCTAAGAGCAGGCTAAAAGAGATGCAACTATTTTAAAATTGATCTTTAGTGGTCCGCCTATCAATACAATATTCATGATAACAACACCACATCTTAAGCTTGTTGAGAAGGTGAGCCCAACATGCATTATTCCTATCGACATTCATTAAAGTTTGGAAAGAATGTGATCATCTTAATGAAGAATACTGTGTTAAATTAGAGAGCAAAGATCCAATTGACTATTAAAGGACACTGGTGTGGACACCTGCAACAGATGTTTTACCAATTTCATAAATTTAATTAAGCTCCCTTGGTATCAGTACTTCAAAAGTGTTCAACTATATATTTTGAAAGATCTTGAGAAAAATGGGTCCCAAAGACAGCAAAAACAAACAATATAACAGAACAAGTCAAAATCACAAGGGGGTGGGGGAATTAAGAAATGAAAATGAAACTAGCACCATCCTGCTAAAAGGACAAGGCAGAGGAAAGCATAAAAAAGTTGTCAAAAATTCTTCCTGAATTATGCAAAAGCAAAATAGAATCGAAGATATCAAAGAAATTATCAAAAAAATTCAATTATAAGAAGAGTCCAATAAATTTATGATGATGTTAAAAATACATCTTGCTTCAAATGGACTACAAACATTGACCCAATAAAATTAATCTTGAACAGACAAAATTGCAAAATAGCAACAAATTAATCTTCCATGGTTGCATCGATAAGGCTCCTAATCAAGATACAAAAGTAACTAAAAGAACTTCTAAACCAAGTGAGAAACTACTAAAACCAACTAGAAAAAAGGTCTCAAACATAAAATAAGACTCATGGGCCAACAATATTATATATCCTATTCCAGAAATTTTGAAAATTACCCAATAACCTCACTTTAAAACATAATTAAAAGTGAACCACCAACTTTCTAAGTAGATAAACTTGATACTAAGACTCAATAGTAACAAAAGTAGTCTATGGGCGGTGCCAAAGAGTCCCCACACCAAAACTAGACCACAAATCTTGAGTCTTCTTGCTATTTGATCTTATTTTTCCTTGAACTCTGTTGGCTACATCACTATCACTACAAAATACTTCCAACAGAGCATTCTTGAGTTCGTAAAATTTGGATTCTACCTAAGAGAAGAGTCTTTATGCTCTAGGAAATACATGGCCAGTGTTAAAAATATTTCGCTAGGAAAAAAGAATTAAAAGCAAAACACAAGTAAAAGTTAAGCATGCTTTTTGATGAATACAATACAACACACAACAAAGGTGACTTACCTTAAAAAACAAATCCGTTGGAATTCTAAGAAGTTTCACGGTCCTGTATGCAACTTTATCCAAAAACTTCTTTGGCACGTGATGCTTTGTCAAATCTATTGACAAGTCTGCCTCATAAGAGTCCCATGGCTACATCAGAAAAGAAAATCAGTCAATAAGACTAGTATGTACACTTAATAATAAAAAAAATTATTGAAGTTCCATGTAATATAAACTCACAAGAGAATAGAATAATGCGTAATGTGGTTGACAAGTAAATTTTTTGTTTTAGCACGAAAAGAACGGAACAAGGAAATATAGAACATATCTCCAAATTAAATGTCATAATTACATTCGGGAAAATGCCAAGGATATTGGTTACTGAAATTGTTGCATTTATCAAACTTAAGAGATGGTTTTATAAATGTATCTAAAACAGTTGTCATTTTGTAGATTGATTTTCTTCAGACCACTTTGACTAAATGAGTAAATCCTAATCTGCAGCTGAAAATTATCTCACTGAAGAAATGCTGAAAAGAGAGGGTTAGAAAACTGAGTAACATATCAAAATAAACAAGTGCCTATGTCAGTCAATGAATTGAAGACTCAAAATGCTGCCATTTTTTTTTATATAGAGTTTCAACCTATGGCATCCACTTCTAATAATTGGACTCTTTTATCATCAAGCCCAAACACCAATCAATTTTTGGTGCAGATGAGAATTGAACACCAGATTTCTTATTCAATTTCTTACCAGTTATGTTAGCTGGAACCACCAAAATGCTACCACGCTTGAATAAGAAGGTTGGTCTAAAATTGATATAACTAACCATGACCGGTTCTTCCACTAAAATTTCAACACTGTTCCTATTCACTTAAAACAACACATGGTAGATTTTCCTTTAAAAAAAAAGTTGTAAAATCTGAAAGATCTCTTAAAAGAAGCGGAAAAAAAAAAAAAAAAAAGAGAACAATCAACAATCCATTTAAGATTTACAATAAATAAATTATAAAAAAAAAAAAGTGTGTAGAACTGTTGTAGGACAGCATAATAGGCAACAAAATCCAGAACAGTAACCTCTATAGTCAATTACAACGGTTAAAAGTGCAAGTCAAAACAACAACAACAAAAAAAGGCAATTACTCAAAAAAAAAAAAAAAAAATCATTCACTAGTACACAATGATCCAAAAAATAACCAAAAGAAAAAGTTATTATTATTACCATGAAACAATTCCAAGGCCAATCGGTACCATCTGGTCTCTTGATACTAGGCCTAGACAGCCCCCAATAGCTATTAACCATTCCTTTCTCCTCATCACCATTCTTCTTATCCTTCTTCTCTTCTTCCTTGATCGCCTCCACTCCTCCTCCATTAACAACCTCTTTGCTCTTCTCCGCCACCGAGCTCATCATTCTACTCCTCCAGTAGTAGTACTGTTGACTCTGCTGCTTATTCATCATCACTCCCTGCGTGCTACCAGGCCTCGCCATCATCTCAGCCGTCGACATGTAACCGCCGCCGCCGCGGCTGATCAGCCCCCTCGCCTGACTCCCCGCCACAAACCGCTTCATCTCTTTTATTTCCTCAGATTTCGGAGAGATGTCTGAGCGGTTTTGTGTATGTCTGAGAGAAAAACAGAGAGAAAGAGACTCGGGGTTTGTGTACTGTGCTTCGCGTTGCATGGGTTTTGGTTTGGTTTGTTTTTTTTAGGCCGTTGCTTGAGCTTCAAGGCAAAGCATTTGACGGTTTAGATGAGTTTAGATGATTAGATTAAAGGCGATATCATATATAAATATATACCGTAAAATTGCATCGTCGAATCTGAGTGGAGTGTGACGGTTGCTTTGGAAAACCGGATTATCTGCGGCTGATTCTTTGTTTCTATTTCTGTTACCTCTACTCTCCACTTTCACTAATTTCTTTTGTTTAGAAAATATTCACGCCACCTATTTCTTTCCTTCTATTTCTCTTTTTCATATTTTACACTTCTATTTTTTATTTATTTAGTCATGTATATGCTATTATGAAAGATCTTGTAAGTTCATTAATTAGTATCTCTTGAGATTTTCAACAAACACATTTAGGGTTTAAAAAAATAATTTATAGACTTTCAAGTCGTTTTTAAAATTTTTAATGACGTGATAGTTTATACACTTATAAATTTATAAATTTTGATTTGAATCAAGAAATCAAACAAGACTTCAAAATTGAGAGGATCAGTTTACCTCCCCCCCCCCCCCCCATTGAGGTAGGTACAACAAAATTAAATTTGTTAATGACAAATTTTCAAGAAATAATACTGTTTTTCAAATGATCAAAATATTTGACATTCCTCCCCATATTTCACTCTAACATGAACAGATAACTAACATTTCACCTTATAACAAAAAGGTGGAATGTTATTATTTTGATCATTTAGGAATACAATATCAACTTCTAAAAGTTGGATATAATGGCCATTTGAAAATTACTTATTTTCAGTAGTCTATTTGCATAATGTTAAACAAAAAACTAAAAGTTAGTTTATTTTCAAAAAGTTGAAATTATATTACTATGTAATGAAAAGTAGTGTGAGACTTATAAACAATACATAAAACAAAAAAAAAAACCTTATAAACGCAACCGAAACTCATAAATAATAAGATTGTGGTTCAAGACCCCAAGGTTGAGGTGGAGATAAATTTAGGTCATATTTCTAACCATAATTCCAAAATGAAAAAAATAAATAAATCACTTGGATATAAATAACTTCTTTTTTAGGATAAGCACCTCAAACTCTCATGAAGATTTAGCCATAATCGGCAAGAAGAATATCATGAAATTGTGTAGGAACATCCTCCATTTATATTAAATAATCAATAACATGACCGACATATTTAAGTAGATTATGAGTTACAAAATTGTATAAAATCTCTAATAGTTGAATAAAATACTGAGTTCAATCATCACCTATGATATTGTACAAAATCAGTAGGCTGAATGTTCTAAACTTCAATGAAACAATGACTCGCTTGGAAGACTTGAGAGGAAGAACACACAATCAAAAGGTGATCGGGGTGGATTGGCCAAGTACCCTCTGATGATTAAATTAGTTTTGTTCTGGAAAATAAGTTTCCAACTTTTGAGGAATTCTCTTAGGAAAAAACTTCACTTGATTTGATGTAAGCAAGTCCTTATATAGAGGGTTTCAGAACGGTTACTTGCTTAATAACTTTCCCAAAATTTGTGAGAATTAGTAAATTCAGACATAACTTCCACAACGCTATGAAAGTTATAGCCTTCAATCTTTCCGCTACAACTGCTACTGGAAGTTAAGCATCTATGAGAAAGTTACGATGACAAATAAGGGTTTTATTTTCACTGTGGTCCGGATCTTCAACATATGTGGGTAAATTCCATCATTGAGAATTTCCTAAGTGTCACGTAATCGTCTAGGCATTTTTCCATGGACGACCTCTTTAAACACTTGGCCTTGGGCTCCTGGACAACCCCTATGGACGAGACAAAGATGGTAATTATTTTGCTTCCATATTAACCTATACTAAATACTAATTAGTGTCTTAATTTGATTATAAAAAACTATAATTAAAAACTGACGTTATAAGTTGAAATTATCTAAAATATTAAAATAAATAAATAAATTACCTAAGGGGTGATTAATAAAAAAATTTGAGTAATATTATTTGGATATTTTTGATATACTTATAGGTAAAAAAAAATGTATAAAAATATATATGTGTATTTAAAATATTCAAAAAGTTACTTAAAATGGACTAACATATGTCCTAGTCTATGAGAAATAATAGAAGAAGAAAGCAGGTAATTTACCCAACTGATTGATTATGTGGGACCCAATCGTTTCCCGCAAGCTCCACTAGGGCAAATGATTGAGTTGTATAGGACGAAGAATGCTTTTGGGTTGTAGACTAGTAGAGCTGCTATAAAACACTGAGAGCGACATTCTCGGTGAGTAACCGACAATATACCCTTGTAGCAGTATACAGTATGTACCCTTGTCTTCTCTTTGAAATTACAACTCTACTCTCATTTTCATTCCAACTTGATGGGAGGAGTTGTCGAGGTCAAGACCGGTAAAGTGTAAATTACAGTGCTGATTATTACGTGGCAGGCTAACCATGCCACACGTGTTACTAAAAAAAGGAGTTGTCAGGAAATTAATCGCTCAGGCGACCAAAGTTGACTTTTAAGGGTTTAAAAGGACAGCATCTCATCATTCTAACTTTACTTTATTTTATCATCTTTAAAAGTCATTTTTTCATTTTATCATATTATTTTATAATTTATTAACATCCCAAATTTTTATTTTTTTATTTTATTCGTTAAAATAATATATCTACATAATAAAATTATATATTCCAAAATTATATCTTCTCTCTCATCTCTCTAATTTTTAGCTCTCTTCATCTGCAACTTCTGTCAGAACCTTCATTTCCAGCGAGGTGGTCAAACAAAATCCAACAATAAAACAAATCCATTGATCTGGACCCAAAAAAACCCACAAACAAAACTTCATAGATCAACCAAAAACGCATCAATCAACAAAACCCATAAACAAAAAATCCTAAATTTCACAACTTGGCTTCAATAAAACCTGCCAATCTGGACCCTAAAAACCCAGAAATCGCTAATCATACCACGCTGCCGATCATACCACGCCGATCACAACTCAGCTTAAACACGTCACCGATCTGGACCCAAAAAACCCAGAAATCACCACCATACCACACCGATCTCGACTTCCCCAATCTCATCTCCACGCCGAACCCACGACCCACACCAGAATAGCCCACCATGAGAGAGAGAGATGTGATGAAAGAGAGAGGTTGTTGTGGAGAGAGAAAGGAGATGAGAAATAGAGAAGAGGCGAGAGAGAGAGTCAGCTATGTGAATAAAAATGTATTATTTTGTTTTAGAATTATGCTACAGATAGAATTGCACTGTAGCACTATTGCAAAAAAATTTGCAATAGATGGCATTAACATTCTCTGATGTAGATCATTTTAGGGCTTGAAATGCCAAATTTTCCTTACATTTGGCATTAGCATTCCCCAGTGCTAATGCTCTTAGGAGCAATCATGCATTTAATTATAGAAATTTTATAAGGAAAATGCTAACTAGTGCTCTTATGGCTCGTTTGGAAGTTTCGAAAGGAAGGGGAGTAGAAAAGAGTAGAGGGGGGAATGGTTATCCTCTACCTTATTTGAATGTTTTTAAAATTAGTAAAAGGGAATTGAGTAATTAGTCATTCCTCTTATTTGGATGTTTTAAAAATTATGATGGAAATGAAAGGAAATAATTTAAATAGACAAATTTACTCCTATTTGATAATGGACTTGCAACATTGGTCTATGACTAATTTGTTAGATTAAATAATTATGACTATATGCGAATTAATCACATTATATGTACATGATTTTATCACACATCCATATCTCTTAGTTATTAGTTGATTTTTTAATATTTATTTTTTCAAAAATAAAATGAATAAAATGACAAGGCACTTGACTAGCACTTTCTTCGGATCCTTTTCTGGGTTTATGTATATGAAGGTATACTCGCCTTCTTACTCATTCCACTCTTTGATACCCACCTTATTTGTGCACACACAAACCCCAAACGACGAGTCGTTTTGCTTTTCTTTAATCATTCAAACCTATAATTGAGAAGAAAAAAATTGAACGAGAGAGAGAGAGAGAGAGAGAGAGAGAGAGAGAGAGAGAGAGAGAGTGTACCGGTGGAGGTAGAGGAGAGGGCGTTGTTGACGAAGGCGGGGGGACCTGTGGCGATGAGAACATGGCTAGAGGCAAGGAAGGTGGTGTGTATGGCAAAGGCAATCTTGTCGTAGATGTTGCAAAACGAGGGTCTTATTGCTTTGATCACCACCATCATCGTCTTGTCGATTACCATGTTATACAACACTTTTTTTTTATTAGCTGATTTTTTTTTTTTTTTTCATTTTCGTGGTCTTTCAATGGTTTTTAGCGAAAATGGCAAGGTTAAGTGTGTAAAAAAAGGGGGTTGTTTAGCTTCAGTGTCAGTGAAATAGTGAAATTCAATTTGTATTTTCATTCACCTTAAATTTTCTTAGAAAACAAACAAAGATTATTTATATAATCAGTTTGTAATTTTGTTAATTTAGAAAGGGTAATTTTGTGAATTCATTTAGTCAATAATTTATCTATTCTATTCTCCCTCCAAATCTCTCCAATTTTGGGGAATTAAAAATGAAGGGTTAGAGGTAGTTGAAACCCCTCTAAACCCCTCCCCCCTCATTCCTTAAAAAACTTTTAAACAGAGCATTAAGGTATTAATTAACATTCCATTTTAGAAAAGTTTTGACATTACCTTTATGGGAATGAAAAAAACTCTCAAAATATGTATATATATATATATTTTTTTTTTTTTCCATAAAAACTGTCTTTAACTGGATTGTTAACCAATACCTTAAGGACACTCATTAACATGACCTATTTTATAATAATTAACAAATCTAGAATTATTAAAGGTTCAATTAAACAAATCTAAAATAAATAAAGGTTCAATTAAAATTTAAAAAATATTAAAGGGTCCGATCGTTTGAGTTTGCTTTTCTAATCTTGATTCTTATGTGGTTAGTGGCACAGGCACTGAACAAATTTGCTAAAAACACTTTTTTCTCTTTTTTTTGGCAACTTGTTAAGATGGTAATCATATATATATATATATATATATAATTTCTATAGGGTCACGATTTACAGTCCAAGCCCAAAACGTATGAGATGTTGGTCCAATGAGCTCAATACAATAAATTTGTAGAGAATGGGTTGGAAAACTAGGCTTTAGTAAATCGGATAATCAACCAATAGATTTTGATGACAAAAAGAGAAAGATAACAGAAGTTTACTAGGGAAAAACATCCTCGGATTCGTTCAAGGAGACTAATTCTTAAATATAGCTCTTAATGCTTTGTTACAGGTCTCGTTTCTTAGTTGCTATGGTCTTTTTCCTTTTTTTCTTTCCACCCCCCCCCTTTTATCAGGGTTTCTCCTCTATTTTATACTATCCTACATTCATTTCCACCATTCACTTGTAGATTTAGACTAATAGTGTTGATATTTGTCTCATCAGTCCCTCCCTAAAGTATTTGGGAGTGGTTGTAAGGCTAAAAAGCACAGTTCAGTTAACTGCAAAGTATTCAATGCGATGGTAATAACTTTCTCCTAGATATTTCAAGGCCTTCCTTTGTCCTGTTCCTTCTTAATACCTATCATTTTCCATGGAATGGTCTAGAATGTTGCTCTTGATAGCAGACCATGCCTTCTATCCTCAGCCTTGCCTAGCCAAGGAGGGGTTCTTCCTCGGACCACCCCCAAGGTGGCTCTGATCGGATTTCATTTCTTCACTTATTAACACAGATCCTTTTGCCCATCCTCGGGTTGTTTAACTTCCTCGGATTGGGCCCTTGGCCTAATATATACATGGACATGGGCTCCCTGGCCTTTCACCCCCACAATAACCCCTCGATATTCTTCTTTTCTACTCCTTGGGAGGAAAGAAGGATTTCGATATGATAATAGCTCCTTCGCGCCCATTTTACATCACCTATGACTATATAGATATCTTTTTAACTATCCAAGTCATGTTCCTGATGTATCAGTATACAAGGCGTGCCATCATTAAATTCTTGCGGCTCCATGTTCCCCGCGTTCTACTACGTGGTGCAAATCCAACGATTGAGGATTTTGTTGGAAATTGAGCAGGATTTTTCCTGCTTATGACTCTCTATTTGAATTTCGAGTGAATTAACTCCCACTAGATTTCGCCTTTTATATAAGGCACTCCAAGGGAATCGTTCTGCCTCGCTTTAGAAATCTTTGAGTTCTCTAGAAATCTCAAGTTTTCAACCCTTCAGGGCTCCCAAAGGATCCAGCCAAGATGGTGACCAAGGCCTAGGGAATGAGGTGGCCAGGGATAAAGGCAAGGGCAAAGAAACCAAGCCCTCCTCAGAAACCAAGGATGCCGCTAAGGCCCAAGATGGTGCAGTCAAGGCGAAGGAAGCAGAGGCCAAAGATGCTCCTGCCTTTCAACTAAGCAAGAAAGAAGACCCTCCTCCTCTAGCCAAGGCCTTAGGCAAGTGTAGATCGCATCAGATATTTGGTGTGACAAAGTTTGGGTTTCATCTGACAACATATATCACGTGTGCATAAATGTAAAAACGATCCAAGATTGATCAAGCAAATCAACAAGAACAAGGATAGACAGGTTTCCCGTTTTTCAGCCTTGATAGCAGAACATCTTGTAGTTAGGAGAAAAAAGATAGGTAGATCTCTTATTTTTTAGCATTGATAGCAGAACATCTTGTAGTTAGGAGAAAAAAGAGGTCTCAATGAGTGATTTCTCTTTCTCTTCTTCACCCTAACCTTCTCCTTTTGTAGTGGAAGTTTGCCGTTATGTATAATATACCTTTCCTTTATTTAATAACAAGGGCTGCACTTTTTACTTTACGAATCTTTCCTTTCTCTGCAATAACTATTTTATGAATGGTGGTGTTGTTATTTTTCCCTCTAATGGGACTTAGAATTGATGCTATTGACTGTAATGAAAAGTTGTCACCCTGACTTTATTAAAGCCGACAGTAGCGCATGGCTACTAACTTAAATAAATTAACTACGTAGAAATAATAAGGAAAATGACCATGCGCTTATGCTGCGAACTATGCAACCATCAAAGAATGTTGAATCCAAAGCAAGTGATCCAAGAAGACCATCATGTATTAAGGTTTTGTTCAACATTTATAAAGATGTTATAGTATTAATTTCCCCCAAGCATCTGGTCCGAGGACTTAGGCATGCCTTAGATTCTGTTTAATCACTTTTTAGAGATGTCATAGTGTTAATATTTCCCAAGCATCTGGTCTGAGGACCTAGGCATGCCTTAGGTTTTGTTTAATCACTTTTCAAAGATGTCATAGTGTCAATTTCCCCCAAGCATCTAGTTCGAGGACCTAAGCATGCCTTAGGTTCTGTTTAATCACTTTTCAAAGATGTCATAGTGTCAATTTCCCCCAAATATCTGGTCCGAGGACCTAGGCATGCCTTAGGTTTTATTTAATCACTTTTCAGAGATGTCATAATGTTAATTTCCCTCAAGCATCTGGTCCGAGGACCTAGGCATGCCTTAGATTTTGTTTAATCACTTTTCAGAAATGTCATAGTGTTAATTTCCCCCAAGCATCTGGTCCGAGGATCTAGGCATGCCTTAGGTTCATTTTAATCACTTTTCAGAGATGTCATAGTGTAAATTTCCCCTAAACATTTGGTCCAAGGACCTAGGCATGCCTTAGGTTCATTTTAATCACTTTTCAGAGATGTCATAATGTAAATTTCCCCTAAACATCTGGTCCAAGGACCTAGGCATGCCTTAGGTTCTGTTTAATCACTTTTCAGAGATGTCATAGAGCTAGCCTCACTCCGAATCCTCTTTGATTTGCAGTACCATTAACGTATATCCTCTTGGACAAAGGGTCTTGTGCAGTGAGGCCATGCCAATTGATTTTCCATCCATGTGCCGTGCTTCTGTCACTTCTTCTAATGGGGGTTTAGCAAATTTGGCCACCAGGTCTGGGAGGACCTAGCCCTTGACAAAGGTACGAGATATATACTTGATATCAAAAGCCCCTAATATTGTACCCATGTGGCAATCCTCCGCATAGCATGCATCATTGCCGAAATGGTCTCCTCCGCCACGATTGATATCCCGCTACATCGCCTCGGTATATTGAGCATTAAACTCACTAAAACACCAGATTTTCCCATAGATAACGCCAATTGTAGGGTCACGATTTACAATCCAAGCCTAAAACGTATGGGATGTTGGCCCAATGAGTCTAATATAATATATTTATAGAGAATGAGAGAAAGATAACAGAAGTTTACTAGGGAAAAACATCCTTGGATTCATCCGAGGAGACTGATTCTTAAATATAGCTCTTAAAGCTTTGTTACAGGTCTCATTTCTTAGTTGCTATGGTCTCTTTCCTTTTTTTCTTTCCACCCCCCCTTTTATCAGGATTTCTCTTCTATTTTATACTATCCTCTATTCATTTCCATCATCCACTTGTGGATTTAGACTAATAGTGTTGATACTTGTCCCATTAATCCCTTCCTAAAGTCTTTGAGATTGGTTGTAAGGCTGAAAAGCACAATTCAGTTAGCTGTAGAGTATTCAATGCGATAGTAGCAACTTTTTCCTAGATATTTCAAGACCTTCCTTTGTCCTGTTCCTTCTTAATACCTATCCTCTTCCATGGAATCGTTTGGAATGTTGCTCTTGATGGCAGACCATGCCTTCTATCCTCGGCCTTGCCTAGCCGAGGAAGGGTTCTTCCTTGGACCACCCCTGGGGTGGCTCTGATCGGTTTCATTTCTTCACTTAATTAACACAGATTCTTCTGGAGGTGTTTACCCATCTTCGGGTTGTTTAATGTCCTCGGATTGGACCGCTGGCCCAATATATACTTGGATATGGGCTCCCTGGCCTTTCACCCCCACAATTTCAATTAAAGTCCAATTTTTGTGTCACGTGTCTAATTTATAAATTTTTATTTTTGTATCTTGTTCTTAAAAAAAAAAAAATTACACCAAGTTAATTATTCATTGAAAAAAACAAAGAGTAAACAAATCATATACCTAATTTAATCCTTTTTTTTGGTCTAAATACCTATGATCTAGACCACCTTAAAGTTGATCTTGGGATAATATGTGGCATTTTATGGACTATGTAACCAGCTAGAAGCTTTGTGTGGGCATGATAAATTTCATTTTAGTACCCAATAAAATGAAAAATATTTGTTATTGACCAAATTATAATTATACACAAGTTAATTAGGATCAAAACAACTCCTTAAAGTTGTATGATAGAATATTCAAAATAAGTGCTAACAAAAAATTACATGAAATTATCATATGGTTTAAGTTTTTTTTTTTTTTTTTTTAAAGAAAGTGGTTTAAGTTCCACTTTAAGTTAAAATATAAGATACAATCAAAAGAGAGTTAAAAAAAAAATATTAAAATACTATAGCTAAATATATGATATACAAATCTTATTGTATGTAGAATTGTAGCCTCACAATGCGGGCTACATTCTAGTTTTTTTTTTTTTTTTTTTTTTTTGAGAAAGATTACATGCTAGTTGTAAATAATAAATATTGATTTTTATATGGATCCAATAATTAATATCACTTTTATTTTTTATCACTCACAACTTATCACTTCAACAAATTAGAATAAAATTGTGTCATTAGTTGTATTAAAACAAATCTTATTAGGGTGTCGAAATTAATTACCAATGCAACTGAAACTTCAATATATATTGTAATTTGGCTTCTTAATGTTTGGTCACGATAAATTTTAGCATTACATTCTTTATGATCAATGCATAATATTCCTATAGAAGTAATATATTATTTTATTCCAACCATAAATCACTTTGATATTGTAAAAAAAAAATTATGATACAAAATTGTTTGAACATAACTTATTTTGTCAAACATAATGAACAAAACATTTATTATATACATAAACATATTAAATGCAAAGCATTAATTGAATTGAAATTGCAATGAAGAAATAATACCAGTTATGATTAATGTTTGCAAATGTGGGCCACAAGGTGCGAAGGTTAGGTCCAGTGCGCCGTGCATGATCATGTGTTAGGATTATAACACATTTTTATTTTTGACCATGTGTCATGATCTTAACAAATCCAATACACAAAATTACTAAATTCAAGTCAAGTTCAGCCGATATTGAGTTTTTTTTTTTTTAATTAAAGAATTTAGAGAATCATGAATTATGGACCATGAATTTGTATGGGAATAAAATGTCTTTCTTTTGGGAAAATGTATGATCAGTAGCCTAGTCATTACTTCTTCTTCTTCTCTTTGCCTCTATATATATATATATATATATATATATATGAGGGATGAATACGAGTTTGGGCTGAGAACCAAAAGCCTAATAAGATCATTTTTGTAAAGGTATATCCAACCCAAAGGCACGAATAAGGATGAAGTGATTTGATAGACAGAAGAGAACCTCCTAGAATCATTTCCATAGAGGCCCGAACTACTATGATTACCAAGGTCAGTTGCCGAGGTGATGAACTGAGCCCTCCCTGTGACAGTTGACAAAAGGATCACGAGTAACCAATTCTCCTTTGAAACAAGGTGCCACCTTCCATTAAACTCACCCCAGGAAGCGCAAAAAAGGGATAAGCACCACTAAGGGTCTGTTTAGGATCCGCTTATTTTGTTAAAACTGAAATCTTTTTGTTGAAAATATTATAGATAAAGGTAGAAGTTAGCTGAAATAATATAGTGAGACCCATGAATAGTAACAAAAATAAGTTGAATAGTAGAATAAGCTGGCTTTTTAATTTTTGCCAAACACACACAAAAACAATCACCTCCACATTAATGAAGTTTTACACATTATCTTTGCCACTTTAAATGCTAATTGACTTGTTTGAACAGTGGACACATCCTTAAAAGTCCTATTTCATGATCAAGGAGTGGCAGAATAGAGGGGTGATGGGACAAGTATCCCCCAAATCCAAGTGGAAATAGGCTAGCTGGGAAGAGAGGGTAGGGAAAAATGACTATAAAAGGTGGAGAGGTGCAACATGAGAAGGGATTCAAAAAAGTTTGGTGAGTAAGCTTAGAGAAAAACAAAAGAGAGAAAGTTGTAATAAAACAATATGTCTAAGAGATTTTAATCTTTTATCCTATCCCTTGTACCTCCTAAATCCAATTTCTATATCTATAAAAGTCTTCTTTCGTCCTTCTTATCTTTCAATTTGCTGTTTAGATCTCCCATTGTGGAATATTTGCCCATCTTTTTATAAATTAATTGGGTAAATCATCTTTGTTATCACTTTTCTCTTAGTGGTTGTTTTTGAACCCATAATATATATATATATATATATATATATATATTTTGCTTTAGGATCAAATTATATATGTAAGAAGAGTAATGTTAGATATACAAACTTTTTTTTACAAATTTTTTTATAAACTGTTGATATGGTGAATGATTATTGGTATATGAAAAAATGATGTTAATAATGGGTTTTGATGAAAATCAATAAGAAGTTAGCCATATCAACGGTTTGTAAAAATATTGTAAAATAGTTTGCAACTGTAACATTACTCATAATTAATTTTGTATCTCACATGATCAAGGTGGAATAAAAAATTTTAGTTGAGAGGGGCCAAGTTTCAATATCTTTTTTGATGGAACAAAATAAATTATGATCGAGTTAGGAATGAAAACATGCAAATGCACTGGATTTGGCTCAAAGCCAATGATTAGTTGATTACCTCCAAGAATTTCTCTTGGCTCAAGAAGAACAGAGATAGGTTCCTTTAGCATTCCGTAGTGAAGTAAGATGGTATCAATCTTACTACCCAGTTTACAAAGTAAATTCTAATGGTGCAATATCGTGATTACAATGCTATTGGAATTAGGGTAATTGTGAGAGACTCGGCTGGCTATGTTATTGGTGCCCTCACCCAAATAATTCCACTTTCATCATGTGTATAATTCCTCTAGCACCCAATCCCAAAAAACTGTGTACATCTCCCACTTTTTTTTATGAACACCATTGTGTCTATTCTGTCATAGCCTTTGTCAATAAGTTTATGAACACTATTCTCTATTCTCTCATAGCCTCTACCAATAAGGAGTGGATATCAAACTCATTTGCAAATGGCATCCTTAAAACATGGCCAATCACAAAGTCAAACCACGCACCCCTGATATTAGATACTCACAGACTTTTAGCTTTTCGCAAAGACAAACATGTGTTTGATAAATTGGAAGCAATAATCAAAGATCAAATAGCTAGAGGTTTAAGTATTTCTACCTGCATGCAAGGATTTTGACAAGGGTGTTTTTAGGAAGAAATAAACTCTTTACATACAAAGAAGCTGATGACTCCATTAAGCCCGTTAGCTTTGTACGCATGCAAAGTAGTACGAAATTGACAATGCCATAAGCCGACCACATTACCCTAATACCCGACGATATCTATATGAGATGATGCAAATCCCCAGGCTGACGAAAAGAGAGAGGCTAATGGGAGTAAAAGAAGCTAACAAGAATAAAGAGCATGACAAATCCAGCATGGCCTTGCTCGACCCCCACGGATATCTATACAAGGAAATATCTTACACCCCACGATTAACCCTAATCGAGGGAATCCCTATAAGGAAATGATCCCATCAATTACGTGTATTTATGAAGATCTTCCTTACAAGGAAAGACCCTCTCTGCCAAGAAACAAATGCCAACTCTACGCTATTATAAAAACCCCAAAACCTTCACAAACCAAGGTAATCATAATTTACCCCAGTTCTGCCACTCTAGAGTTGTGAAAGTTCTCTAACTTAACCTTCAGAGGGTATTTGGTCGGTACCACACTGGTACTTTCTGCAAGGTCTTCTTTGTTTATGTTTCGCAGGTTCTGTCTAGAGTACGTGAGGACCGTGTGGCTCACTGACGATTTTTGGCGTCATCAGATTTGATAATCAATTTAGATTTAAAAAGTTGATCCTAACACTACAATTATGTGTTTAGGATGAATTGAACATAGTTTTTAGGCTAAAATACAAGACTCACTCTCTAGATTCCACAACTTTTCATTTTAGTCCTTTAAGTTTGCATGTTGTCATTTCAGTCCTCTAAGTTTCAATCCTTCTAAATCTAGTCCTTTGTTATCATTCCATTCACTCATGCCATTAACTTGCCCAAAACAACATCATTTTGGCCTTAATTTAATATTTAAATTCTATTTTATTATCATTTTTTAGTTAAAAAAGTTAATTAAAAAAATAAAAATAAAAACCCAGACATTAAGGGAGTGTTTGGTACGTGCACTTAAAATCTGAAAACATGTGTGGAAATAAGTGTGGGTGAAAAACTGTGTGAAAATACATGTAATGTTATTTAAAAACTAAAAACATATGTTTGAGTGGCTGTACCAAATGGGGTCTAAAATAGCAAACAAGAGAGGACAAAGTTGTCGAGTATTGAGACCGAAAGGGAGAAAGAGAGACCAAGAAACCGAAAGGGAAAGTGAGAGATAGATTAAGTGGAGCCGCCAAGTATTGGCTGAGTCGAGCTATTGAAATACATCCTCTTTCTCTCCCTCGATCTGTCTCTTTCACTCTCCCTCCCCTTCTCAATCTCTTCATCTCTCAAACAGGTACAATACAAGTGCAATTTAGGACCACTACTTGAGTGTTGTAATTCATGGCTAAGTAACGTTGGGAAGAAAATCAGTTAGAACTGAAAACCCATTTCCAACACATATGTACTACATAAATAATTGATGTGGTGAAAAGTGTCATAAACCATATGTGAAATAACCCAGATCTTACCAGAGTGGTTGAAGTATATTGGTAGAGGAGGATTTTGGTTTTCATTTAAAGTAGTTATAGTCCGTCATCAATTCTTACCAGAGATGCTTCAGTAGTGAAATAACCAATTCTAAATTAAGGCCAAAAACGACATAGTTTTTAGGCAAGTTAACAACAGGAATAGATGGAATATTAACGGAGGATTGAATTGAGGAGGATTAAAACTTAGAAGACTGAAATGATAGAATACAAACTTAGAGGACTGAAATGAAAAGTGGTGAAACTTAAAAGTTGAGTTTTGCATTTTTGACATAGTTAAAGAGCAAGAAATTTAGTGATTAAAGCCTGAATTGATGAGTTTAAATGAGTTTCTAATACCTCAAGGTCAATAATTTTGGATTATCAAATTAGATTTTGATAAGATGATGATTGGAAAATACACACACACACACACACACATATATATATATATATGATAAGACATTGGAAATTTGAAGTCGGAGAGGCATGAGCCTATTGGCTGGCAATGAGTGTTGAATATCGGCACTTGTCCTGGGTGACCAAATGTCAATGGCACTCAGTGCCCAACAAGGACGTAGCTAGGAATTTATATTTGAGGGGCTGGTTTGTTGTAATTTTTTTTTTTTAGAATCTCCACAACAAAAATTGTAGTATTAATACAATAATCATAATTCAAAATTTTATCGAATACATAATTATCAATTTTGATATATCATCATATTCTCAACAATTATTTAGATCACTATAGATATATACAAAAATTTTCACTATTGTTTTATAAACTATCAACCCATCATTATTTGTAATATTCAAAATTTCCTATATTTTAATTTTTTAATGAATTATTTAACACCTAATTTCAAACCAAAAAAAAAAAATCAACTTAAAAAAATGATGACATAGAGAGATAAAATATATTATAATATAGCAATACAAAAATTGAAGAACAAAATCTTGATAAACAAAACATATTCATTAAACTAATTAGAAAGGCAAAAACTCATATGGTCAGATTCATATCATAATAATAATAATAATAATAATAATAAAAAAACCATATGACCATTATCATATATATAACAAAACTTGAGTTTATTTGGTTGTGTTGAAAAGTGAGTTAACATATTGACTTGAGAGAGGCCAGTGTAGGCTGGCAGCAATAGGGAGAAGTACTAAAGGTAGCTTCTTGAGGTTGAAAAAAATGGAAAAAATATAAGTTTTTGTTTGAAGAAGTGATTAAATGATGCTCTTTTGAAATAGTATGTTATAATGCATTAGGTACACAACAAATCATTTGGACAATTGGGGGGCTAGCTAGTATATTATTTGAGGATTTTGTGGACTTTGAATCATATATCTATTGGACTTTGTTGAGATCTTAGGAATAATTGGGGGGCTGGTCATATTTTTTGAGGGGCCCATTGCCTATTACTTCTTTGTTGGATCAGACCTATAGCCTAAAACTACCATAATAGTAGAAGAAAATTAAGGGTCGATTTGGTAATATTGTTTTAGTAATGTTTTTTAAGTGTAATGGAAATACGTATAGATGAAAAGATGTTGTGGAAATACATGTTGTGTTGTTTGAATAACGAAAACTGTTGTTTAAACAATACAACCAAACAAATCCTAAAATTTGGGGGGAAAGCATGCCCCCCCGCCCCCAAGCAGTAAGGTAGCTTCGCCCCTAGTGCCCAAGTCCAAGAGTTAATTGACATTTAGACATAGGGTTCCAATCTTGATCAGTTTCAATTTTATTGCAGTTTTGAACTCAAAAAAAAAAAAAAATTATTGCAATTTTAACTTTTTCCACATTAGTTTTTCAGTTTTTTTTTTTTTTTTTAGAAGACATTAGTTTTCCAGTTTAATCCGACTTTGGGACCTAAAATTTACTCTTTTCAGGGTCAGATATTTAGGATATGATTGATTTTAATTAAATACATATTTCTAAGAAATTTAATTTAATTATAAAAAACAAAAGCTGTACTATTTATCCATTATAATTAAACAATCTATTCTTAATGGTGCACCCTTAATAATAACTAAATCTTTAAAGGGCCAAACAAAATTAACTAATCACAATCATATGTATCCCGTCTTAATTGTAGGAATGTATTAAATGTTAAATCTTGTTTCTAACTATAACTTTTAGTCTGGTAATCTAATCGAAGTATATGATATATGGGTTTGACCATTAGGATTTCTAAATTATTTCAACGAACTATTGAAAATCCAACAGTGAAAATTATGTTTTTAACCTCATATCATGAAATGATAATTTTACCCTTAAACAGAGGTTTGGTTTTGGCGTTCATGGCAGAGAAAATACTTTTACCCCACTCTGTAGCTTATGTAGAAGCAATGGCCGCAGTGAGGGCTTTAAGTTTTGTTTAGGAATTCAGTCTTTTACCCATTGTTTTGGAGGGGGACTCTGAAGTGATCATTAAAGCTCCTAGTAGTGAGGATGAGTCATTTGCCTCATATGGTCACCTTATTGTTGAGGCCAAATTATTCACAAATACCTTCTGTTTTCTTCGTTTTTTTTCATATTTGTAGACAATGTAGCTCTTTAGTTCGTGATCTTACTAGACATGTTAGCGGTTTATCGATGTGGCTGAAAGATGTTCTTCCACCTATCAATAATGTACTCATAGTATATTATGACTAATTTCTATTAAATAATAATACCAGGCATTCTTGTAAGAAAAAGTTGCAAAATGGGATATATGTTTAGGGCATGTTTGGTTGTGTTGTTTAAACAACAGTTTTCATTATTTAAACAACACGACGTGTATTTTCACAATACTTTTTTCACTCACACGTATTTCCACAACATTACCAAACGGCCATTACTCATTTTGGTTTCTATATGTATCTTTCTCTACTCTTTTTGTTGTTCCCTCCACTTCTACCCTACATCCAAACCATATAAAAACAAAATATTTTTATATGACACTTGACGCAATGCTATTTTTGGGACTCACTGGGATTCCCTACATCCAAACATATAAAAGCAAAATATTTTTATATGACACTTGGCGCAATGTTATTTTTGGGACTCACTGGGATTCACCTCGCATTGCTTGGTGGGATGTATATATCAAGGAAGTTGAAGTCTGTAATTGTCTATTGGAAGTCTGTTTGTACCGTGTTTTATTATGTCTATATTTTTGTAGTTGTATTTTAATTGAAGTTGGTTCTGTGTTTGTCTTGTATTTGTATTTTGTTATGACACTAATGTTTATCCTGTACTGCAAGTTTAGCTTTCAATAAAATCCTCAGATAATGCAAAATATATATATATATATATATATATATATATATATATTATCTCTTTTCGAGAGCTAGCTATCAAATAACATGTGAGGAATGTGTACACCATAGATTCCGTTTCCCCAAGTATTTAATACATTGTTGGGAATTCCTACACCATAAAAATACCTAGATCCTAACCTTTAGTTTTTTTTTTTTTTTTTTTTTAAATCATTTAGATTGTTAGGGAACAGTATTTTGTAATATATTTATAATAGTTTTAAAGTGAAAACAATTGTGAGTTCAACAATGAAAGAAGCATTTGCTCGTTTAGTTTCCTAGGGATCAAGATCAAGTTTGATTAAATAATCTTTGATATATTCAATTATGGACGCTTCACTCTTAGCTTGCTATAAGGCCGTTCATAAAAATATTTTAAAAAAAGAAAAAAGAAAAAGAAGAAAAAAGCTTGCTATAAATTAGGCCAGCTCTGATGTTTTATATAATTTAAAAGCATAAGTGTGTCACTATAAATACTTGCTATTACTTCTCTCAAAAAAAAAAAAAAAAAAAAAAAAAAAACTTGCTATTACTATTTTCATTTGCCAAAAAAATGCAATTAAACATTATATATATATATATATCTCCCAAATCGTTTATTGCTTTCTCATGTTCTTCATTTATATCTTCATCCTTGTCCTTTTTTTTTTTTTTTGGTAAAGGAGGATATATACATTAAAACTAAATCAGTCTATTACAAAAGGCCCCTTCGATGTCCAGGGTGCAAAGCCGATCCACCATAGGCGGTGGTTGGGCAAACAAAATGAAAGGGACATGGGACATCACTATTACTACCAATACGGGCTAAGGCATCCGCGCTTTGATTTGCTTCCCCGTACGCGTGTTCAACTCGCAAATTTGGGAACTTCCTTAAGAGGAGCTGCAATCAGTAAGCAAGGGTTCAAGAGATAAATTAACAATAGATTTTTTCATCAAGTTCAATAATAAGATTATGCATGTTCTCCGTTGTTGCCATTTGTAACCCATTCCAAAGAGCCCATAGTTCAGTTGTGACATTATTCACCTTCCCACAATTTCTAGCAAATCCATTAATCCAGTTGCCATGTTTATTCCTCAGTATTCTTCCCCCCCCCCCCTGCGCGCTGTCACGGGATGATCCATTAGTATTTAGCTTCGCCCAACCAACTGGTGGCTTCTGCATGAGATTGCCTGTATGTGCTTCTCGACTTGCACCTTACCCGCAACTATTGTGGCAAAAAATTCAGCTGCCTTTCGTCTACATTGCATATGTAATTTCTCGTCAACAAATCCTTTCTTGAAGATGTAAGCATTTCTATGCAACCATAAATGCAAAACACCCATGGGGAAGGTGATCTTCCATGGTATACCATGTTGGGAGCTCACGGATGTGCAATTCAAATGAAGCCAGACCCCCAAATCTTCTAAAAAAATACTTTCTGCAATCAGCTGGCACCCCTAGCTTATTCTAGAAATTCCTTGCATAATGATAGTCCCTAATGATACGCTAAAGCGTTTTAGCTTCCCTTTGACAAATTGGGCAGATTGTATCAAGAGTAAAACCCCTAAAACCCAACACTTCACAAGTAAGCACACTATTGTGGATGCTCAACCATAAAAAGAACATTGTCCTAGGCATTGTGATAGCCTTCCAAATCCATTCACAAGCGATAGACGAAAGGTTCAAGGGATTTAACCCTTTAGCTAATAAATAGGGAGATTTTAAAGCAAAGGAGCCATCCTTTGAGAAGACCCAACAAGAGACATCTTTTGTGTTCAGATCCAAAGAGAAGGGGACTTCTTGAATCTGATTGCGCAACTCTTTTGGGAGTTCAAAAGATAACACACTCTGAAACCAATTACTTCCTTGGTCTCTAATATCCGCTACTAGTAAGTCAGCTTCCTCCCTAGTCAGAGGGCCTTGAATACAGGATCTCAAAGGGCCAAAAGGGAGCCAAAAGTCGGCCAAAAGGGAGCCAAAATTCAGCCTAAAGGTTGGTTGAGGCCCCATTTTTAATAATCCATTTCATTGCCTCTTTTAAAGATAGGGCCCCCTTTCTTGCATGTAGCTCATGTCTTGGAACAAGGGAGCTTCCTACCCACTTCAGTGATTCTTAGGCTCGTGAAGTATTTGCTCTTCAGCACTCTTGCCCACGGAGCTTCTTGCTTATTTGCTTGCCTCCAACAGAGCTTTGCAAGGTATGCTTCATTCCTAGACTGCATTTCCACCATTTCGAGTCCCCCTTTATCTCTAGGAAGAGTCATGATATTCCAATTCACATGGTGGAGCTTCCTTTTCTCCTCCGTTGACCCCCATAGAAAATTTCTATGCAATTTATCCACTGCTTGGCACAATTTGACTAGAAGCACGCAACATTGCATATAATATTCCACAATGGGAGTGGAAGTCAAATTAATAAGCACTCTCTTCCCTGCAAGAGATGAAATCCGAGTCTTCCAACCAGCAAGCTTGTCCTAAACTCTCTCAATCACGAAATTATAAGCATTTCCATTCCTCCTCTTATGAAGTATAGGAAAGCCTAAATAACGTTCCAAGTTGTTGGTGGCTTGGATGCCTAGTTGCTAACAAATATCCAATTTCACTTGAACACTAACATTCGGAGAAAAGAAGAATTTTGACTTGTTCTTATTAACTTTTTGCCCTGCCGTACCACAAAAAGAACCAAGTGTTGTTGTAATGGCTTCACAATTCTTAGTATTTGCTTTTGCAAACAACAATAGATCATCTGCCAAAAAAAAAAAGTGAGAGAATCTAGGCCCTCCTGAGGATGCTTTCACCCTCATCCATTGCTTAGAATCACTCAAGTCTTTAATTTGAGCATTCAAATACTCCATACACAACAGAAAAATGAAAGAGGACAGCGGATTGCCCTGCCTTATCCCCCTAGAAGGTGTAAAGGGGGGAAGTTTCTCTCCCAGAGAGGTGGAAGAAGGGGAAATGCAGCTCATTATCAATTTAGTAATGTTTGGAGGAAACCCAAAGCAAGTGAGCACCTTTTGGATGAAGCACCATTCAAGCCTATCATACTCTTTTTCCAAGTCTATTTTGACTACCATGAATCCTTCTTTACCTTTGCGCTTATTCAAGGAATAAATTATTTCTTGTGCAATAATTACGTTATCCGAACCGTGCCTACCAATCACAAAAGCTATTTGCCATGGGGAGATTAGATTAGGCATGTGTGGACGAAGCCTTTGAAATAGAATTTCTGTGACTAGCTTGTATATAGTGTTGCATAAGCTAATGGGTCTGAAATGGCTGATGGTTTCAGGGCCCTTCTGTTTCAGGATGAGAGCAATGAGGATTTGGTTAAGGAATGCTGGCATCTCACGTGAAAGGAAAATATTCCTCACTTTATCCTTCACCAAATCTCCAACACAGTTCTAATGCCTTTGGAAGAAGCCCGCATGAAGACCATCAGGCCTTGGGGCTTTATACGGCTTCATGGATTTCAAGGCTACATAAATTTCAGCATTTGATGGAATGCTAGCCAACTCCACGGCCTTATGTTCCAATAGTCTGCAACAGGCCATCTTTAGAGTCATGTCTCTCTTGCTAAGAAGGCATTCAGTTGTATAAAGCTTCAAAAAACCCTCTCGAAAATATTGCTTTGTTTGCTCCAAATCATAAATCCATTCCTCATTCTCTAATTTAACACAAGATATCCTGTTGGTTGATCTGCGTAAAAGAAAGGCATTGGGGTTATTAGCTAATGCCTTTTGAATGCCAAGAAGCCTAGCCACAAGACGCCTTTTTTTTCCAAAAAATATTGCTGAAGACTTCCTTATTCCACTTCCTAGCTTTCCTTGTGAACTCATGTATGGCTCTATCCAAGGCATTCTCCCTCCAAGCCCCACGGACAAGGTCCTGAAATTCTGGATGATGGTTCCACATTGATTAAAAGCGAATGGGTCTTTCCCCACTAGCAAGGGGAGGCTCAGTAACTTTCAACAATAGCGAGCAATGGTCAAAATTAATGTGGGCTAGGTAAGAAACATTGGCTTTTGGAAAAAAGTGCTTTCCATGAGGGAGTAGCCCAACATCTGTCCAACCTCTCTTGGATCAAATTTCCTATGCCTCACTTATTAGTCCACGTATATTTAGGCCCCAAGAAAACTAAGTCCAATACGTTACAATGATCCATGCACTCTCTGTATTCTTGGACTTTTTTAACACTCAAAGAATTCCCCCCAAACTTCTCACTTTCCTCAAGCACTTCATTAAAATCACCCATGAGGATCCACGGCAAGTCATGGTGATCAGAAACACTTTTCAGGTTATCCCACAAAATGCACCTGTTTTTAAACTTGGGACTAGCATATATTGCACTTAATAACCAAGAGGAAGGCAAAGATTGTACCTGAAGAAGCGCGTGGATCTCTTGTTCAGATTGAGAGAGCACTTCCACTTGCACCAAAGAGGATTTCTAGAGTAGCCAAATTCCCACCGCAAACCCAATGGTCTCTGACATAGCAAACCCATCAAAAGGAAGACCTTGGATAACTTCTTCAGCTTTATAACCACTTATTCTAGTCTCAGTAATTACCATGACCACAGGATTGTGCCAACTAATGAGATCAGCCACTATTTGCTTAAATTTGGGTTTAAGTGCACCCCTACAATTCCAAGTAATTATATTCATGATTGGATGAGGATTAGAGAACCTGTCAAACAACTCAACAATGGAGTGATTCCCCATCACCCTCCACCTCCATCTCTCCATCAGCACCTGCTTTGATCGGACTTCCTCGGGAAAAATGGTCACAACATGATTCAAAATCCCCATCTCTACCTGGTTGGTTCTCACAAGCACAGTTCCCCTTATCACTGGCATTGAGAATTGGATGAGCTTCACCCTGTGGACATGCCCCATCACTGCACACTCCATCAGTGTGTTTCTGAGAACTTTCCTCTCCGTGATCACCGGTTCGACGTCCTGCACTTCGAGCTCTGTCAGTGATTTTTCTGAGAAACATGAGATAATTAACCTCCTAATCCTATCTATTGTTGTTTGATTGTAAAATTTTGCTTAAATAATTGGGTTCTATTGTTTGAAATTAAAATTTCCACTCCATTCTACCTATTTAATGAAGTTAGTTCACTTACCTCTTTTCTAGGTTTTTCTTCTACTTCTTTGATAGTGGCGTGCAATGTAGATACATAATGCAAGAGAACTCCAGTTGGGAATAGGATGTGCAAGCTCTTCTATGATGAACGTAGAAGTCAAACATGGAGTGGAATGTGCATTGATTCAATTCGTTGTTCTAATCAATGGAGTGAATAATTCAAACCCCACTTTCACAAAAAATCAATTGGTGTCTTGGCCTGATGATAAAGAACAATCATAATGGAGTGAACACTATAAATTAAAATATTATTATATCTATAAAAAATAACAAAAATAAATAAATCATGATGAGTTGCAATAAAATTTATAAGTAATTTCCATCCCCTAATAACTTCAATCTTGCTATAGAGTTTTTTGGTTTATCTAGCCTTGTCAATAATAATTTTAGAAAACTAAACACTTTGTTATCTCATAAAAGTCATTGGTTAATGACGAAAAGGCAAGAAGGGCCTTCATGTATTAATGTTAGTTATCAAGGGGGTTTGGATATCACTAAAACTGCATTTACGTTTTCTACGTTTTTTTTTTTTTTTTTTTTTTTTTTTTTTTTTTTTCAGCCCGCATTTCTTGACTTTTTCACGATGAACAATACATCTATGTACTGTTCACAGATCCACAGATTCCACTTTTCAGCAATTTTTTCATTAAAAATGGGTCCCACAGTACTATTCACACATTTAAAAATTATTTTGCTATAGTGTTTTCAGTTTTTAGTTTTTAGTTTCAGCAAAATAAGTTCTATCTAAACATACTCATATTGTCATAGTTTTTGCATTTTGTTATGGTAAGTGTGCTTACAAATGGTTATGCAACACCGACTGACAAGGTTTGGGATACTTATGCAACAATGTTATTTTTTTGGTTGGAGATAATATAATGATAATCTATGTTATGAAAGTAATTTACCTATGTTATGGTTGTTTTTTGTGTGTGTGTGTGTGTGTGTGTGTGTGTGTGTGTGTGTGTGTGTGTGTGTGTGGTTTGGAATGATGTTTTTTATTTAGTATATGTATTACAAATGCCTTCAATATATATTCCCTGAAGGAATATATCTTTGCATGGATGATGCTTTATCATTTTAGTTTTTGGTATGATGAATGGCTTTGTCTTTATTCAGTATATATGTTTACTGGTGCCTTTAATATATTCCTTGAAGGAATATATCTATGTTTGGATGTATTATCTATGTTATGGATGGTTTATCTCTATCCAAGATATATGTATTTTTTGGAAGTTCAGTAATAATAATAGTTTTTTTTTTCTTTTTTTCATTTTACATTGTGCCAAACACTTCAAAATATTTTACATAGCTTTTTCATGTACACAACCAAACACAATAAAATAAACATGTTTTCAGGAAAATATTTTACGCCAAAACTAATGGGAAGCATAAGAGTAAATTGCATTTCCTAGCCTAATTTATCATATCAATTTTAATATAACAATAAGCAATCAACCTTCTAAAGTTTGGAGTAATGCAGGGCATGATATGCTCGGTTAGTTAAATCAAAGATTCGACTTAAATCAGCTACACACTAAAAAATAGAAGAAGATATAGTAGTAAATAAGGATTGGTGCGGAAAAGAAAAAGTGGTGGCCTCTAAAGGGTAATCACCTATAATTATTGTAGGGTCGGTTTTTGGTGCCCAGGCCTAGCAAATAAGTGGTTCTGGCCCAAAGGACCCTAGACAATGAATTTATAGAGAGCGGGTTACAGAACTAGGGCTGGACGAAGTGAACGTTAGTTAAGTGTATGCCATGCAACAATCTGAACTTAAGAATATCTTGTTTATGTCCACAGGATGCACGGTCCGAGGAGACGTATAAGTGCACCTCTTGTTATGTTTAAAGACTACAAAGTTCTTTTCTTTCTCTCTTCCTTTTTCTTCTCTAAACTCTCGATCCCCTTCTTCAGATTCTCTTATATAGCCCCCTTAAATTGATCAGATCCTTACATTTGTTTACCATCCAGACCTTCACTTGAGTGCCTGTCCTATCGGACATCCACCTTATCTTTTTGTGAGTTGCATTGGCCAATGTAACACTGTTCGCCTATCTTCTCCACATTAATGTGGCTGGAAAAGTAGTTTCCTTACACTTAATGCGGCAGTTGTGGTTGCCCTCTGGACATCTAACATTTTCTTCCCTCTTCTCGCTTTGTGAGGCCTTCCCTACAATCCACATTTGCTTGGGATGGTTCTAAACTGTGGATAGGACGCACATTGGGCCCACATTTGGTGTGTCCGAGGAGACATTCCTCCTTGGACGTCCTTTAAATAAGTTGGGCCCAACAGGATTGGGCTAGAAGTCTTTTGGCCCCATTTTCCCTTTTTGTCATGGCTGGACTCCGCGTGGGGCCAAAGGCCTATCGTTGAATTGTGAATTTTACCCCCACAATTATCAATTAGAAATAAGAAACATATGAGAGAGTATTTGATTTAAAAAAAAAAAAAAAAATTTATTTGTCAGTGTTCTCTGCATTGGAGTTGAGTGTTTCCTCCTTACAATCAAATGTGTGGCTTGGTCGTGATGAATGGCATTAGCTACTGGTAGCATTGAATAGTGTCTACTACATTCAGTTGAGTGACATCTAGGAACTATCATTCTTACCCATTATATTAATTTTTTATTTGACAAAAAGATCAAGGCATGACCTGTATCTCATCTCATTTACATTACTTTGACATTGTTTGAACATGATTTGATTGCGATCAAGGCCCTATTAGTTATATCATTTTAAACACATGTTTTCAGTTTTTAAACAACATTATACTTGTTTTCACACACTTTTTCATTCACACATATTTTCAAAAAAATTGAAAACTGTTGTTTAGACGCACGTACCCAACGGGCCCCAAATCACTATTAAGCTTTATGACATTTTTTCCGAAATAGGCTAATTGTTTGGTTAATTTTTAAATAATTTCATGATATCTTATGTTTTAAGTACGATATAAGCCCATGAGCAATCATTTTAAAGAGAATTTAATTGCCTTTCATTACTTGAATTTTTCACAATCAAGCTGCCTTATTTTTTACTAACTCTTGGTCAAACTACGGTCAAAATTGTTCAAAGAGGTCCAAATTATGTATTTAAGTATGATAAGATCGTAGAGGAACTCAGGATTTCAAGTTAGGGAGGCCAAAGTGTAAGGGAAAAAAAATTCAAATAAGCATCCATATATTATATTACAAACTACCAACTAAGATAAATACACAAAATTATTGTTTCTTAATACATTAAGATGCAATTATCTATTAACAAAAACAAAAAACACAAAATACTATTGTTTCTTAATACATAAAAGTGCAATCATCTATGAAAAGAGAAATTAACCCTCTCTTTTTTATTTATATTTATGAGTTTGGTTTATAACTATCGGGCTAATAGGTTTATTTTATTTTATTTTTTATTTAATAATAGTTTTTTTAAGTTTTGATTTTGTTAAATCTTTAGGTTGGGTAGTTGCCAGTTGGGCTAGGCTAATTGGAGTGGAGGGGGGCCTAAAGTTTTAGAATCAGGGGGCCCAATAACAAAAATTAAAAAAATGGTCATGCTAACGAGTGTTTTTAGGGTATTGGTTAACAATTCAGTTAAAGTGACAACTTTTTTCATTTTTCATAAAAGTGATGTCAAAACTTTTCTAAAATGGATTGTTAGCCAATACCTTAAGGCACTCGTTAGCATTTCCCTTAAATATATATATATATATATATCCACTAAAAAAATTTTTAGTACCAAGGGGGCCCGGGCCCCTTGGCCTTGGCTCCATCCTTGGATAAGATGAAATTTAGTGTGTGTTTGCATAGTTGATTTTCAGTGTGCATTTGCGCAGCTGATTTTTTGTGTGCGTTTGCGTTTCACTTGGTTGGTCCCATGACACTGTTTATGGACAAGTCAAGTGATGAAAAACGTGTGGCACTGTTCCCTTGGCACTATTCCGCAATAAAAAAATATATTTAACTACAATATTTTCAATAATAAGTTTTCAATTTTCAGCAAATAAGTGGTATCCAAACAAACCTTTAGTGTTTCATGATGAATTTTAGGCATGTTTGACCATTGGTCAAACTTTGGTGAATGTTAGGTCAAGTAGTTTTGTAATTTTGGCTTTTTAATTTACAAAATCAGTTAATTCACTATATGATTAGGACAAATTAATTTAGTCTTAGTGATTCCCTTGGCTTACAAATAAATGCGTGACTTTTGAGATTTTCCATAATTTAAAGTATTTACAATAAAGTTAATGGTAGATAAAATACGTCATCAATAATAACAAAAATGAATATATGTTTTGTGCACAATATGATATGACCATTAAATCATAAAATACCTGACTTTTGGGTTAGGTGAAATAGATGCCTAACACTTTATTGTTCTATAACCTAGACTTTGAATTTAGATTTTGGGTTGTTAAACCGGTTCTTTATTTATGTAATTTTTATTTTATAGGTTGTAACTAGGAAAGTAAAATATGTAATTTTTTTTCTAGGTTGTAACTAGGAGAATAAGTCATGTTATTTTTCTTTTCTAATTAGGATAAAAAACTATTCATTTTTTTAATAAAAAATTAGTTAATTTCTTGAACAATTTATTTGTAAATTTAATTTTTATTCAATTAAAATGAATTACCAATTTATGGAAGTATTAGTGGAATTTGAACACAAACACATAATTACTAATTTTGCATCTAAAAAAGCATGAGAAAAAGATTTTAAATAAAAAAATCAAATTATAAATATTATTTAATTAAAATTTAAATATAAGAAAAATGCTCCATTTAAGTGCCTCTTTAGGCCTTAAAATGGGTTGACCAATAAGCATACCCCCATTCCACCCAACCCATTTATTTATTTATTTATTTTTTATTTATCATTCCTAATTTTCATGGTACCAAATAAGAAAAAAATCTCCCATTTTTCATCGATATACTCTTTACTTAAACCAAAAAGACTAACATATTTCATGATATTTGAGTATCTAATAAAACATTTAGAGACATTCATAATTAAAATTCTCTTATATGAATACAAATCCTCTTTCATAGTTTTTGTGTTCTATTTATACTCCATAAATCATAACTTGTTATAAATTTAGTTGACTTACAAAATAACCAAAATTTGAAATGAAAAAAAAAACAAAAACAAAAACACACAGCATATCATAATTTGTATAGCATAAATGAGACAGAAAATTTATATTCTTCTTACACCCTTTTATCGAATTATTTAAAAAAAAAAAAAAAAAACACCGCGTAAGAGTGGTGCCGTGTGGGTTCGAGGAAACGGTGGAGATGGTGTATTAAAGAGATGCGAAGCTTTTTAGGTTGGTAGACTTGACCCGAAGATCTAGCGAGAAGCGAAGTGGAAAGGGCAAAAAAAGATAGCGACAACAACTGGGTAAGGAATTAAGGAAAGGAAACCACTTTCCCTGAACTTTCCTTAAATTTGCCACACGTCTAAATATCACTCAACCAACTCAAACGTCATTCTTGACTTTCTAATCCTAAACTTCTGCGCTGTCTTTCATTAGCGGAATAAAAAATATTCCACTTTTATTATCAAAACCAGCCACCTACAATAACAATCATTCCAAAACCATAATGATAGATTAATTTTTTATTTTTTTTTATAAATTTAAAAATTTAAGATTCTACGTAAATTCCTACGAGAATAATGTAGTGGATGGAATTTTGAAGTCCGGATTTATTGCCTGTCCTTCAATTTTATCGAGCTCGTTATCCGAATATCTTTAAAGGAAAATTTTTCATTTCATACTTAGTTAATTGTGAAAACTTATCACACATAAGGGGTAGTTTAGTAACGGTATTTGTATTTTTAAAAAATATGTTTGGATGAAAAAATGTGTAAAAATATATGTAATATTGTTTAAAAACTGAAAATATATTATTAAATTACTATAAATTTTTATAAAATAATTCAATTAAGTATATGTTTTTTTTTGCTAACTTATTTTCCTATTCAGCTTATTTTTACTACTATTTATAGGTCTTATTGCACTTTTTAATATTATTCATGGTTCCCATTATACTATTTTAGCTAACTTTTATATTTATCTATAATACTTTTAGCAAAAAAAATTTTAGTTTCATCAAAATAAACGGATTCAAACTAAACCTAAATTTATATATATCATATCATGAATTCATGATTAAATAAACGTACAAAGTGGGACACGCAAAATGTAGGCGATGACTTATATTCCATAATCATCATTTATATGATAAGCATTCAAAATTAAAATACAAAAAGAAATCTTGCGTTCAAGGATTTTTACACTTATACTTCGTCACGTCATTTGAAACGCACGCTGACTCAGAAAGAAAAACCGAAACAAAAAGAGCGCTCTCTCTCTCTCTCTCTCAACAGTGTCATTAGAAGTCTTTCGTTTCCTTCAAGACTCTCTCTCTCTCTCTCTGAGTGTTCCCCAAACCATGGCGGAGCGTGGATCGTACGGTCTGCCTCCTCGACTAGGTTTCATTTCTCACCTCTCTTTTTATTTATGGCTGATTTTATTCATTGGATCCCCTTCAGTATTTTCTCATTTCAATGAGTTTAGGTTTTTTTTTTCTTTGATTACCTTTTAGATTTAGCGTTTTCGTTTAGGTTTTGCAGACTTTTTTTTTTTTTGGGGCTTTAACTAAGCTTAGTATTATTAGTTTAATGGTTAATGGTATTTGATTGAGTTGCATTACTTCTCAAAGATTAATCTGAAAAATGGGGATTAATTTGTATCTGAGTGGTTTACTATAACAAATTTATAGATTACAACATGCATGCTGGTCAGCTTGTGTGAATAAGTTTTTTTTTTTTTTTTTAGTAATTGAAAAATTAAGGATAAAAAAGATTACTTTGGATCTTGTTATTGCTTTTTCTTATTGTTGTTGTTGTGTATTTTTTTTCCCCTTTTTGGGTTTTTTCAACAATATAGCTAATTCTGCTTTTGATTAAACCATTCATGATATCACTTTGGAAGAATGAGATTAAGAATTATTGTAATTTAGTTAACTTGGAGGTGGCACAAGAAAAAGTGGGAACTTCACTAAATTTGAATCTTGACTTTTGAGCTAGTGAGAAAGGAATTGCAGAGCTAGCCATAATTTTTTATTTTTATTTTTTTTAAATGGGTAAGAAATAATTTTTTTTATTAGATTGAGGGAAGAATGCATGCAAAAAATTCAATCAATCTATTAAATCTAAAAGAGAAGAAAACTAGATTTTGGTCAGTGCGTATTACCATCTTCTAGCTAGCTGGCCATAGTGATAATTTTTTCCCTTGGCTGGCAAGGTTGGTTTAGTTGCCATCGGAATGGATATATATGGATCGTTGTTCCTCATTGTTTGATGTGGTGTATTTGGAAGGAAAGAAATAGTAGGTGCTTTGAAGACAGGGAGAGCTCTCTACCTGATCTCAAGTTATTCTTTTTTAGAACCATATTGGACTGGTTATCAAAGGGGAGAAACCCATGTTATTCCCTGTATACCTGGGTGTCTCTTTTTTGATATCAATAAATCTTTATTACTTATCAAAAAAAAAAAAAATTCTAGATGCAGCCACAAGCAAGCATCCACACATACACTGATCTCAAAAGTAAGACTTAGTTGCACTGTGGACTGTTTAATACCATTAAGGTCTGTTTATTTTGACGTAAAACATTTTCTGGAAAATGTTTTCCTTATTTTTACGCCTGGTCAAATCAAAATCATTTACGGTTGACCAGGAAAAAAATCCTCTTTGTTCCTCTCCCTTCAAATGGTCTACATGATACATAGTAGAACAGTAGCATTCCAAATGAATCCTTCTAACTGGAAAAATCTCATGAATAACTTTCAAGAGTATCAACCACTATACTCCAAGTAGAGAGCTTCCTCTTTCTGCAAAGGAGTAGTTTTTAAAGCATTGTAACCTGTAGGAACAAAACACACAATCACGTTATTAGTTGCATAGCTATTAGGGCTTATTTAGTGATGGAGTGTAAGCCACTGGAATAGAATATCCTAGCAATTTAACTTTCAGATGCTCTCGAGCTTTAATATTAAATGCTGTTCTGAAGGACAATCACCAACTAATTTTCTTTTTCTAAGTAGCAGTATCTGATTTGGACTTATCCTCAGGCTAAATTGCTAGAATAAGTTAATAATGGGACTTGTTTAGGCTTCTTCCTCTGTTCAACCTCTTCTCCCATTCTTTGCAATTATGTTTGTTTTTCCTGTTACACATTAGGACATTTTTTTTAGTGCCACTGGTGTCTGTCTCGTGTCATGTCATGACTCTGTCCGGTGAATCGTGATATCAAGTTTCTAACCCTGAAATATCCAAATGTCCAAACATGTAACACGAAAAACAATCTGATATGGATCAGATTCTAAGATAGTATATCAAGTCTCTGATATATATCAGATTGTATTTTCGGTGTCCAATACGTCTACAGTGCATCATATTGGCTTGAGTTTGGGTTTTTTGTTGTTGTTGTTGTTTTGTGGGAATGCCTAATTTTACTCATCAAGTCAGTCTGTACATTATTCAACTATTTGTGTGGGTGAGATTGGGAGGTCTCTGTCTCTGATTTTCTTCCTTGCTCACTCTCTCTTTTGTACTCTCTAGCTTTGAAACACACAATTCCTCAAGTTTTGAGATAATTTTCTCACGCTAATAATAGATGTTCTTCTAGGTACTTTCTTTCAGTTACTATGTTTGACAGTTCACATCTAAATATTACTTTGGGAATACACATTTTTAATTCACAGTCTGTTATTTTATATGCAGATATTAAACATATACTGACAGAAGCCCAAAATCGATGGTTGAGACCTGCAGAAATTTGTGAAATTCTTCGTAATTATCAGAAGTTTCAAATTGCATCAGAGCCTCCGAACAGGCCCATAAGTATGATTCTTGTAAATCTTACAAAAAAAAAAATGGAAATAAAATTAAGATTTGTTTGGCATCATGATTCCATGTGCAGTGTATTTTGTCTAGATTAAATGAAGTTACATTGAGTATTTCATCATGATTTCTATGACTTTCTGTGTGCTTGTAAGTTTTATTGGTAGTGGATTAGTAATTTGGTTTTACTGTCAGTAGACATTTATGTTGAAAATTTTTAAGTGAAATACAAGTATACTTGTTCACATGGTCATGACTTATGCTCATACAATTACTTGTGATGTCCAAGCTAATCCTCAGACATACTATTATGCTCTAGATACGTAAATACAGTGTATTGCTGGTTCTTATCTTCTTGGTTCATGTGATGGTGAATTACTTCTTGTTCTGAATGGGTTTGGAAGCCCTGTCTCGTCATCTAACATTAGATTCTAGCTAGTGTCATATGCTGTCCAGGAATTGGTAGTTGCCCTGGCCCCAGAAACTTGTGTCTGACATAGGGAAGATCTAATGAGGTACTCCAATGGAGTCCTCCATTGGGAGATTTAGTTTTGTAGGGAGGTGCATAATCGTGAATTGGAAGCTTTCAGGAGCTTCATCAATTCCATTTATAGCACTCCTGTAAGGGGAATCGAGGAGGATAAGAGATGTTGGCTGCCTTGTAAGAGTAAGGGGTTCACGGTTAGTGCATACTACCATCTTCTTGTTGGCCATAGTGAGCAGTTTTTCCCTTGGAAAAGCATTTGGAAGCAGAAGATCCCCTCTAGAGTGGCTTTTTTTGTCTGGACCGTAGCCTTGGGGAAATGTCTGACAATTGACAATTTAAGGAAAATAAAGGTTTGCATTTTGGATTGGTGTTATATGTGCAAGTGTAATAGTGAAAGTGTTGACCATCTTTTCCTTCATTGCCCGGTTGCTTCGGAGCTATGGGATATGGTTTTTGGTTTATTTGGAGTTAGTTGGGTCATGCCATTGTCTGTTGTTGGGCTCTTTGCTTGCTGGCAAGGTTGTTTTGGTCGCCATCGTAATGGAGATATTTGGAAGGTCGTTCCTCTTTGTTTGATGTGGTGTATTTGGAAGGAGAGAAATACTAGGTGTTTTGAAGACGTTGAGCGTTCCATGCCTAATCTCAAGCTTCTTTTTCTCCGAACCTTATTTGACTGGTTCTCTGTGTGGAGAAACCAACCTTTTTCTACTATTTTGGATTTACTTGACTTTTGTAATATTCGTTTTTAATTTGTTCACCCCTGTATACTTCCTGTGTACTTGGGTGTCTCTCTGTTTTGATATCAATGAATCCTTATTAGTTATAAAAAAAAAAAAAATAGTTACAAGAATTTAGATGTGATTGCTTCTATTTTTCATGCTAATCCATTGCTGTATCTCTAGCGATCCATTTGTTTGGAAATTCATATTCTTAATTTTGGCAAGATACTCAGATGTTCCTTATTATTGGATAAAAATATTCTTGGATTGTTTCAAAAGTATGTCCAAGTTATACGGAGTATATGTTTGGGCATTGAGCATATTATTGTTTTTAAGATAAAAATAATTCTTGGATTATTTCAAAAGTATGTTAAAGTTATATGGAGTAAATGTTTGGGCATTGGAAATATTATCATTCATTGTGTTACCAAATATTAGTGTTGGGAATCTGTTTCTTGCTCTTAAAGGTTTGTTTTTAATTCCCAATGTTCAGTGTCTAAATCTTTTTTTGTTTCACTTTGAACACAGAATTTAGAGTGTCATGAGAAAGCTCTGAACATAGGATGATTTATTATTTGTCTTTATTCCCTATTCCTAAGAGTGTTGCTTATAACATAGAAAAGCTGCAAAGAGACTTTTTGTGAGGAGATATTGGAGATATTGCAAAGAGACTTTTTGCTTATGAGATATGGATCATGATTTTCACATTATTTGGGGTCATGTGGGTTATGCCAGAGGGTGTAGAAGATCTCCTCAATAGCTGGAACTGAAGGTTGGGACCCAAAAGTCATGCGATCTAGAGTGTGATCCCATGTTGTCTCATGTGGTGCCTTTGGTATGAGAGGAATGCATGGACTTTTGAGGGACAGGAGAAATCAATGCCTGATCTTAATTTTTTTTTTCTTCTCAAATCTTTATTTGAGTGGATGAATGCCTATCTATTTTCCTTTGGTCACACATTTGAGATGCTTGACTTTTGTTCTTTTGGTGCTTGGTTTTTTTTGTAATCTGTGTACACATCCTGTGTACAATGGTCTGCTTTTTGATTTTTAATAAAAGTTTTATTACTCATAAAAGAAGGATGATTTATTATTTCGTTTTTTAGTTGGCTAGGCTATAACTTTGTCTTCAATTAAAAGGACAATTTATCATCTATTGCTTCAATTTAAGTAGATATTTTTAAAAAGTCAAATCGTGATAGTTTTCAATTGTGCAGGTGGTTCTCTTTTTCTTTTTGATAGGAAGGTTTTAAGATACTTTAGAAAGGACGGACATAATTGGAGGAAGAAAAAAGATGGAAAGACTGTGAAGGAGGCTCATGAGAAGCTAAAGGTAAGCTTGCAAAAAAGGTCAATTACTGATGTGTAGTTCATGTTTTTGTGATTGATCCTGTGTAACTCACACAAATGCCTAAATGACTATGACATGGCTGATTAGATATTTAATCATTTTAGTATGCATATGTTATTTTACTCATATTTATTGTGTGGAGATTCTTTTGATGAAAGGATTGTTCATACAACTCTTTTAGAGGTTATCGAGGTTCTGATGGGTAACATACTTCAAGCAATTTTAGGTTGGGAGCGTTGATGTGCTACATTGCTATTATGCCCATGGAGAAGAGAATGAAAACTTTCAAAGGCGCAGTTATTGGATGCTTGAACAGTAAGTACTAACTAATATATATTTCACTTTCTTACTAGGTCGTCTTTTGAGGTCTTATCCTTGCCTCTTTGGATACCTTGGGAGTAGTTAAACACTTGAACCATTGGACAGGATCCTCCAAAAGAAAATGCATATTTCGTCATTAAGGCAAAACTTGCTAACAATGTATTATGGTCAGCTTTGAGGATGTTAGTGTGTGGTTTATTCCTATGGACTTTGTTGATTGACTTTTATCTGTATCTCTGCTACTATCCATGTTATTAGAGCTTGTCTTCTCCTTTTAGAGCCTTTACCTGCACAAGAATGCTTCCTCACCTTGGTACCTTTTCTTACTAACAAAGATTGAGAGATTAGTTGCATACTCTTAGGCCTTGTTTGTTGTGGGCCTCACAGCAGGCTTCTGAAAATGCCTCAACCAAATACGAAAGGGTGGGTGGTTGTTAGGGTGGAGTTAGGTGTTCTTAATTGTATTAATGTTCTTATATATTCTTATAGCTTGAGGTTTTTTGAGGATCATTTTGAAGATTGTTGGAAAGCATGAATATGGATATGCTTAAGGATATATATATGTTATACTTTATCTTGTATTGCACTTGGAATATGCGATGCTGCTTTTTCGTATTTTCCTCTCTCATTTTATCATTTTTCACATTATTTTCTCCTTTCTCACCTCTGATCTCCCAATTTCTCCTTTCAACATTTTCTTTGTTCTGCATGTTGACACAAATTATTAAATAGAATTTGTTGTATGTTTGAAATTTTTATATTTAATCGCTACATTGTTTGTATGGTTTTGCTTGAGTTTTGTTTCAGAGCTTCAAGTTGCTTGAAATTAGACATCTTGATCTATTTTTTTTGTCTTTGGTTTTTCTGAGCTGGTTGATTCTTGCAGGGATTTGATGCACATAGTTTTTGTCCACTACTTGGAAGTTAAGGTAATCTACTTCTTCATTGTTATTGCTTCTTTTGTTGCTTTTATTGTCATTGCTATCACTGTTCTTAACTTCTCATATTAGGTTTTCTGAAGGGCTTGAAACCTAGGTTACCTAAACTGCTTAGGTTAGGGTGCTACCACTCTCAATGTAGCGGTTTTGCAACTTGAGCTCAGATCCACTGATTTTCTGTGGATTATTTTGGCTGGATCATGGAATTTGTATTTTTAACATCATTAATTTTTGGCGCCAAAGAAGGGAATAAAACAGGGTTTGTATGAATAAAACATCATATTTTTTTATGACGTAGGAGAACTTCACTTAGATTTGTTGTACAGTATGCTCTGTGATGTTTTGAATAAAATAAAAAATCTTGATACCGATTAGGTTAGACTATTGATTATAAGATGTAGCTTGTATGAATTGCTATTGTCTTGATACCAATAATTCTAGTCCTTTCAGTATGGTAGGGATTAATATGTATCTGTGATTAACCAAATCTGTGGATGCATAAGATTCTGTGGGAAATGAATCATATGATTTATTGGGTAGGATGACAGAACAGATCTGGGAGCAATCCAATTTTATTTTGAGAGTCATGTCATGGAATAACCCTACAGTTGTAGGGAAAAAAGCTTATTCAGGCCCTTTCCCTGCTAACTATTCACCTTCTGGATAATGGGGTTTGTGTGCATTTAACATGTTGGAGTTTTAGACTTAGCAAACTTCAATGACCATCTGCCCCTCTTTGAATGAGGATCTTCACTCTTTACAATGGAACCACTTGTAAACACAGAATAATCCAATCAGTTAAATCCTAAGCCTCAGTTACTGATCTAAATGTGGTGGTTCAGATCTTTTCCCAAATTTGAAAATATGATTCCTCTATGTTTAGTATTTTTTCCCCCTGAACAAAATATTAAATTTGTAGTGTAGTGGACATAGTACAATATAATATATATATATATATATATATATATTTTTTTTACTTACGATTTATTCTTACAATATGATATATATTTTTTTTACTTACAATTTGTTCTTTGGACTTATCTTTCCATCAGGGTAGCAGGACAAATATTGGAGGCATTAAAGAGAGTGATGAGGTTACTTCAACTTTCCAGAAGGATAGCCCCCCGAGTTCTAGCTTTTCCCCAAATCATAATAGAGTGCCTTGTGGAAGTACAGATTCCCCAAGCCCAGCCAGTTCTCTGACATCGTTATACGAAGATGTTGATTCTGGTAATTTCTGCCTCTGATTTTGTTACTAGGCTTCATCGTTTGCTCATCCTTTTGCACTGATCTTGACTGATACTGAAAATTTCTTTACCTTTTAACCTTGCATGTGAACTTCTGCAGAGGATGTTTTCCAAGCAAGCTCGACATCTCGCTCATTTCTCGAGTCGCAGCCAATGGAGAATGGTCCTCTGAGAGACAGGACGGATGCTGGGGTGTTGAATTCATATTTTCCGCATCCCTCTGCAGGTAACCGTGTTTTTTTATATTTGTCTTTTTCCCCATCCTCCTTTCTTAATAATGGGATTTTGAACAACTTGGCAAAGATAACTGATTGTATGCTTGATAATCTTACCAGATGATCATGGTCTGTCATCAATTCCTGGAGCAAATTATATCTCTCACGTTTGGACAGATAGATCCAGAGAAAGTGATGATATTACTTCAAAAACAATTGATTTGGCATCCTGGGAAGAGGTCCTGGAACATTCTACAAGAGGATTCCATTCTACTGTACCTTCTAATGTATCATCATCTTCCTCCCAACCTGCCTCTATTGGAGTTGTCCTTGAGGAAGAAAATATGACTTTAGGTGGGCTTTTAGCAAGTGGGAGTGTTGTCAAAGAGGAGTTTCAAAATTTTGTGCCAATCCAATCAAATTGGCAGGTAATGATCTTGCAGTCCTCTATCTGTACTATTGGCATGTCTACATCTATCTCTCACACAACATAAGAAAAGGTTGATTTTTGACAGTTATTTTCTTGCCCAAAAGATTACTATTCTATTTTCCTGCCCAAAAAAGTGTCTAACATGAGAATTAGATAGAAGTTATAAAGAAGTTTTAAAGTTTCAAAAAAGAAGAGTAGAAAGGAAGGTATGGTTGTTTTCTTTGATGTTTTTTGGTGTTTTTGCCTATAACTATTTTATTACTATTCTTTTGGCTAGGGTAAAGCAAAATAATGTTTTAGTTGTATGTGTACATGTATATTCTTAGTAGTCTAACTAAAAGGAGTTCCTTGTCTCTTTATATACTGTATGATATTGGTGATGGGTTGAGGGTGAAGTTTTGGCAAGACTGATGGTGTGGGGAGACACCTCTTGCTGTGAGCTATCATGAACTGTTTAAAATTTGCTGAGATAAGGAGGCAAGGCTGAACTTATGAAGTTCACTAATGGTGTCTTTTATTGGGATGTAAGTTTCTTTAGGGGTGTTCCAAATCGGGAATTGGAGGCTGTGATGAGCTTCATGGATACCATAAATAGCTCTTCTGTAAGGGGGTTTAGGGAGGATAAAATGAGTTGGAAACAAGATAGAAATAAGGGGTTTTAGGTTAATGATTTTTACAATCTTCTAGTGGGCTCCAATGATTTTTGTTTCCCTTGGAAAAGAATTTATAAGCAGAAGATCCCTTCTTGAGTGGCTTTTCTTTGTCTGGATTGTTGCTTTGGGGAAATGTTTGACAATTGACAATTTATGAAAAAGGAAGGTTCGGATATTGGATTGGTGTTATATGTGCAAGTGTAATGGTGAATTGGTTGACCATCTTTTTCTTCTTTGTCCAATTGCTATGGATTTGTGTCTATGATTTTGGGTTTATTTGGATTAAGTTGGGTTATGCCAAAGTCAGTTGTGGGGTTCGCTTGCTGGCAAGGCCGGTTTGGTCATCATCAAAATGGTCATATATGGATAATTGTTCCCCATTGTTTAATGTGGTGACTTTGGAGGGAAAGAAACAATAGGTGTTTTGAAGATAGTGAGAGATCCATACCAGACCTCAAGTTATTTTCATTTAGAACTTGATTGGATTGATTGTCTACTTTGCGAAACCAATCATTCCCTTCTACTCTTGTTTTTCTTGATCCTTGTAATTTTTGTACTTGATTTGTTGATCCCTGTACACTACCTGCGTACTGGGGTGCCCCTTTTTTGATATCAATGAAACTTATTATTTATCAAAAAAAAAAAAAAAAAATCTTTTATCTCATGTTTATGGACCAATTTTCAACTAAATAATAAATACATGAAGGACTTGAAGTAGACTATTCTGTTTACTGGTATTCCTTCATTATCAAAGTTTAAACCAGGTAAGATTCTAGTTATTGACTTATTTCACCTGCGAGATGTTTGGGATATGACTTTGGGCCCTTCTCTGGTGCAATGGTAAAAGTCTTAGGCTGTCAAGTGCAAGCAGGTGGCCATAGATGTTTCCTCTTCAGACTACTTTCATTAGTCATTGAGTAATGGTTTTTTTTTAATTATTTTTTGATTGTTTGAAATTTTGCCTGCACACTCTTGTGGTTGTCAAATTTACTTTTAAGCCTTTTCTGGTTGTTTCTTTAGTTTTTTAATTTCATTTTGAACATTTTATCACACAGCTTTGAATTTTTGGTTTTATTTATTCAAATCTTCATATGTAACATATAATTTGTTAGAGTTACTCTTGTTATTTTATACTAGTGTAAGGGAATTCTTGTAATCTTGCAATATCACTCTAATATAAATATGTGCTAAGGTGAGGGACTGGTTGATGAAGCCCTGAACCTTTTTTTTCTAGTCTCTATATCTCTCTCTCTCTCTCTCCAGTCTTCACTTCTCCTCTCTTCTCTCCTTACCTTGATATTTCATATTTTTACAACTCACTTTGAAATTAGAGCATCATTCCAAATCTTGACCCAGTCCTTAGTATGCGTTAAAACAATCTGGAGGTTGTCATCTGGTGACAGAGGTGTGGTTCTGCATCTGTACAATGACATCTGCACTGACCTCAAGATTGCAGAGTCACCGAACTTGGGTGACCACGTTATCTGAGTCGTCAGTCTCTTTTGAGACTGATTGATGAAGCTCTAATCCTTGTCTATAATCAATCTCTCTCTTTCTCCTTTCTTCTCTCCTAACCCTAATATTGCATGGTACTTTAACTCAACTCATTTTATTGATCTTGTTTAACCTCCAATGGTTGTGAGCTTCAAGTCTTACTCAATTGGCTGCTCGAATTTCACAATCTTTCTACTGGTTTGAGCCTGTTTTTTAATAGGAAATGGACATGTTGGGGAGAAAAATTGTCCTCCTAATGATGGAAATGATGAAGAATTTGATGAGCAAGAGGGATCTTTGCCTTTATGGAGGTGGTTATTCAGGTCATGATGGATCTGTGTCATTTCTTTAGGACTTAACTGGGAAATTTTTCCTTTAAAATGTGTTTTTAAAAAGAGTGAAGGGAAACAAATTGTATTAGATCATCAAATTAATGGAAAAAAAAAAATTTATTAACGAAAAAGAAAGCTCAAATGGTAAATTTTATTGAACATAGATTTAAGAACCTTTAATTTTAACAAACTCTCAGTTCTAAGAACTGCTAATTTTAAAATACTACAACAAGTTTATACAATAGTGGTCAGCTAAAAAATGCTAGTGGATTTTTGTATCTTGATAGACTAGCATGTGCAGTGACATCTGCACAATTTGTCCAGGCTGCTTAGTTTGAATATCTGGATTTTTTTTTTCTTCTTTCCTCTCAAATCTAAGGGTTGACTGGTTTTTAAGCTTGGCCGGTGTATTGAAGATACTGAATTGGATCCTAATCAGATCACAGTTTAATTAGTATTCAGTAAGACTGTTGGTTCAGTCTAGTTATTGATAACTATGTCCAGGAGCCGCTACTGTTACCCACCTATACCACTGGTTTTAATGACTGCTAATATACACTTTTAGTATAGGTATCTTGGTGATGTGCTTAATAGCTTAATCATTGTTTTGGTTTTTTGTTTCATTTTTAGGGGTGGGAGGCGCGGTGGGAATGTTTACTGATCTCTTAAAATTGTTTGTAAGCTCATTTTATAATGTTTGTGTTCCAGATTCCTCTTGGAGACAATTCAGTAAACTTACCCATATGGCCTACTGACCAGTCATCACATTTGGAATTGGCATATGATCCGGGCACCACATTAGTTGACTCTAAAGCTCATGATACAATTATGAGAAATGGTACTGAGCCGCTTTCTACCCAACCTGTTCAGCAAAATGAGCAGCCTGTGCGGAACAAGCATCAAATAGAGCTTACAAATACAGAATCTCAGAGTTCAATTAAATCAATTTCCAAAATGGATATGCCTACAGAAGGAAATATTAACTATGCTTTGACTCTGAAAAAGCATTTAATCGATGGTGAACAGGGCTTGAAGAAAGTTGACAGCTTTTCTCGGTGGGCTTCAAAAGAACTCGGAGATGTAGATGATTTGAATATGCAGACCTCATCTGGTATATCCTGGAGCACTGTCGAATGTGGAAATGTAGTTGATGATTCCTCATTGAGCCCCTCTATCTCTCAGGACCAGTTTTTCAGTATTATAGATTTTTCACCGAAGTGGGCATACACAGACTCAGAGAATGAGGTATGAACATATGTTGACTATAGTATCCCTGCAAAAAAAAGAAAAAAAGAAAAAGGAAAAAAGTTGTTTGCACTGCATGTAACTTAACGAACCTTCTGAATAGTGAGATTTTAACTGCTCCGGAGACGCACACACAACCATGTTTTGTCCTTTCTTTACTAATTAATAAATAGTACTACGTTTTTATTAAGGTGCATAGATTAGTTTCATACTGTGCAAATCTGTAGTTTCATGTGTATGTGCCATTGTGCATTACTCACGAATTGTTATATTCCTATAATATGGTAATGGGAAATCTTCTTTGCTTTAACTACAGATATGAGCTGCTTTTTCCACACAAACAAATTTTGTATTACATTATGAAGCATTATTGAATGTTTCCAAATTAAGTCAAGTACTTTGCTTCCTAACTTCACAAAATATTTCAATAAATTGTTTAAGTTTTTCTTTTTTTACTGTTTCTGAAATGTTCTGAAATCCCACATAATGTTGCCATCTCTATTGAGATTTGATGAGTGGCTGTGTGACTGTGAAAGAAAAATAATTGCTGTATTTCTTATTACTTTTTACTTTCTTCAATATAAAACAGGTTCTGATTATTGGAAAATTTTTGAAGAGTCTACCTGAGGTAGCAAAATGTAACTGGTCATGTATGTTTGGGGAAGTGGAGGTTCCTGCAGAAGTTTTAGCTATTGGGGTTCTTTGTTGCCGTGCTCCACCTCACAGTGTTGGGCGTGTCCCTTTTTATGTAACATGTTCCAACAGGTTAGCTTGCAGTGAAGTACGAGAATTTGACTATAGAGTTGGCTCTATTAAAGACATAGACGTTGCCATTATCTATGGTGGTGCTACAACTGAAATGCTTCTTCATATGCGACTTGAGATGTTACTGTCTCTTATATCTGTCAGCCCTCCAAGTCATTTTGTTGAAGGTGTTCCAGAGAAACAAGACTTAATCAGTAAGGTTATTTCATTAAAGGAGGAAGAGGAGTATTACCAGATGGCAGAGCCAATCTCACAGAATGATCCATCTCAATATGAAGTGAAGGAGCATCTCCTTAAAGTTCTGATGAAAGAAAAGCTGTACTCATGGCTACTCCATAAAGTATCTGAAGATGGCAAAGGTCCAAGTGTATTAGATGATGAGGGGCAAGGTGTGCTACATTTAGCAGCTGCCCTAGGTTATGATTGGGCCATAAAACCAATTGTAAAATCAGGAGTTAGTATCAATTTCCGGGACATAAATGGTTGGACTGCCCTTCACTGGGCTGCATACTGTGGCAGGCAAGAACTATGACTTTGATTTCTTACTTATTTATTTTACTAAATTCTATGGATGTGGTTGCATTCTATGTTTCTAAAATAAACCTATGTACTTTTGGCTTTGTGCCTAGCCTACCCACCCTGACCCATTTGGACTGAGGTAATGCAATTTTCAAAGTCTTTCCCCATATAGTCAGCATTAGAAAAGAAGTTTTTAATAGGCTTGTTGTCCCTGCAGAAAGTCAAATGAAGACATCCCTCTTGTTGCTCTCTCTTTGTGGAATCACATATGTAGACTAGAATGCCTGCATGCTATATGGTTACAAAAGCCTTAAGTTCACTCTTATATATAATCCTTCAAGCTCTAAGTCTGTACATTGCTTTCCTTTGTTCATATGCAGATAAACTTCTTAAAACTATAATAAAATCTTTTCAAAACATCCAAAGTAATTGCATTAGTTACTTGGCTAGGACTGAATTGCAATTTGTATTGTGTGCTGTGTGGTCTGTATCAGGTTCAGAACAACTAATATTTCACCTGTTGTGTTCATTTTTGAATCCTTGTTAAATTCAGAGAGCAGACAGTCGGGTTCCTAGTCTCTCTGGGTGCTTCTCCTGGAGCATTGACAGATCCATCTCCAGAATTTCCTTTGGGTAGAACACCCGCAGACCTGGCAGGTGTAAATGGACACAAAGGAATCTCTGGTTTTCTTGCAGAACATCTTTTGACTAGCTACCTCAAATCCCTAGAAATGAATGATCCAAATGAAGTTAGAACAGAAGTTTCTGGACAAAAAGTTTCAGAACAGACCGTAACACCTGCGAATTATGGTGACATACCAGAGGCACTGTCGCTCAGGGATTCACTTACTGCTGTCTCTAATGCCACACTAGCTGCAGATCGTATACATCTAATGTTCAGGATGCATTCATTGGAGAGGAGACGGATCACTGAGTATGATGATGATGATGTAGTTAGATTGTCTGATGAACATGCTCTTTCAGTTGTAGCTGCCAAGACACGCAAGGCTAAACAAAGTGATGGGGTAGTCCATGCTGCTGCAACACAAATACAGAAGAAGTTTCGTGGTTGGAAGAAAAGAAAAGAATTCTTAATAATCCGTCAAAGAATTGTTAAAATCCAGGTTTGAAATGCTACCCTTTCCCTTTGTTGAGTTCTAAGGGATCTTGCTATTGTCATCATTGGGTCTCCCCCTCCCCTTTCAAAATATTTAACTTTTACATGGTAATCCCTGAGGCCAGAGTGCGTAGAAAAATAAGTAGAAGTCTTTTATAAATGAGATAATTTGTGGGCTTTTTTGGGTATCAAAGGGTGTAATCAGATTTTCTGCACACAATTAAATTTTGCAAATCATGGAATCAGTTGTTAGCTTCTTTTCAATCTATGAACATGTTTTGGAATTAAGGTTGTGTCCATCTTTGGATGTATATATTATCATGTTTCCCATTAGACTATAAAAATGACTTATTTTTAGGATTTGTTAAGTAGTTAGATTTTATTAACAAAGGAGAGAACATCAAGATGTAAGGTTCACTTACAAAATTACAATCTGACATTTAACAAATCTAGAAAATCTATAAATGTAGTAAAGCAAGGGGCATTCCCAAAAGCAGTTCTCCATCATATGAGGATCTCAAAAACGTAAATTATAAAATGCTCAAGCCCCAAAAGAAGATACTTTTATCCCTTTTTTCCCATTGTATGATGCTAAAATGCAACTTACCTGGGAAAACAAAAGATGTTAAAATGTGAATTCAGACATTTGGTCAGAAGCATTTGGAATATACTTTTATGCCATCCGGTGTACTTCTTCCATATATCCTGTAAGCCATCAATTATGGATTGGTACTGATTTCTTAATTTTATGATGTGAAGGCCCATGTGAGGGGACACCAGGTGAGGAAGAAATATAGAACAATCATCTGGTCTGTAGGGATTCTGGAGAAGGTTATATTACGCTGGAGACGCAAGGGAATTGGTTTGCGGGGATTCCGATCCGATGCGCGTACTGAGGACCCCAAACCTCAAGATGTTCCATCAAAGGAGGATGATTATGATTTTCTTAAGGATGGTAGGAAACAGACAGAGGAAAGGCTGCAAAAAGCACTCACTAGGGTGAAGTCTATGGTTCAGTATCCTGAGGCTCGGGCTCAATACAGTAGGCTGCGAACTGCTGTTGAAGGGTTTCGAGAAACCAAGGTATATATATTTATATCAATGTTTTTACTTATTCATTTAAGAATGAAAAATGAATCCACTTAAATAAATTTATTTTCCAGAAGAAGCTAGTTTTCCAAAATGATATAATTCATATATGGTTTGGCAATGGAAGCTCACTTGTTTTTGTCATATGCTTGAAGTTAAATGAGTCACATTGATTGGGTGTGAACCTTAATATGTTTTATATACCAGTTGGATCTCTTTACCTAATAGTTTTAAGCTTCTGGGTTGGTGCCCTAACACAGTATAAGAGTGTTGGTATATGCTGGAATTAAGTGGGCTTACACGTGCGGTGGAGTGTTGTTATATGGTCTTCTTAATATATGTTGTTGGTTAGCTTTCAAATAGTTTAGGCTGTTGTGCCTGTTGGTTAATCAGAGTTTTTAATTTCTTATGCTTGGACTCCAAGTGCCAGGCCTCTATGCATTTGTTTGTCAGTTGGGCCCAGTTATTTCAGATCTGTATCCATCTGTGGGGTCAATTATGCCTATTTGTTGGGCTTGTAAGTGAGAGGGGTAAGAGCAAAATCTCACATTAGTTGATTATGGGCCTTAATATAAGTAAAGATACTATTTGAGTCTCTCCATCTATCAACTTGAGCTTTAGGGTTGAATGTTCTAATACTGTCATTGTTGTTGGGCTTGTTTATCCCATATGGAAGTTAATTTCTTGTGCTCGGCTGCTTATTTGTTCGATTATTGGGAGATCACCATGTAAAGGCCACCGCTATGATCAGCTGCTTTCTATAGGGGGCTTTTACAGACCTCTCGCAAGTCATAATCTTTTGAGTATCATTCATGTTTGAAATATCTCATATATCTTGCAGTCCCAGAATTTCGTGTTGAAGCCCCCTTTTTTTGTTATTCATAGCAAAGTTGTCAATTCTGTTCAGGTAGCTGTTCCAGTTTATTCATTTTGAATGAGATATTTCGATGCTGGTCTATTATGTCTACTGTTTTAGGGTTATCGCTAACATTATATACATGTATAAGTCTTCTTCACATAATGAACATTCATAATGTCATCATTATATAACATAATATGTCATGTATGAGTAAATATATAAATAAATAAAAAATATTCTTAATGAAAAAAAATGTCATATGTAATTAAACAAAAAAAAAAAAACATTGTTAATAATAATAAAATGTAATATGTGAGTAAAGTAATGAAAAACATGGGTTTAGGAAAAATATGATTTGTTTACGAACCGGCCAAAATTTATATACTGGGCAGAATTTAGTGGACTGGACCAAAACCAGCGAAATGGACTGGAATGGGCTGGAATTCAGAATGAGATGGAATAGAGAGGTGATTTGTATTAGTTAACTAACTGGAATGGAATTTTTCACATTGATTCATAGCAATGATTGGGACTATAATATTGCTGATAATTAATAACATTGATTCATAGCAATGATTGGGGTGATAATATTGTTGACTATGTCTTGTGAATCAAAGTCGGACAAAAGGGTGAGCAACATTGAATTTTATGCATGGAATACATTTATATTTCTTTGATGAGGTTTACCAATTAATTTTTTAACTAGGAAGACTTTACTTCCTCATGGATTAAGTCAAAAGTGGAGGCACATCGTTGATTGAGGACAATGAAGTTAAGAAAGGGATAATAAAATACTATTAGAAACTGTATGAGGAGCAGGTGGAATGCAGCCTAAACGTAGATGACGTTGAATTTGCAACACTTAAATGGTTGGAGAATGAAGAGGAAGTCTTTATGGCTATAAAAGTATGAACACTTAAATGGATGGAGAATGAAGAGGAAGTCTTTATAGCTATAAAAGTAGGAACTGGGTTAAGGCTCTAGGTCTTGATGGGTTTATGTGTTGTGGTAAAGGAAGACCAAAGAATTGAAGTGTTCAGGGAATTTCATATGATTGTACCTTTGAGAGGGGCCTCAATACTTGGAAAGCAAGGACACGACATTTGGGTTGCCATGCCTGTGTCCAACATGGCAGGGATACAGGACACGTGTTGGACATGGCTGCACGCATGTCCCGGCTGTTTTTTTTTTTTTGAAAAATGATGGACACTGCGGGACACAGTTGGGACACGGCTTGGGCCAAAAAAAAAGAGCTGAAAACCTAAAATGCACCTCTCATGCCGATCTCCTCCCTTGTCTTCTTCTTCTTCTTCTTCTTGTGTGATCTCCTCCCTCTTCTTCTTATTCTTCTTCTTCCTCTCATGTGATCTCCTCCCTTTTCTTTCTCCTCTAATGCAATCTCTTCTTCTTCTTCTTCTTATCGCTCAGGCCAGATCTATTTCTCCTTTGCAATTTTCCCCTTTTGCCATTTTCCCTTGTTTTGTCTGTGTTGCTTTCTTTATTTTTTCTGCCACACACTGACACACACGTGAAGCATTTATCTCCACCCACCCACGTGAATAGCTTCTTTTCAAATTTGTCTTTTATGAGTTAAAATCCATTGCCCATCAAGCCAGGTAATTATATCCTTTTACAATTATTTTTCAATTATCTAGGTAGACAGTAGACACATACGCGCGCGCACACACACACACATAGTGGCTAGGCTTTAATATGCTTTTAAAATAATTTTTAACAATTATTAAAAAAACATTATTTTTGTTATAAAAAAATTTTTGTAAGCTTTGAAATTATATATATAAAATTAATTAATATATGTATCCCTGCTGTACCTATGTCTTAATTTTTCAAAAATTGTGGTGTTTCCATACCGTACTCATGCCTGTATCCATGCAAGTGCTTCCTAGCTCAATACTTAATTCATCACTCTCATTACCAAGAAATCAGGTGCATCAAACATGAGATTTCTGTCCAGTAAATTCCTGCCTTTACAAAATATTGTCCAAGGTGTTGGATTGAAGAGGGTAGTAGGTAAGTTCGTATCTGACTCACATGATCCATTTGTTGGAGGGATACAAATTCTAGATTTTATGTTAACTGCAATTAAATGATTGGATAGTAGAGTTCATGCTAAGATATAGGGAGTCATATGCAAACTGGATTGAGAAGGCTAATGAACATGTTAATTGGGGACAGTCTTCTTCATGTACTTGAGAGATATGGGTTTGGGGAGAAGTGGACTTGGATCAGCATGTATGTCTTGTGTTAGATTCTTGATTCTTATTAATGGGAATCCCTTGGTTGTCTTCCATATATAAAAGGAATTAAGGCAAGTAGACCTGTTACCGCTTTGGAAATTCTTAGCAAGATGATTGAGAAGGTACTTTTGGATTGTAAGGTATGTTCTTTACCTATGACTTATTTGGCTTTTTATAGGGACTGTTCTTTGAGGCTAGTTTTGTTTGGAACGGAGTTATAGAATTAGAGAGGATGGAGAAGAGATTGGTGGGTTGAAAGAAATTAGACTTTTTAAATGCGAATAGAATTACTTTAATTAAGACTACTTTGACAAAGCTACCTATCTACTTTGTGCCTATCTTTACTATGCTAGTCAATTAGCCAATAGAGTGAAGAAGTTGTAGAGGGAGTTTCTTTGGGGTGGCTTGGGGGAGGAGAAAAAAATACATTTAGGGGAGTGGAGTATTACCTGCACGTCTCTATGCAAAGGAGGATTGGGTATTAGAACTTTGGGTACATAACTGATGCGCTGTGGAAGGGATTATGGAGATTTATTCAGGATAGTGATCACTTATGGAGAAGATTGGTGGAAGTAAAATATGGGGAAGGTGACCGAGAATTGGACTTGGCATCCAGTTCACATATCACATGGATTGGGAGCATTCAGTGGATGTTGGAATTCATTTTCTAGATTTATGGGGTTGAAAGTTGAGTTAGTTTGTCATGATGTTTGGTGCACTGATACTGATATGTCATCTTTGTTTCCTGAGCTTTTTTGAGCTAGATGCTAACATTAATGTGATATCTGATTACATTGAGGTCAATAATGGTGGGGTTTGGGATCCCACTTTTGTAGTCATGATCTAGATGGGTAGATGTTCTCAAAATTTTTTTTTTTTTTCCCTTTTTTGTTGTTGCTACACTTAGTTCAAATCCGTGTGGAATTGGGGAGAAAGGTGTAGTTGAAATTGGATTAAGTAGTTGTTTTACTGTTTTTATAATGAGGAGCTGCGAGGGTCTATGTCAAACTCTTTGCTTGGAAGGTAGTTTGGAGAGTGAAAGCCCGTATGAAGGTGGTATGGACTGTGGTTTTGGTGTTGGGGAAATTCTTACCATGGATAATCTAATTGAATGGGGGATGGTTGCAGTGAATAGATTCTCTATGTGCAAAAGAAGCATACCGAAAATAGGTTCTGTATTGCATTGTCCTGTGGCCATGGAGTTAAGGGATTTTGTGTTTGTAGTTTCTGGAATAAAATGGTTCATGCCTAAAATGATGAATCTACTTCTATATTGGCGACATAACTCCAAAACTTTAGAATTAGACTTTGGAACATGGTTTCATCTCTGGATGATGTGGCATATTTGAAGGGAGAGGAATAGGAGGACCTTTGAATGAAAGATATCTGTGGAGAGACTCAAGTCTCATTGTTGGGTCTTTTTTCTATTGGATGGGAATAGACCACCAAAGATGTATGATTTCATAGATGTATTTATTTTTTTCATCTTATTAGGGGAACTTTTGGGTATGTAGCTGGTTTATATTATTTGTTCCCTATGTATTCTTTAAAAATTTTTAATCAATAAAATTCCTGTTATATATATCTCAAAAGCCTATAAAGTTATTGGAATTTTATTAGACAATGGAATGTCATTCTGTGCATGGCTTGCAAATTCTAGGGAGTTCCATTTTTGCAAATGGTTCTGGACCAAAAATACAATCTGATGGTGGATGTAAAGCATTTAGAATTCAAAACTTTTATGTAATTTGCAAAAAAAAAAAAATTGTTCTATATTATTTTTAAGATTCTTCTCCGATTTTGGGTGAATATGTAATGCCAAACTGTCATGCCTGCTTTAGGAAAAACTTTTGGATGCTATCAAATTATAATATTCTAGGTCTACTTTATTTATTAGAAATTGTTTGAAGATATGTGTGGTAATACCTGCCAGGGGCTTTCTTATAGTGATTCTTGCTATCGAAAAAAAAAAAAAAAAAAAAATTCATCTATGAAAAGGGGGAAAATATCTAAAATGATGTATTTGTGACCCTCTTGATCCTGACAGGATGCTGTGTAACATTAGACAAGTATTGAAACTTTTTTTTAGAGTTGAATATATATAGTTGGAATCAAACTGGATGGGTTTGCCAGATTATCTCTTCTCATCAGCAGGGTCTGTAAATACTGACTGGATGTTTTTTGCACTACAATTTTGGCAGGCATATAATCTGGTTTTGAATAGTTCGGAAGAAGCAGTTGTTGCTGATGAGGAACTGATTGATATCGATACACTATTGGAAGATGTAGAAGATGACAGTTTTATGTCTATGGCATTTGAGTAAGTCTTTGCCATGGCTCTCTGACATGAGCCCCTCCTGTATTGTAGATCTCTGGCTTAGTTGCAGCATTATAAAGGTTCTAACTTCATATTTCTGTATATAGGATGTCTAATTTATTAGGTCATTCATGATTTTCTAGCAGGGTTACATAGTATTGAGAAGAAACATTACTTTGCACAGTTATTATAGTGATTACATTGTCTTCTCATGCTTAAAGGGACTTAATTTTACTCTGTAGTTTGTTTATAATTGACAATATTGGTTTACAGCTACATAATTTTAAGAAGTAATTTTATTTTTCATGTTGCACTTTTTTTAACATGATTATTATTTGTATTTTCAGTCTTTGTAAAGGGGCTGGTGTAGTATTCATTGTTATTCCCAAGTTTATAGCATGCGGTTCTGTTGTTTTACTATGTTTGAAATTATGATATTCATTCCCCAAAAAAAAAAAAAAAACAGAAAGTAGTCCCGCTTGCAAATAAGGCGAAACTATAATATTGGTCCTTTAAGTTTACATATTAAGTGCTATTGGTTCTTGAAGTTTAAAATGAGCACTATTAGTCTTTAAAGTTTTAAAAATGAGTGTCACTTTTTAAATGACTAGTGATCTTAATTCATATTAAAAAATGAAAAATCAATAAATTTTTTACCCCCAAACCCACCTAAATTAAAACACACCTCTGATCGAAAGTGTTTTTTGAGTTCCAACAAACAAAACACCATGTCACTAGAGCTATCCATGGGTAGGGCCACGTCGGGTTTGTGCCCAATCCGGACTTGACCTGAATGAGGCGGGTGGATAAAAATTTGACCCGAAATCGACCTGGAGATCTAGTTGGATTTTTCGATTCGGGTCTCGTCGGTGGGTTCGGGTTTGTGGGACTTGACCTTCAGGTTGGTCTAGTTGGATTTTTCGAGGTTTTCATCAGGTTTACCGGGGCCAAAATCTGGTCAGATTCGGCGAGATCTGGCCGAAATCTGATCGGATCCAAAGTCGTCGGATCGGGTGGCGGCGGGTTGGTCACGGGCGGGTGTGCCGGGTTAAGTGGGTTACCTGGTTTTTTGGACAGCCTTACATGTCACAATTGATTCAAATTTTTAAAGAGGGTGGGCTCTACATTGAAGTAGCATGTACTACTCATGGAACGAAGCCGGAATCCAAAAGCAGAAAGCCTTTAAGCATCTATGATACCTTAGCCGAAAGCCTTAAAGCATCAATGATACCTCACATCTATGATACCTTGGCACTGACAATGGTAGCTTGGTATGGTCTAGTTGGATCAAATTTATCTCATAAATGGTAGAAAAGTTTGGATCAAATTTATCTCATAAATGGTAGAAAAGTATGGGAAGTGATAATTTTTGGTGAATGTTCTTGGGCCTAGAGAAAACTTGGGAAATTTAGGACGTAGGCCTCTAGTTCGAGACAAAGTTCCTTCTAAATGTCTCCATTGATGGCAAGTTCTCCACCAAGGATGCTTGGGAGTTGGGAATGTATTTGTCACAAGAGCCTAACCCAAAAGATTGGCAGAAACTTGGAGGGAGTTTGCAAATTATCATCATTTTTCAAACAATTTTGTTAGTTAGCAACGTTTCCAAACTATTTAGGAAACTAACATCTTGAGTCTTTTAAACTTGAGTTCATTGTAGCAACTCGAGTCTTAGAGACTCGAGTTCTATGTGCTGGCAAAGTGGAACTTGAGTTTTATAAACTCAAGTTGCTGGCAAAGTGGAACTCGAGTTTTATAGACTCAAGTTGCTGGCATGATTCACCATTTCAACTTCAACCTAGAGAGAAACCAAATCACTTCAACTTCGACAGACCCATAGAAAAACGAAATCAACAAACCCAAGCAAACCCAAAGACCCACAATGAAACAAACAAACCCATTTCAACTTCAACTTCAACTCCAACAGCAGAGTTTAGATACACACAGAAACCACGAACCACGAAGATCAAACCCAAACAACGAAGAAGAAACAACGAAGATCAAACCCTGACGGCGAAGGTTCAGTCAACCCAGGCAGTGGCAAAGGCTTTTCTTCTCTGGGTCTTTGGGTTTGTTGATGCTCCTTCGTTTTCTTATCTAATCTTTGGGTTTGTTTAAGTTTTGTTGCTTCTCTTTGGGTTTAGGGAACTCGAGTCTCCACAGGGATAATTTTTATGGAACTCGAGTCTCTAAAAGACTCGAGTTTCTACAGTGAACTTGAGTCTAAGAGAGTCAAGATGTTAATTTTTTAAATAGTTTGGAAACCATGCTAACTAACAAAATTGTTTGAAAAATGGTGTTATTTTGCAAATTCGTCCCAAAAACTTGTCTGGCACAAAAAATCCTTTCACAAATATGCCATGACTCTTGGCTAGCTACCTGGGAAAACTTAAACGCTCAGGACAAATTGCTTTCTCTAGGCATTATCCAAGTGCTCAGCAAACTTCTACCAAAGGGTCTCTTGGCAAGTGCTCAAATTGTTCAATAACATTGTCGGAGCTCTTTTTTTTCGCTGGAGCAAATTCCGAAGGGAGGAGGAGCCTGGAGATTACAGCTCAGATAATATGAGTAAGGTTTGAAGAATTTGGGTAAGGTTTTTAAGCTTTTGAGGTTTGTAGTTAGGAGTTGAAAAATGACCCTACTTTTTAAGATTGGAACAAGTGAGACTTCAAAAAAAACTAAAACTCAAGATAAGTCTATTTTTTAAGCTTAGAGAAACGAAGTTTGGGATTCACAGCCACAATATCTACTCTGGCTACATGTACGCATCAATCAACTTTCTTCACCTCTTATTTCCCTTTCAAATTCCTTTCTATTATTATTTTTTAAAATTTTCCTTCTTTATTTATTTATTTTTTTATGTATGAATTCCTAAAAATGTAAAATAGTTCTTCTCAACAATATATATATATATATATAGAGGCTAAATTGAGCTGGCATTGTTGGGTTTCTGGGACTGCTGCATCAACCGATAAATTGGTGGCCCGAAAACCGGTGGCCTGAAACCTGGTATCAACAAGCGTCTCACAAGGCATTGAGAAAGTACTAGACCATGATAGAGGGCCATGTAGATGGGCATGTCCCCAAAGCATTGAGGAATCACTAGACCATGACAGGATTTTGAATATATTTATAATGCAACAGATTGGAACAAATTTTTCTAATGTGTTTGAATCTATTAATAATATATTAACCATCACTCTTATTGCTCTACGACTTCATCAAAATATTCCAACAATCTTTGACTTTCCTTGCACATTAAGCCAAAAACTAAACAGAGAAAATTTGAACTATGTACGTATTATTGCAACATTATTCTTGCAACCACGTTCAAAAGATGATTTTCATGAAGTACAAATTAAATATGAGAGAGGGAGAGAGAGAGAGCTCATATATACAAAACTTTGTAGTAGTTCAAGCAGGTCACATAACCTTCCAAAGGATTTAATCTTAATATTGCCTGCTAAAATAAACACACTTTCTTCTGATGTAGTAATAGCTATCTGAAATGCACACTGGGGACAACTTTTGTAGGATGAAGGGCATCAAAACAGATGGAACAATGTATACCAACCGACGCAGGACAACCAGAACAAAATTGAAACAACAATAAAATAAAGGATATGACCTAGGAGTCAGCACCTAAGTCTTGCTTGGAGTTAGCACCAAGCAGAGAAACCACTAGGAGTTAGCACCTAGGGTAGACTTGGAGTCAGCACCAAATCAAAAAAAGAGAGACCAAATGGCCATTTTTTTTCATTCATCAAAATATCAACTATCTCCTCAAGGAGTACAATATGTTGCTTATAAAGGATTGCTAAACCCTAGTTCTAATTGGCTAAGAAACCCTAATTGCCTTATTACAAAAATAACCTTGCTTTCCAAATTAAAATACTAATAGCCCAATAAACTACTAGGACTTGAAATATAAAAATACAATTGACTTGCAAACATAAATAATATTAAATAATAATTTTCTTGCATCTCCCACATCACCAACAGTTCCCAAAAGCCCAGCCATACATGGTAAAAATGAATCCCACAAAAAGAATTAAGAGACATCATATTAGCTCTAAACTAAGCAGGCAGGTTTAGTGTTGAGCATGCATGTTAAACTAAACATTAGCTCAAGTAGACCACAGAACCTTCCAAAAAAGTTTGTCTCAATCTTGCCTGCTAAAACGAATAGGCACTTTTCATCTGATAGGGTAATACTGATCTGAGACACGCCTTGGGGGCAACTTGCGCAAGATGAAGAGCACCAAAGCAGATGGAACAATCTCTACCAACTGCACTCGAAAAGCAAGGCATACATAGTGAAAATGAATCAGTCTGAAAGAAGAGACATGATTGACTACAGAGTAAGCAGACAAGTTTAACATTCCACCAAAAGCCAGTATAGTGTATTTTCAATATTTACCATTTTAATCCTTTTCTGATCATAGGTAAAATACTCCACTCAAGGTTGTCATATTTAATGTTAATTAAGTACAAAAGTTGAAGTTCTAGAGGAAGTTTCTTCCACCACTGTTGTAGAGAATGAACCCAAAAAAAAAAAAAATGGAAAAGAAGAAAAAAGGTAGTAATCATAGTACATCCGAAGTCATTTTTATTTTTGAGCCATGCTAAGGAGACTACATTTTCTCAAAACATGCTAATTTGTCAACTCTCAAGTTGTGAGTGGTGCAACATTACTTTTACATGGCTCCAGCATTGACATTACTTTTATTGTACATCAATCATAATGTCACCTCTAGAGTTGTGACCAAAGTTGTAAAAAAAATTTGTGTCACTAGACTTATTGTTTTTATTTTCATGGAGTTCTCTTTCCAGGACACCTTTTTTGTTGCAAATGGAATGTGGTTTCAAGAATTTAAAAAAAAAATGTACTGTGGTCAGACAAAAGGAGCACTTTCCCTTGTTTTGCAAGTAAGAGGCATCCTTGGAGGGAGAGGATATTCATCTTTCCCAAATATAGACCTTAGTCAAGAATTGACAATGTGAGCTATTCTGGTAATGAAAGCTCGTAGATGCTTGCAATTAGGAAATTCAAATATTTTCTACTTGATGCCAGTATCATAAGCATTCCACCCAATGAAGAGTTGGAACAAACTATTAGTATAATGTGGAAAAAATAGGCAGCATAGACAAAGATGACATCCCCTTAAAATATTATAAATACAAAGTATTAGATTTAGTATCAACACTTACCAGGTAATATATTAGGTTCAGGATGGGATGATCCAGAATATCAAAATCTGTATCCTTGTCAAATGCTGAGAAAGCAAGCTATGACAAACAAATAAAGATGTAAATGATATGGAACTTTGGATTTTATGTATAAATTTCAGTATTAAAAGGAACTCACCATAACGCATCTTATCAAGAAACAAGTACAACAAATTCCTGTGACAAAGCCAACCTGCCAATAAAAAAAGTGAGGCACCAAATGCTTTTAGGAATGCCAAGATGTTTTGTGTGTTTCTAACTCTTTATAGCATTCTCCTTGGGATGATTATGATTCCTTTTTATTCATCATATTGTTCTGAAACTCCACCTAAAGAGAATCTTCCGCAGAAATCATTGACAGGGATAATAAGATCAACCTCATTTTTTAATTAGTAAAACTGTGTTCACTTTTTGACAAATTTTTATAGCATACTTGGAATTCAGTGGAAATAACAAGGATACACTGTCATTCATCAATTTCAAACTATTAAATAACTCAAACTGACACCTTAGGTACAAACCTCATATAGCTTTTTCTGACGACCTCTAGACTCAATCGGGAAATGCCTTAGCATGACAAATAGCCTAGAAGGCACAAAAATTTAAGAATAAGCACATTTTTTATAGTGTGTAACAAGGATACAGCCTTTAAGGTGACATCAAGTTGTTACCTCCCACCATATATCAAGAATCCGAGAGCAACAGAAAATGAAATAACTGCAAAAGAAATTGAAAACAAATAATTTTTAATAGACAAGCCTTAACATACATAATTCATAACTGTACGACTGCATGAATAATTGATTCTATCAGCTTCATGATTTATTATTAAGAATTACATCATTTTTGTGCAACATCATCAAATAAATTTATGTCTGCATAAATGTAACAACAACGGAATAAAAAATTATATACAGAATACTCATATATTGCCAAAATTATCTAAACAGCATTAACCTGAAAAGAAGAGTTTAGCTGTTTCCACTGCAACAGGACTTCTGCTTAATCTTATGAATATCCAGATGCACACCTACTATCACAAAGGAATGATTTAAGAAACTAAGACCCACCGAGTGTAATGAGTATTATTGCAAGGGCAGACCCAAAATTTTCATCTTAGAGGGACAAAGTATGGGATATATATTAATATATAGATAGGGCGCTATCTTTGATAAGCATATAATATTTGGGTTAGGGGGGTGGGGGATCCAAATTTTCGTAGGGGGACAAAGTATGGTTCATTTCTTCCTGACAAAATTGCAATAGAAAAAATTTAAGTTTTCTTCCTTACCTGTATGATGTATATAAGTCCATTTATTACATAATAAGCTGGCCTAAGCTTATTAGTCGGTAGGCTTCTTGCCTGTTAAGAATCATAAAATGATCACCAATATCAATTATATGGCTCACTTTATATCATGATTCACAGAAAATAAGAAGACATACCTGGTGATAAATCTCGGCCCAGAACAAAACAAGTAATGTGTAAGTTGAAAAGAATAGAAGAGTGGGAAGTTCCATTAGCACCATGTGTAGTACCTGTACCAGAATGTTAATTTTAGGCAGGGCAATCAGAAAAAGAAAGAAAAACTAATACAGTGCTCCAAAGAAACGTTCAAAGGCAGTCGAACAAGTTATATGAGGAAAGATGGATTTATATAAACCAGGTTTCTTTCAAATTTGTTTCTAAAAACCTATACACAAATCATTAATGTTAAAACACAAGGTTTTGGCAGTAAATTTTCAGCTATATCTTGCTCTCATGTATTTTTATATTTGACTGCTGTCCAATATTTTATCTCAAGTTTTTACAGAGTTCATGTGGGACCCTCATGTGTGAGGTTCAAACATGTTATGAGAGAGAGGTCTCATAAACCGTCTCATACGATACTTTTTCGTGAAAGAGAAATAGTCAACAGAAATGTACGTTCACATTTAGACTCTGCTTATAGTACAAAAAAGTAAATTTCCTCAACGATTTACTAATGCAAAAGGGTGAAGCATGTTGTTAAGGGAGATTATATAATAGATTGTCACCGTACCCGATGGGTAAATCCAAAACAAGTATTGGCAGATTGGAATTTGATTAGTATTTTACTATGCTCACAATCATCCTTCATAAACATTATATCGAATATTTACTTGGTTAATGAGCATAGACAATAAAAATATAGCCTTTCTATTGGTAATCAGATGTCCATCCTCTGTGTGTGCATGTGCGCACTCTTGTCTTTGGGAGATTCTTCATAGTTAATTGTATCTAATATATTTAGGCAAATTTACTTGTACTCCAATTTTACACATTTTTTATAGACAGATTCTTGTAGAAACAGGACCCTTTATTAAATTGAGATACTTTTGAAGAGTTCATGGTTTGAGAAACTGAATTTTGATGATACAAGTTTAACAAGTATCTATCACAACGGTTACTTCTTTGGTGGTAAATCGCTTTTAGATTGAAGTTCTGTGCCTTGCATAACTCTACTGAGTTGAAGTAGTTACTAATTCTGCAAGCATATATGTTTCAGTTGAAAATTTCAAGAATAATTTTATGGAGAAAATAACCAAGGACGAGCCAAGAGCCTTGTAGCTCAATGGCATAGTCTGCTCTTATTTACTAGGAGGAGCAGAATTCCAATCCTCCCTCCCCTTGTTATTGCAACTATCAAATTATTTTTTAAAAAGGGATAATTATCATTGAAAGCACAATGCAATTAGAATCATGAAATATTGGAGCTCAGACTACCAGAATTCAAAATTAAAAACATACCTTGGGTCTAATAAGGAACACACTTTTATAGAGACCAAAGAGGACAGACCTCACTGTGAAAATGCAATTTGGTTTCAGCAAGCTTATACAAAAGATACAAGAAGAACTATGACAAGTGATACACAACCCTTACATCCATTCACAATAAAATTCATCAAGTGGAAAACCTTTTGTGTTGTCCACCCATATTCTGGTACTCTTAATTGAATGCGCAATAGTTGTACCTGAAAATTAGTAACAAATATGCCATCATAAAATTAGTTTTACTATAATTGGTTGGTGAGTATCATGGACAGCGGATGCCATGAAAAAAGTATAAAAACAGGAACACTTTCAAAAAATTGTAGCAAAATCAGTAATGATTTTATTCTATCACTTATGCCTAAGGAGAGCCAAACAAGAAGCCTATTTATTGATGATACAGTTGATATCAATACAAAAATTCTTCTCTAATATACAAAGATAAGTTTGAAGCTGCTCAAAAGACCTGTAGGAACTGATAGGTGATGGATAAAAACAATGCATCTCCCTCCCAGAACAACACATTTCTGTGTTGTATATGTGACAATGTGCTCACCTTTCTGGTAGCCTTACTCATAGAGTATCCTACACTATGTAACATATATCAACAAATCTATATCCTAATTGATGTTCCTGTTGTCTTAAACCTTTGATAGTCTAACAAATTCTTGTTAACAACTTCTTAACTGGCCAAATTGATATCAAACTAATAAGAGGCTCATCTTGTAATTATCAGATAAAGAGACTGCACACAACAGAGATATTACATTTTGTGCAGCCTGAGCATGAGTGTTCCAGAAGAAATACCATTGAACTGACAGTGCGACTATAATACAAATAAGGACAGGAAAAATGACAAGATGAAGGATTCCCTTTTTCACCTAGTTAAATGGCAGGTGTAAAAGAACGTAAAAACTATATTTTTTCGAAGTTCATATGAGCAGAATAGCTTTTGCATAGAGAAGCAGAGGCTTCATCTTGATGAAGTTACTGAGAACAGTCCAAGATTTACGTCTTTGGTGGCAACAATCAAGATTCAAGAGTATTAAACTTCCATCTACTATACATATATTGCTGATTGACCACACAATCAATGGATATTAGGTCCACCATATCCTATGCTGTTTACAACATGCAGCAAAGAAGATTCTTTATCAGGAACAACTGCTATCAAGAGTAGCACAAACTTCACACTAAAGGTTTGGAGCATTTGAAATGGATAATTCTAATGTGGTTTGGAAAGTGATTACTGTCTCATAAGAGCTACTGTTGACAGATCCATCAAACTTTTGGACGAAACTCTTAAGAATAGTAGCATAAAATGATCATTAGAATTGTAACAATGGCATGCATAAAATTTTCTCTGTTTCTAAACGTTCTTTTGATTTATTAGGTAATTTGCTTCATGATCTTCATCATTTCCTACAAAATACAGCTAAAAATTTTGCTCCTAACATTGTTTTAATTTATGATTTGCAAGAATTGCCAAAAAATAGGGTACTTGCTGGTGTACTAAACATCTTAAGCATTCAAGAGTTAGGTCCTTTTGAAGGTTTAAGTATTGTAAGTCTTTATAACCAAAAAAAAAAATCCTACTGAGCTGGATTGTGGACTTCTTGCATCATGATTAGGAACAATATATTATTAAATATAATTCATATACTTTTTGTTTTATTGACTAAATATCATTCATATACTTGAGAAAGGTTTTTCCTTTCTTTCTTTTTTTATTTTTTTATTTTTGGAATCACTTCACCCACAAGCGTGAAAGCAAACTCATTTTAATTGCTGCCATAAAGCTAGTGGTGCTCACCTTTCCAAGTACGTGCTTCAATAGCAACAAGAGTGTACATAAAATATGGTTTCCTGATTACAAATCAGAAAATTGGTTGTGAATTGCGCTTAGCAGATACCATCCTTTGAAAAACCAAGTTTTCTGTAAATCTTAGTGACTAGTGGCAAGCTTAATCTTTTATTAATTTTGACAAGTTAGTGCACTGGGGAAAAAATCACAATGAATACTTTGGCAAATCTTCTTATATAGTGGCATATATATGATAGATATAACGAACAATATTCTGGCACAAAATAGGAAACTAGCTGTGATTAGAGCTGTCTAATAAAAGCGTTAGGACTTTGGAGTTGGAAGTTTGAAGCCAAAGCCAATTCAAAACTCGGTCAAGATTACCTTATTCCTAGTGTCTGAATTTATATTAAAATAACATAAAAAACACTATTTTTAGGATTGCATAACAAGTAAAATTCTTAATTACTCCTAAAGTATAGTAAAATAGTGCTCCCTCTTCATCATGAATTTAATGATAATACCCCACCATAAATGTGAGAAAATGGATTACCATTCTTCGTGTGCCGAGAGTATCTAAAAATTAGATGATGCCACAATCTTAGTAAACATTTTCAACTTGTTAGTGTTCCATTTATCTACACAAATTAATAATATCATCAAAGATGAAAAACACAACAATCAAGATTTTCTGGGTGGGTCCAAAAAATGTTGAATAAGATAAAAATTAAATAATAAAAAAAAAAAAGAAAAAAAGAAAAAGAAAGAGGAAAAGAGACCATGATATGATAATCAATTCCCAGAAATAAAAGGTACATACCAGGGTAATGAAGGAGACCAAGGCATAAGATACACATAAAGCATAGTAAATGCCTCTTTGCCATTGTTCTGACTCCTCAATCTCATCCCACCAATTAAACAATAACCCAACACCACCACCATTGTCAATGATCTCTCCATCTTTAACCACAAAACTCTTTGTTCTCAAAGGCGTCCACGCCATTTGAGATTTGATTCAAAGCAAACACAATAACAACAACAACAAAGAAGGAGGAACAGAGACAGAGAATAGTTTATGTTTTTGCTTTTGCTGTGTTTAGAAGCAGAGAGAGCTAAGCTGGACATGCAGCACGTGGAGGCAAAGGAAGGAGGACACGTATACGAAGGTTGAGCCACGTGGGATTCAATAACGGCTTGCACGACGTCGTGGCATATTCTTTGATTGAGGAAGCGGGCATGCTTTACTTTTTTTGTTTCATGGTTGTGAGAGAGAGAGAGAGAATTGCGACGTCGACATTTGTTGTTCTTTGACTTAAAAGACTTTCTTTATTTTCTTTCCCTTTCCGGCCACCGAAAATACACAAATATGTAAGTAGTAGGTAAGGGATTTTTCACCTTTTTTTTAAGTTGGTATTTTTCTGCCATTCTTTTTTCCCACTCTTTTCTTTATTAATCAACTCTTGTATGAAAACTGGAAAGTCCATATCATGTGAAAAGTCCTCTTCCAAAAATTTTAATTTTATTTTTAGTGGAAATAGACTATAGAATGGGTTAGTTATTTTTTAGAATTATTATTACAAAGTCTGGCTTCAATTTTTTTTTTTTTTTAAAATTTATCAATGGTTGGATGAGGGGTATTGGAATTCTAAAAATAAAAAAAATAAATAAGGAGGTGTGAACTAGTTGAACACTTGAACTGCAAGGCTTTTGGCAATTTTTCCTTCAATGTTTGATTTTTTTTTTTCTTATTAACTATAAATAGTTATTCAAGAATAGTTATTTCCTTACCAAAAAAAAAAAAAAAAATCCATAACAATTTTATCCTAAACAACAAAGTTTAGCAACAACATGGTCAGGAGGAAACCCCTCCAAACCGTTAGGTGGCAACATGATACAATGACATAGAAGTAAGGGACAAAATTGGCCTTTGCCCCTTTCTATCAAACAATCCAGCATTTTGCCCTCTTTTCCAAACTAATTGGGGAAATGCTCCTCTTCTGAAACTCGATTTTCTCAAAATCGAGTTAAGCTATATAGTAGTATTTTAAGGAGCCTATAGTGACGTTTTAAGGAACCTATAGTGGCGTTTTGGAACTCAAGCTCCATGAACTTGAATTAGAAACTCGATTTTCTCAAAATCGAGTTTAAAAAAAAAAAAAAATTCTGAAGCCCTATAGTGGTATTTTAAGGAACCTATAATGACGTTTTAATGAGTTTATAGTGGAGTTTTGGAACTCGAGCTCCATGAACTCGAGTTATAGGTAAAAAGAAAAAAAAAAAACTTGCATGTAACTTGAGTTCATGGAGCTTGAGTTCCAAAACGCCACTATAGGTCCTTAAAACGTCACTATAGGCTCCTTAAAACGCCACTATAGGGCTTCAGAAATTTAAAAAAAAAAAACTCGATTTTGAGAAAATCGAGTTTCAAAAAAGAGGCATTTCCCTAATTAGTTTGGAAAAGGGGGCAAAATGCTGGAATTTTTTTTTTTAAAAAAAAAAAAAGGGCAAAAGCCCATTTTCTCCTAGAAGCAAGAGTATAAAACTTCCGAAAAAGGTTTATCTCCAAGTTAGTTTGGAGAGAAACCTTCATCTATCTCTTTTTATTCTTCTAAAAAAAAAATCTATCCCTTTTTATTGGATGTAAATTTCGAAAATCTAATCGTTGAATTACACGTTCTTTATGTTCTTAACACATATGTCAAATTTCGTTTAAATAAGATATTATTTACTATTCGAACTTGAATATTAAACATTTTATTGATGATATAACTATTGATCTTTAATCTTTTTGAAATTTTGCAAGTATAGAGGATATAATAAGAACATGTAATTCAACAGTTAGATTTTTAAAATTCATAACTAATAAAAAGATATAGAATGAGTTTGAAGGATTTGTTTCTAAACTAGTTTTGAGAGAAACATTTTTCCAAAACTTTAGTCTCTTGTATTTTGGTGATAGACCACACAATCAATGGATATGAGATCCCTTATATTCTAGACTGTTTACATCATGAAGTATATAAGATTTTTTTTTGCGAACATCTGTTGGGGTATGCACGTATGAGTGAAGTCTCACATTTAATAATAATAACAATAAGAATAAGTAGTTTTTTTTTTTTTTTTTAATTTTTTTTTATACAAGATAGAAATTCTACTCTAATCTAATTTAAGTGTATATGTGTATAAATTTCCCTCTTGGAGACTTGAACCCTGGTCTTTGACCCCCACACCCCACAAACATTTATACTTGTAGATTGATCATTGCACTAAGGGTGTGCAGTAGTTAAGAATAAGTAGTTAATATAACATAGTTGAGCTCATACCCATAAGATTTAGGCTTTTTAAATTAAGTGTGTTTCTAAATATTATATTAACTATTTAAAGTGTTTCTCTAATGTGGTTTGGAAAGTGACCGCTAACTTTCACATAAGAGAGACTGTTGACAGATTCATCATACCTCTGGACAAAACTCTTAAAAAGAGTTGCATTAGAAACGTAGCAATGGCAGGTATAAAATTTTCTTTTTGTTTTTCATTTGATTATATTAACCATATTGCTTCATTACCTTTGTTCCTACAAAATACAACGAAAATTTTTGCTCCAAACATTGTTTTTATTTATGATTTGCGAGAATATATAGCCCCAAAAAAAAGGTACTTGCTGGTGTAGTAAACATCCTACTGAGCTGGATTGTGAACTTCTTGCACCTGGATTAGGAACAATATATTTTTAAATATCATTCATATATTTAAGATTTTTTTTTGGAATTACTTTGACCACAACTTTGAAGCGCAAGGACTTTTAAGTTTTAACTTTTGAAGCCAAGACATTCAAACTCGGCCAAGGTTAGATTATTCTTAGTGTCTAAATCTATATTATTACTAAAAGCTGAAGCATAGCATTTAATGTTGCTACGCTCACATGGAGCCACATTAGCAGTCATGTCATTCACATCTTCTTTCCTAAATTTATTCTACAATTTTAAAATAGCTTTTATCAATTTTAAAATACTAATAAAACTAAAATTATTTCGAGCCTCCCTCCACCATCAAGCCCACTTCTTTTAAATTTAATTCCAACAGCCTGCTTCTTCTAAATTTAATTCTAACTTAAAGCCCAAACCCAAGTCTTTTAAACTGAAAACCCTTAGAAAACCACGGTTACAACCTCTAGATTTTCTTCCCTTTTGTTTCTCACGTGTTCCTTCCCCTTCCCACCTTCTAACGGCAGATTCCTCATGCAAACTGTGTGACTTCCCCTTCCCCACATTCTAACCATAGACTTCTTGCGCAAAACGTGTTCCTTCCCGTTCCCCACCTTCTAACGGCAGCCTCTCTGTCTTCCTTACTCCTTTTCTTATAGTATATAAATACTGACAGAAGCTGGATGCTTTAGTTCAGGTATCTCTAAATCCCAGTTTGTTTTCTGCTTTATTCTTTTTGCTTGATTGCTTGATGTTTTTAATTCCCTTCTTATATTTTGTTACTGCCTACTGCCTCTTGAGTGTTGTGATGTGACTCAGATTAGTTCGTGTAGTCTGTGCAAAATAAGGCAATATTGTTGCAGTTGAAATAATTTCCTGTATATTTATTACAATGCCAAATATTGTAGTAGATCTCCTTTGTGTATGTATATAAATTTAAACAAATTGTATCAAATATCAGTGTCATTGTAGATTGGTACCGAAGGTAATTCGATTGTAGTTTTGAATATTGTAGTGGCTTTCCTTTGTGGTATCCCCCAAGCTTCTATTGGGAAGTTAGAAGGATAGGTTGTCTCTTCCGTGCATATATTTCTGAAGATTTGTTTTGTAATTTCTTTCTACATGACTGATCCCCCCCTCCCCAATAAAAAAGGGAAGGCTTCACATGGCATTAGGAATACCAAGAAAAAAGAAGAAGGTTACTTGCTGATAAGAGGAATGATGTCTCTTAAGAATTGTTTTCCCTTAACTGAACATTTATTATTTTGATGTTCCATGTGTTACGGTTTGCTATGTTTGACCTTGCCAAAGCATTTATCAGTATTGGAAGCTCTGTTTGCTGATTAAGATAAGAATTTTCAACTCCACCTTTCAGTGGTAACTTCATTATTTCTTAGTTTTAAAAACTAAGAATTATTAAATTAAGTCCAAACAAAAAGGATTTTGGTTATGGTTTTTTATTTTTTGTTGCCTATGTTATGGGATGTAGCAATTCTTATATTTTAGTTTGGGAAGCTTTTTAATTTGAAGTTTTCTTGATGTTAAACCATTTGATAGGTTACCTTTCTGTTAGATTTTGTTCCTTCCCCTTCCCCACCTTCTGTTTCTCATGCAAATTTAGTTCCTTCCCCTTCCCCACCTTTTAACAACAGTCTCTCTGTCTTCCTTCCTCCTCTCCTCACAGTATATAAATACTAACAAAAGCTGTCTTAGTCATTTTTAGCCTTGAGATGTATCCCAAATTATTTATTGAGCTGTTTGGAAAATTCTTTGGATCTTTTGTGATATTTGTTTCTAATGGGCACGTCCTAAACTATTGTAGGTGCTATATTTTCCTCAAATTGAGAAGTTGTAATTAATTGCAGACTTTTAAAAAAAAAAAATAAAATCTATGCCTCATTTAAGCACGATGAGCTAAGGAAAAAGAAATCAACATTGAGATCAGTGTCTAGCACATTTTTCAGCAACCATGTCGATGCCTTAGCCTTTATTTTCGGTCATATCATTTTTGATTGTGATAATTCATAATGATCTCTAGGTTGTATGGAGTCTACTTATTTTATTTTATTTTATTTTTATGTGGATAATTTAAAAAAGAGAAAGTAATACAATGTTTGATGTGGATAGCTCATTATTTCTTTTGGATGAGGTTTCTTTCCAGAAATTGATATGTTGTAATTATTTGAAATGGTTTTTTATTGGAACGTGCTTGAACCATATCATTGTGGCTTTTAGATGAATGTTGTTTATTTGACTAATCTATCCATCCAAACTAATAAAGGAAAAGAAAGTCTTGCTCTCTAGGCTAAAGTATGTGCAACAATATCACCTTGCCTTACAGTATGAGAGAAAGAGAAACTTCTCAGGGAGCTAACATTAACTAAAGCATCTCTAAAAAGAATGGGTTTCCCAACATATATATCATATGTAATGTGGCATACATGGGAAAAAAATAAAGTTGTCATTTTATAATTTCCTTTGGAGTCCAGTTGGAAAGGTATACATATTCTTTGTCCTTTATTTTGGAGTAATGATTGAATTAAATAACAAATTGGGACGGAGGGAGTAAATATTATCATTATCACCCAACCTTTGTTGTGAAGTGTCACAATGTCTTTTTTATCTTCATAATTTTTCATTTTAGGGCTTGCTGTGACTTGAGCCACATTGTCTACGGAAATGAAACACTTCAGTGGATGTTCTACTTTTGTTTATATGTGTTTGAAATTTGTTTAGTTCATAGGTTTGTTTATTATTTATTCCCCTTGATGTGCTATATCATAAAAGACTTTTTTTTTAATATATATAATTTTTTTATGGTAATTATCGTCATTTTTGTTGTAGTTGAATCAAAATAAGATTATGCTAGATTTGCATAATTAGTAGTTGTTGCATCTTCATCATTATCACAAGTTTAAGATGGAGATTACCCTTATCAATAGCTGTTGCGTCTTCTTCATTGCCAAACTTGATCATCTTGACAAACCTTTTATTTATTTGATTGTACCACATGTATTTATTTACATTTAAGATGGATTCTATTTGATTGTAAGATTTTTATGTCTTTTGATATAAATTAACTATTTGGTATGCTAGCCAAACCATTTGCTTCTTCAGTTTTTTTTAATCTTTTACTTTGCCTTCAACACCATCATAATTGGTTCTCTCTCTCTCTATATATATATTTTGTAGGATCCAAGCAAGAAAGAGTATAGGATGCTTGCTGTGTTATTCTCTCAATTTTTTTTACAGCATGAACAACTTGTAGCATTGAAGGAATTAATGAATATTTTATATCAATAGCTATTTGTTAATAGGTGTTTGACTGCTTTAGAATATGAAAAGTTTTAGGTTAAATGGGTAACAACTTTAATTTTGTTAATTTTTGCTTTTTAAATTACTAATAGTGATTTATCATGTTAAATTGGTAGTTTATTTGTATATTAATCAGCTACAATGTTGTAATGTTATTTATTTTTTCTTTCTAATTTGTGAGGTTTAATTCAAATAATTTTGAATAAATCCTCTGAAATCAAATTCAATACAAAAGGAATTTTGCTAAGGACTCTGTAAGGCTAAGGGGAGCTTGAAGATAATATAAGTTTTAGCCTCATGTAATATGCTTATATTGTGAGTTTCAGTTTCATTTTAAGTAATTTTCTCATGCATCACACGGATTAGCGACTAGTTAAAAATAATAAATAAATGAATAAAAATCATTTTTGCAAACAATACGGACATGCTTTCCAAAAAAAAAGAAAAAGAAAGAAACTTTTTGCAGGGGAGTGTTCTTCCTATTGAGCTCCATAGGCCATGGACAACAGTCCCATCAAGAGAATAAAAGGGCCCGAGGGACCAAATCCGGCCCACGTCCTCTAGTAAGGAGGATCCAAGTTTAGGAAAGGGGAAAAAGGGTCAACGTCAAACCAGGAAGTGATCCCCCCATTTGCCGATGGAAGTGGATGAAGTCCATTGTAGCTTGGACAATTCCGACCAAGGATGTATAGCCAACAAAGTAGTCGAGGAGAAGCTCGAACCTTGAAATGCGGTTGAGGGGTCAAGTGAGATGGCTTACAACCTAAGCAACAGTCACCTCCATATTAATTACGTGTTCCTACCTAACATAAGTCACATTTATTACTGAATGACCGGCCTAAACAATGATTTACCCTCAAAAGTCCATACTCATTATGAAAAGGAGGGAGGAGACACTTGTTGGGGCAAGTATCTTCTGACTCCTATCATGATAGCCCACTACTGAAGGGAAGGTCTTGGAGTATAAATGGCACCTTCGTCCACACTGAGCACAGAAAAATTAGAGAGAGAGAGAGAGAGATTTGAGAGAATTTGTAATTACCTTGGTATGAACATATCTTCAACAAAGCCTAGTTTGTAAATAATATTAGCATTCATATCCTATCCTCTTGTTTAGATCTCCCATTGTGAATTGTTTACCCTTATTACAAATTATTTGTGACGATAATATCCTTTAGACTGTCCAAGGAAAGTTGCAAAGATTTGACCCACCACTTCCATTTATCCCAACTTAGGGATGATGCTTTTCCAATCATTGCAAAATCTAAGAGTGTGATGAAAATTATGTGTTTGAGAGTATGATAAATTTTTTGTGCTATAACTCATCACATTTAGGGGTGGCAATTCATGTTTGTGAGTCGGGTTTGTGTCGTGTCGAGCCATAAGGATTCAGCTATATGGATTGACTTGAACCCAACCTGTTTAGTAAACATGTCAAGAATCCTCAACCTGAACATGACCTGTTTATTAAACAAGTTGACTCGACTTGGCACGTTTAACTTGTTTAATTAACAAGTCATGTAAAGGTCAATACAAATGACCCGTTCAATAATTTATTTGATTAATAAGTCATATCTAACCTATATAATTTTTATCAATTCTCATATATCTAAAATTAAATTACAATTACAACCATAAATATAGTAATAAACGTATAAAAAAACCCATAAATTAAGCAATAATATCAAAATAACTAAAAACTTTCTAACCTAAGGAGTTAAAAGGTTCAAACGGGTTCACATGTTAAACACAAACATGATCCGTTTATTAAACGGGTTAGCCGTGTCAACCTGAATATGACCTGAACTTGTTTAGCCTCAACCCATGACCTATTTATAAACGGGTTAGTCATATTGGGTTCGAGGGTCATGTCAGATTTTGCCACCCCTAATCACATTCACAAACACATAAATCTCATCACACTTGGCACTCCTAGGTTTGTCAGTAATTTGAAAATGCATCAACCCTAAATTTGCTTATTTGTGAGGTATTTAATTGATTTTTGTGTTGTTTGTTTGCTAGAAAATGATGTATGAAAACAAAAAAGCCGACCTCCTCTAACTGTGGCTATCATGATCAATCTGATGTGGGTTTGTCAGTGTATTGGTTGGTATTGGTTTTAAAAGTAACAAGTCAAAAGTCTTGATTTAGAGAAAAAATCCATTTTCACTTTGTCCAAACCGCACCAGAAATTACCACTATGTGCAATGCATGGGAAAGTTTGATAAAATATGATTTAAAAAAAAAATTTGTGTCTAAATATGAAATTTTATAATTACGATAGTTTTTAATAGACATGAAATTAGAATATAGAACTCTATATTCTATTGTTAGTCATTTATTATGATTGTGCTTGTATTTGAAACAATAAATTCTATCATATAAAGAAAATTTGATGTGTTAGGATTCTAATAAAGTGCTTAAATATAGAATATAATTTAAATTCAATTAAATTAAATATATATGTGTGTGGGGGGGGGTCTAGTTAGCTCAATTGGTAAAGTTTCTGATTTTTTTATTTATTTTATTTTTTAAGATATTGAGATTCAATGCTCACCAATACCAAAAATCGATTGGTGTTCAAAAGCGAATGTCATAGGTTAAAACTCTCTAATATATATATATATATATATATATATATATAAAAGAGGATTCCCTTCTTTCAACTAGACTTTTTTCATGTCAAAAATACCCTCATCAAGTATCCAATAACTTTTCTTACAAGTTTTTAAAAAATAGGGTCAATAACATCACACCAATTTCCTTCCTTTTTTTATTTTTATTTTTTTATACTTTCAAAAACAGACATCCTTAAATTTAGGTTTCATTTTTTTCCAATTTCTTTTTGTAAGGACACAGTTCTCTGGCGGCCCAATAAGGATGTTGGGCTCGCGCATGAAAGATCCCTCACAATATGATTTGTAGAGAGTGGGCTTGAAAAGCTAGCCGCTGGTCACGGGGCGGTGCCCGGTCCTGGTTTTAGAGGAATTCGTGTAGAAAAAAGGAGTTGGGCTTGAACATTTAAGCCCTAAGGCGTCGCACCCTATGGGATGGGACTCCTCGGAGTTGATCCGAGGACCATTGAGGCCTTATCCCGGTTATCCAACGACGGACTTTCTTCAGTGAAGTCCGGTGTTGTTGAGAGGTTCTCCCCCATGTGATCTCCCTTTTTCGGAGGTGGGATGGGATCCCCTTTAGAGGTACTTACTTTCTTCTTTTATACTCGTCTGCGTTAACTGTCTTTCGTCCACGTGTAGGGTCGATCTTTACAAGACTGATATTTGTCCCATCAGTCTAATCCCAGAATTGTTGGGGATGGTTGATAAGGCTGCAGAGTACGGCCCTGTCATGTGTTGGGTCTTATTTGGAAGGGTAGTAAGGATAACTTCCCCAAGATATTTTGGATCTCCTTACAAATTCGTCCCTATACCAGTTTTACCCCTTTATTCCGGTGGGATTCAGGATCTGCCGAGGACTGAACTGTCCTCGGCTGCCTCCCAAAATTGTTTTGTGCTCTGTATTGCAGAGCTTGGGCCACAGTTGTCCTCGGCTCGGGCCTTTGGACTCTCTAAGGGCAAATGGGCCTGGTCCATGAATTATTGGGCCCCACAATAGCCCCTCAAAACCCTTCTATCCGACTTCCGGGTTGGGAAGGAGGGTTTTGGCAAACCCGGGCCCTTAATGTGGCTTATTTAGTTCAACCCCGCATTTATGTGAGCGGTTTTCCACCTGTCCAGGAAGTTAGCCGGTTTTCAAGGGATTCCGTTTAATCTGCTCGTGATCTACTCCTGCCGCTTGGCTGTCCCAGACGCGCCCTTAATGAATCCCCTTTACGAGGCTCATTTATGTCCGGCGGCTCATCTGATAAGGTGGGGAAATGGAACGGACGTCTCTTTTTTCTTCAGATTCTTTTGGAAACTTGAATGCATTTAATACCCTCCGTTTTGCCCTTCCTATAAGAAGGCAAGCAGGAGGCCATCACTTTCGTGCAAACTCTTTTCCTTTCCTTCTGAGATCTGAAACCCGTAGCCTCCTTTAGCGTCTGCTTAGCCCGTTTGTTATACACCATATCAGTATACGCCTACCATAACGAATGATGAAGGAACCATGCCCCTCCTCAAAACACCATGTTCTGATAAAACTTGAAATGGCTCGATCAGGGCAAGGATGGCGCAGACTTAAGATTTGTCCCGCCTCTCTTTCAGCCAAAATCCGAAGCAGGGGCTCGTCACGTCGAATTCTCGGCGTGACCGAGTCGAGAACACCTAATACCAGCACCACCCGGCTCCTCACGAGCGTACCTAACATGGCACCAGTGTGTTAGGAGTCAGGGCTGAGGCAGGGGCGAAGTGCTTCTGCTTCTCCCTCTCTTTGCTCACTGGTGCCCTCCTCCGCCTTCCTTTTATAGTCTTCCCAGCACTAGTTCCGCCCTGGTGCTGTCCTTCTCCCTCTTTTGCTCCTCTCTTTATCTCTTCATCTCTCCCCCTCTTCTTCTCCTCCTTCTCTTACTCATGTCCTCCATCTTCTTCATTGATTTCTTCCTTACTATTTCCTTCTTCTTCATTCTCTTTTTTTTTTTAAGCGAGTTCTTCTCTTAGTATGAGCAACAATGAGGCAGAGATTGGAGAGACTTTGAAGACAAGTTTAAAAGGCGCTTGACCGTTTGCTTATCTGTACTGGGGATGTTAGTGCTGCTTCGGCAGCCCCTCTTTTGTATAGGCTTGTTGAAGCCCCTTTTTGTACATTGTAATGATTTTTCATATTAATAAAAGTTGTTTCTATTTCATTTTGCATGTTTTGTCTCTATTTTATAAATTTGCAAGCGCCGCTCGACACAATAATATAGCATCTAAATCAATGACGACTAAGACCAAAATACTTAATAATAAAAAGATGTTGCCATAACTTTAATGGAAGTGCTTGGCATAATAAGGCAGACCAATAAAAAGTAATACTTACTCCCTTGGCTTGGGTCCGAGGACTATGCAAGGCCTTGGTTATGTCCAGAACTCGTAATAATAATAATTTTTTGTACTTGGTTTCCCCATAGGCTTGAGTCCGAGGACCATACAAGGCCATGGTTCTGTCCAAAACTTGTAATAATAATAATTTTTTGTACTTGGTTTCCCCATAGGCTTGAGTCCGAGGACCATACAAGGCCTTGGTTCTGTCCAAAACTTTATGCTCTCCCCTTTTTTTTTTTGCACTTGTCTTTCCTCAGGTGTCTCATAAGCTGCCGAGCAGGAAGTTGTCCTCGGCAACGGTTATTCCTTGGTGTGGGCTATAGTCCGTGAGCTTCTATGCAGAACGGGCCTGGGCCGCGAATTTACCAGGCCCACAGATTTAGAGGCATTTCCGTAGTCTTTGGTCACGCGGTACTTTTTGGCGTCCCAGTGTTCGAGGTGCGCCTTCTCGGGGATCTTCAAATCTTACGGCTGAGGATGAAGTTGGAAATTGAGCCAAGTCTGCTTCGTCCGTAGCGTTCCTTGGAAACTTGCACGAATTAAACGCCACCGGTTAACTTCTGGGTATAAATAGGATAGAGGATCACTTCACTTGCACGTGAACTCTCCTGCTCCCCTCAGAACCATATTTCTTCCATATCCGCGATCTCTCTTTCTAGTGCCACTGCCTTAAAGTAAGATGTTTGAGGCGTGGATGGGGGTGAAAGGTCTCCGCATGCTTCAGAGGCACCGAATCCTCATGGGGGTACGGTATGGACAAGGATGGCATAGATTTGGGCCAGTCCTCCGTTTTGACAGGAGAAAAATGGGGTTCCTCCCTCTTTTAGTCAAAATCCGAAGCAGGCTCTGGTCATGCCAGATTTTTGGTATGTCCGAAGAAAGAATTTCCGCCATCAGCGCCGTCTGCCTTGTAGCAGGCAAATTTTTGCGGGGGCTTCCCCACTTCCGGCTCTCTGCACCTTTTCTGTAGATGGTGTTAGCCTGAGGTCAGGTTCTTTGGCTGCCTGAGTTATGGGCATGTAGAAGCGTCGAGGAATAGTTTCCTTAGACAACATCTTGGAACAGTAGCCAATCTCTCCTCTGAGCTATCTCCTCGGCATCATCTTCACTCTTTTGTACTTTTCTTTTGCTTACGCAGTTGACTCTAATGTAAGCTTGTTTCAGCTTTTATTGTACACTGTACTGTTCTTTTGTCTTAATAAAAGATGCATTCATTTCTTTATACATACTTTTTTTTTTTTTGCAACGACCACTTTGGGTCTGAATATTAAGTCTAAGCCTGCCCTTAACAGTATTCTGGGCAGAAGAACACTTTAGTACAAACCCTTATTAGTTTAAACTCGCAAATATTATCAAGTATAACAATGGTAATCTTCAATAGATTAAATTCATGGAACTAATCGAGATAGCTGTTGAGCGCTGCGCGATGCACGCTAGACCAATTCCCGAGAATGATAAACTCTAAACAATTCGTCTGAGATGATAGTCGAGTAGCGAAGGACTTTGTGCTTTCGGGTAATATGCTGTACCGTAGCGCATCATTCCCTTTGGTACGGGGGATCCGAGGGTAGACCGGGGAACCCGTGCAATTAAGGGATTGACCCAACCGTTAACGAGAAGTTCTCTTCGGATGGATCTTGAGGTTTACGTGCCCTAGTACTTGGTTTCCCCATAGGCTTGAGTCCGAGGACCATGCAAGGCCTTGGTTCTGTCCAAAACTTATGAGATTTTCTTTTTTGTACTTGGTTTCCCCATAGGCTTGAGTCCGAGGACCATGCAAGGCCTTGGTTCTGTCCAAAACTTATAAGATTTTCTTTTTTGTACTTGGTTTCCCCATAGGCTTGAGTCCGAGGACCATGCAAGGCCTTGGTTCTGTCCAAAACTTATGAGATTTTCTTTTTTGTACTTGGTTTCCCCATAGGCTTGAGTCCGAGGACCATGCAAGGCCTTGGTTCTGTCCAAAACTTATGAGATTTTCTTTTTTGTACTTGGTTTCCCCATAGGCTTGAGTCCGAGGACCATGCAAGGCCTTGGTTCTGTCCAAAACTTATGAGATTTTCTTTTTTGTACTTGGTTTCCCCATAGGCTTGAGTCCGAGGACCATGCAAAGCCTTGGTTCTGTCCAAAACTTATAAGATTTTCTTTTTTGTACTTGGTTTCCCCATAGGCTTGAGTCCGAGGACCATGCAAGGCCTTGGTTCTGTCCAAAACTTATGAGATTTTTTTTTTTTTTTTACTTGATTTATTTTTTTGACCATAAGCCCCTACACCAGGGCGGGGAAAGTTGGCTCGAGGCTGGAAGCCCCTAGAGATGCTCGCGCCCTTAGTACTGCGAGGCGTAGCCCCTAGCAGAAGTTTTCGTTGGAGCGACAACTATATGTCGCCGGAGACGGAGGAGATCCCAAAAATTTCTGCTTGCCAATGAGTTGATTCCACCGCCACCTGCGCCAACGCGCAAGCTTTCCCACAGACGGCGCCAATTGTAAGGACACAGTTCTCTGGCGGCCCAATAAGGATGTTGGGCTCGCGCATGAAAGATCCCTCACAATATGATTTGTAGAGAGTGGGTTTGAAAAGCTAGCCGCTGGTCACGGGGCGGTGCCCGGTCCTGGTTTTAGAGGAATTCGTGTAGAAAAAAGGAGTTGGGCTTGAACATTTAAGCCTTAAGGCGTCGCACCCTATGGGATGGGACTCCTCGGAGTTGATCCGAGGACCATTGAGGCCTTATCCCGGTTATCCAACGACGGACTTTCTTTAGTGAAGTCCGGTGTTGTTGAGAGGTTCTCCCCCATGTGATCTCCCATTTTCGGAGGTGGGATGGGATCCCCTTTAGAGGTACTTACTTTCTTCTTTTATACTCGTCTGCGTTAACTGTCCTTCGTCCACGTGTAGGGTCGATCTTTACAAGACTGATATTTGTCCCATCAGTCTAATCCCAGAATTGTTGGGGATGGTTGATAAGGCTGCAGAGTACGGCCCTGTCATGTGTTGGGTCATATTTGGAAGGGTAGTAAGGATAACTTCTCCAAGATATTTTGGATCTCCTTACAAATTCGTCCCTATACCAGTTTTACCCCTTTATTCCGGTGGGATTCAGGATCTGCCGAGGACTGAACTGTCCTCGGCTGCCTCCCAAAATTGTTTTGTGCTCTGTATTGCAGAGCTTGGGCCACAGTTGTCCTCGGCTCGGGCCTTTGGACTCTCTAAGGGCAAATGGGCCTGGTCCATGAATTATTGGGCCCCACACTTTTCATGTTCTTTAATTCTTTTTCATTTTTTTTTTTAAATTTTTTCATGTTCTTTTAAATCCAGTTCAAAAATTTTTTTTGGCTATATTTTTTTCACGTTCTTTTTTACTCAGTAAGGATGAGTTTATTTTTTTATTTTTTAATTCAATCTATTGGATGAGATTTTTTCTTTTTTGGATAGAATTATTGATGTAGGTGACCGTGGGATAAGGATTAGGGGTGTGCAAAAAACCGACAAACCAGAAAAACCGACCGAAATTGACAAAATCGTTGCCAAATTTTCGGTTTGGTTTCGGTTCGGTTCGGTTCGGTTTTGGTTTCGGTGTTGGATTTTTTCACACCAAAACCGACCGAACCGACCAAATATATATATATATTCATGTAACTCTAGTACATAACTGATCAGTGGCTTAGTGGTATGCTCCTTGTGGTTTGGCTAGCTGATCCTAGGTTCGAGCCTTCACGTGGGGTGTGTGTTTTATTTAATCTTTTAAAACCCTAGAGCATGAGATAAATATGGAAATACCCCTCCCCTATTTTATTCTTCCCTTTTGCTTTTCTTCAGTTCAGCCATCCCCTTCCCCAACTTTTTCTCTCAATTTTTTCTGTTTTTTTCCTTGGAATCATCGGTGCAATTGTTTAACACACACACACAGAGTAAAATGGAAGAAGAAGCTTTCTCAAGCTTTCTTCACTCAAATTCTTCAGTCTCTTTCTTCAGTTCAGCTGCTCCCTTCCCCAACTTTTTCTCTCAATTTTTATCTTTTTCCTTGGAATCATCGGTGCGATTGTTTGGCACACACACACAGAGCAAAATGGAAGAAGAAGCTTTCTCAAGCTTTCTTCACTCAAATTCTTCAGTCTCTCTGACTTGTATATCTCTAATTCTCATATAATCGGTGAGTTTTTTTTTAAACTTTAGACTATGTTTGTTTTGTTTCATTTATACTGTGATTTTTTTTTTCAAGTGAACGATGATTTTGCTTTAGAGTGATCTGTGTGAAAAGTTTTGAGCTTGTGGTTTTTAAAGATTTTGAGTGTGATTTTATATGCTTTGGTTTTTGCTTTATTGTTTGAAAAAGTGTGGTTTTGAAAATCTCAATAACCCTCTCTTTGAAAAACCGAAAATCGACTGAAATCGACCGAAACTGAAATACATCGAAACCGATTGATTTCTAGCCATTTCGGTCGGTTTCGGTTGAGAATTTCACAAACCGAAATATTTGGTTTCGGTTGGCCATACCCATACAAACCGTCCGAAACCGAACCAAGCACACCCCTAATAAGGATAGGGTTTTTTTTTTTTTTTTTTTTTTTTTTTTTTTTTTTTTTTTCAACTAACGGTAGGTTTTTGTTTTGATAAGTAGGGTTGTTTTGAAAACATGAGTTAGTGGAAGAATGATTTTAATATATATTTTTTTTAATTTTATCCTATTCCCAATCTTTTCAAAACACTTATCCTTATCCCAATCTTTTCAAATACTACACCATTTTCAAATATACATTCAAAAAATAAATTACATTTACTACTTATCTGTTAAAAAAGAAATGCACATTTATCTTTTTATTTGTTTGAAAAAAAAAAAATCACATACTACTTTCAAATTCAGATATTAAAATCACGTTTTAAAAAAATATCTCACATTCATCTCTTTTGTTAAATAATTATCTCTTTTAGGTGGTTCCAAAAATACCCTCAAAAAATAAACCGTAACTCCTCTTAGAATTAGGGTTAGCAATGTCAAACACCATTTAACCTTTCCCTAAAAAACATAAAATAAGTGAACTCACTAAATACACAATCATCCACCTCCTGCCTCACACTATTTTTCAAAGCCATTTTGTGAATGAATACTACCGAAAAGGTTTGTAAACATTTAATTTTGGTACCACGTCCTCTTTGTACACAATATATATATATATATATATATATATATATATATATATATATATATAACTCCCACGCCTGTTGCTTGTTGCTGTGCAAAGACCGCTCTATCAATGTTGATCTTGTACCAAGGAGGTTTTGGATTAATCCACAAGTTCGAGTCTTTCATAGTAGATGTTAATGGCCGAAAGTTTGCTACCTGGAATTCATTGTACAAAGAACTTGCTTTGTGATTAATCATTCTAGCTGTCTATCTAGTTTTCCCTTGCCAAACTTGATATTGGTTGAACCTGTTAATGTGTATTAGGGTATGTGGGCTTTAGGCCCACCTTGTTTACTTGTATAGCACACTTGTACTGCACACTCTGCCTTCTATATAAAGGAACTTATGTATATTTTATTACTTGAGAAATACAATACAATCATTCAGTATTTCTAACATGGTATCAGAGCCACCTTCTTGTTGCCATGGTTTTCTGTCCTTGCGGTATATTTAAGAGCAATCTTTGTCTTCCTCGGTGTTTTTTTCGCTGTGTTCATCTTCTTTGGTTTCCTACTACTGCCGTCAAAACTCTCCGGTATAGTCAAGCCACCGTTAGAAGTCGCATCAACACTACAAGACCATTGCCTTCCTCAAACCACCGTCACAGAGCCAAACTTCATTCAAGAGATCTTCTCAACCTTATCAAATCTCAAGATTTCATCAAGCTTCCATCTTGAGTTTGAGAGGGGGTGTTAGAGATATATTAGCCTATTAACATAGGCCCAAACCTAATTCTACTTTGTGTGCAAGCCAAATCTCCTACTTATACTAGAAGTCTATTAGTCTAGGGTTTAGTCTACTATATATACACATGTTATGATTCATTGTAATACAGGATTTGTACTACACTCTAATATATTATTGATGTAGCCCTTTAGGGTTTCCTCCGTGGATGTAAGCCGTCAGGCTGAACCACGTAACCTCTCGTATGTTATTGTGTTTTATACTTTATGCTTTCGCTTCCGCATCCATACTAGCATATTCAACATGGTGTATCAATGCTAATATTTAAAAATTTAGGAAAAATTAAATTTAAAAGAAAAAAAAAGCGTAGATGATGATGATTGTTAGAGATATATTAGCCCATTAACATAGGCCCAAGTCTAATTTTACTTTGTGTGCAAGCCAAGTCTCCTACTTATACTAGAAGTCTATTAGTCTAGGGTTTAGTCTACTATATATACACATGTTATGATTCATTGTAACACAGGATTTTTACTACACTCTAATATATTATTGATGTAGCCCTTTAGGGTTTCCTCCGTGGATGTAGGCCGTTAGGCTGAACCACATAACCTTTCGTGTGTTATTGTGTTCTACACTTTATGTTTTCGCTTCCGCATCCATACTAGCATATTCAATATGGTGTATCAATGCTAATATTTAACATGGTATCAGAGCCACTGCTCTAATTTTCTTGTGTTTTGCAGTCTTGTTTTGTTGGTATTTTCTGCTGCCTCATCTTCTGTGGTCAGTAAACCCTTTCAGTACCATCTCCCAACTGCTCCGCCGCGGTCAGAGGTTCTCAGGATTGAATCTCCACCACCAGAAGCTCCTCCTCGCCGCCGAAACCACTGCCATCATTGGATTTGTCACCTCTGACCTCTGATTAGGACATAAGACCTATTAGCGTGTAGATATTCAATCGATCTACACACCGCCGCTAGAAACATCCACATCTGACCATCCACGCGCCGGTCAAAGTTTTGGCGACGTTGATCCACGCGCCTCACGCGCCACCAGGGTATCTCCGATTTTGTTGCCGCCGACACCATCAGAATCGTCCTTCTCCGATCTGCATCATCGGAAAATAAACAGCATCATCGGACAGCTCACGCGCTCTCACGCGCCGACAGAATCCTCGGTAAAGTTGGTCCACGCGCTCCACGCGCCAATGGGATATTTGCTGACGTCATCTCTGACGTCATCCCTGCCACGTCAGCCCTAGCTGACGTCACCTGCTTACATCAGCTCCACACCATCTGCTAATGTCATCACCTGTCAGCCTGCTGACGTCATCCGGTTGACTTTGACCAGGTTGACCGTTGACTTTTGGCCAGAATTAACTTTTTGCAGTCCAGGTGCTCCTTACCCAGTTTTTCGCGTAGATTTCATTTTTGCAGTCCATTTTTGCATATTTTGCTTCTAAATGAGAAATAAGGACAGGTCTTCTTCTTGTTGCAATAATCGTCGCCAACAATCCAGTAAACGTTTTTGCAATTTTTGCAAATGTTTTAGCCACAATATTGAGACTTGCTATCATCGCAACAAATCAGCTGTGTCAATTTTTGCTGCTACTATTGCTAACATTGAGAGTGTCCAACCAATAGCTCCCATCTCTGCACAATCTAAGTCTTCAGGACGCACTTTCACCATGTCCACAGATGACCTTAAAAATATCATCGCCAATGTCATTCGTATGGTTGGTAATGCATCTTATTCCTCTTCTCTCTCAGCTTTATCTGGTATGTCTCCTTCCTCTTGGCTTATGGATTCTGCTTGTTGCAATCACATGACTCCTTACTGGTCCTTATTTTCTGAACTTAAATCTGCACTACACCCTCTCAATATTCACACAGCAAATGGTTTCACTATGTCTGGTCATAATATAGGTTCCGTTTCGACCTCCAATCTCTCGGTTCCTGGTGTCTTTAATGTTTCTGACCTTTCTTACAATTTATTTTCTGTGGGACAATTAGCTGAGTTAGGTTATCACATTATTTTTGTTTATTCTGGGTGTATTGTGCAGGATCCAAGGATGGGACAGGAGCTTGGGACCGATCCCAGAGTTGGGCGTATGTTTCCCGTGGACAACCTTCGTCTTCCACTTGTTGCTCCAGTTTCTGTTGTTGCAGCTGCTACAGTTTCTTCTACTCCTTCCCTTGCACTTTGGCATGCTCGACTTGGTCATGCATCTTCCTCTCGAGTACAACAATTGGCTTCTAGAAGTTTGTTAGGTTCAGTGTCTACAGAAAATTTTGATTATGTTTCATGTCAGTTAGGAAAACAACCAGCTTTGCTTTTCAATACTAGTGAATCAATATCCACTGATATCTTTGACCTTATTCATTCTGATGTTTGGGGGCCTTCCTCTGTCTCTAGTATTGGTGGGTCTCGATATTTTGTTATCTTTGTTGATGATTACTCTCGCTATAACTAGATTTTTAATATGAAACATCGTTCTGAGTTATTGCAAGTATATTCTAATTTTGCAAAAATGGTTGAAACTCAATTTTCCAAACGTATCAAAATTTTTCGATCTGATAATGCTCTTGAGTACACTCAATATGCTTTCCAAGCTGTTTTGCATTCTTATGGCACTGTTCATCAACTAACTTGTCTAGGAACCTCTCAGCAAAATGGTAGAGTCGAACGAAAACTTCGTCATATTCTTGACACTGTTCGTGCTCTTCTTCTCTCTGCCAAAGTTCCTGCTCCTTTTTGAGGTGAAGCTGCCCTTCATGCTGTTCATGCTATTAATCGCATTCCAAGTCCTGTTATTCAAAATCAAACTCGATATGAGCGCCTTTTTGGGTCACCTCCAGACTATCACCACCTTCGCTCCTTCGGTTCTGCTTGTTTCGTTCTTCTTCAGCCACATGAGCATAACAAACTTGAGCCTCGGTCAAGGTTTTGTTATTTTCTTGGCTACGGTGAAACTTAAAAGGGGTATCGGTGTTATGATCTTGTCTCTCATCGTCTTCGTATCTCCCGCAATGTTATCTTTTGGGAACATCACTCCTTTGTCGAGCTCTCTCACTTCCGTGCCTCCTTATCTTCCTCCTCTGTTTTAGATCTTTTTCCAGATGAGGCACATATTCCTTCTGTAACTGCTCCTGGTCCTCCTGTATTTGCTCCTGATCCTCCTATAGACTTCTCTGTCCAACCACCAGATACCTTTGATCCCTTTCCTAGTTCACCTTTTAATGAACAGGTGGAAGATGCACAGGTTGAAGATGAGCTACCCAACCCTGAGCTTGGGTCCCCTGCTCCTGCTCCGCCTTAAGATCTTGCACAAGACATTCCACCTCGTCACTCAACTTGGGTAAGATCCATTCCTACACATTTACTTGATTATCATTGTTACACTGCCCTTGCTACACTGCATGAGCCTTACACCTATCGTGAGGCTTCCACTGACCCTTTGTGGCAGATTGCAATGAAAGAGGAACTTGATGCATTATCTAAAAACCATACTTGGGATTTGGTGACTCTTCCCCCTGGAAAATCTGTGGTTGGTTGTAAGTGGATCTACAAGATTAAGACTCGCTCTGATGGGTCCATTGAGCGTTACAAAGCTCATCTTGCTGCAAAAGGTTTTACACAGGAGTATGAGATTGATTATGAAGAGACCTTTGCTCCAGTTGCTCGTATCTCATCTGTTCGAGCTCTCTTAGCTGTTGCTACTGCCAGAAAATGGGACATTTTTCAGATGGATGTCAAAAATGCATTCCTTAATGGGGATTTAAGTGAAGAAGTTTATATGCAACCTCCTCCTGGTCTCTCTGTTGAATGAAATGAGGTTTGTTACCTTCGGCGTGCTCTTTATGGCCTTAAACAAGCTCCACGAGCTTGGTTGGCCAAATTCAGCTCTACCATCTCTCGGTTAGCTTACATGGCCAGTCATTATGATTCTGTCTTATTTCTTCGTCGCACTGACAAAGGCATTATTTTACTTCTCCTGTATGTGGATGATATGATTATAATTGGTGATGACCTTAGTGGCATTCAAGAACTCAAAGGTTTTCTCAGTCAGCAGTTTGAGATGAAAGATTTTGGACATCTCAGCTACTTCTTGGGTCTTGAAATCACTCATTCTACAGATGAACTTTATATTACTCAAGCCAAGTATGCCTCTGAACTCTTGTCTCGAGCTGGACTCACTAGTAGCAAGACTGTTGACACTCCAGTTGAGCTTAATGCGCATCTAACTCCATCAGGGGGGAAATCATTGTCTAATCCCTCTCTTTACAGACGCTTGGTTGGCAGCCTAGTTTATCTCATTATCACTCATCCAGACATTTCCTATGCTGTTCACCAAGTGAGTCAGTATCTGTCTGCTCCACGATCGACTCACTATGCTGCTGTTCTGCGCATTCTTCGATACCTAAAGGGCACTCTCTTCCATGGTCTTTTCTACTCTGCTCAGTCTCCTCTTGTTCTCCGTGCATTTTCTGATGCTGATTGGGCAGGAGATCCCACTGATCGCAGGTCCACCACTGGTTATTGCTTTCTTCTTGGTTCTTCTCTGATTTCTTGGCGAAGTAAGAAACAAACTCATGTGGCCCGCTCCAGTATTGAAGCAGAATATCGTGCCCTTGCTGATACCATATCTGAGCTCCTTTGGCTACAGTGGCTTCTCAAAGACTTAGGTGTATCCACATCCTCTGCTACTCCTCTTTATTGTGACAACCAGAGTGCCATTCATATTGCTCACAATGATGTCTTCCATGAACGGACTAAACACATCGAGATCGATTGTCATTTTATTCGTTATCATCTTGTCCATGGTGCTCTCAAGCTTATCTTAGTTTCTTCTAAAGATCAACTTGCAGATATCTTCACCAAGTCACATTCTAAGGGACGTCTTCGCACTTTGGTTGACAACCTCAAGTTGGTCTCACATCCACCTTGAGTTTGAGGGAGGCTGTTAACGTGTATTAGGGTATGTGGACTTTAGGCCCACCTTGTTTACTTGTATAGCACACTTATTTGTACTACACACTCTGCCTCCTATATAAAGGCACTTATGTATATTCTATTACTTGAGAAATACAATACAATCATTCAGTATTTCTAACAGAACCAAATGCTCCAAGCAATAGTGATAACTAGTTCCAGAATATCATTACCCACATGTTGCACGAACTTAAGATATGCAAAGCAAGTCAATAAACTCAAGAAAGTGTACCCCATTGAAGTCAAGCAGAAGGCTAGAGAGCATCCATAAGTCAAGAGTTTTTTCACAATGCCAAATTAGGTGCCCGCTAGTCTCAGCCTCCAACCCGCATGCCTCACATATTGGACTATCCAAGACTTTTGGATGGTAGACGTTAGCTTTGGTTAGAAGTATATTTCGACTTGCATGACATGCAAATTTCTTAATCTTATTTGGAACATTAAGACTCCATAGAGATTTCTAAACGCTCCACATTGCTGTTCATTCGAAGTTTTAGGACTTGGGCCAGTTGTGATAGAAAGAGCAACTTTGTAGGCGCTACAAACCCTGAATTGACCTCTAGGGTTATAAACCCAGATCAAGTGGTCCACTGGTAGTCTAGAGGTCAAGGGAATGCCTAGGATCATGGTGGCATCCTCGGAAGAGAAAACCTATCTGATCAAGTTCGTGTGCCAACCGGTGGTGAGGTTATTTTAAAAGTGGAAGGAGTCGGGAACCATTTATCATGCCGGCCAGACCCTAATAGATTCCCCATTCCCCACTTTCCATTGGTAACCTCTTTGGACAATTGATCAAGCCGAGAGAATGCTCCTCCAAGCATATGATGGGTGGTGGCCCAATTCAACAGATAGAAAATCACTAGTAGGAAAGTATCAAGCTTTAAAAATTCTGTGGACTAACTTCTTGTTAAAAAAACAAATATAAACAAAGTTTTTCACAAGTTGAACTCAAATTATACATAAACAGGTTGGTTAATTCATAGCCTTAATATATACCAAGGTGCTATGGCTCTCGAAGATCGGTGGCAAATGGTGTAGATTTAGCTACCAACGAAAATCTTGAACTCAATCATACAAAATACATATTTTTTTACTCAAAAAAATTGTACCATAATTATTCTAACATAAGAAAACTGAATATATGTTAATTTTATCTACAACCAAACTGACAGAAAACTCAAGAAAAAAAAATGAAAACCATAAATATGAAATTTGTACTCAAAACCCAAAATCTTAAAAAATTTAGCTCTAAAATAAGCCCAAAGTCGTACCATTACCAACAGCATGATCTTCATGCCCATTGTTGTCATCAACATCACATTCATAGACCAACTCCCATCAAATTATTCTTAGATCTGAATTAAATCAAAGAAACTAAAACTAAAGAAAGATGTAAAACTTTAATCATAATTGACTAAAACTAAGGAAACCGATATATCAAGCTAGCAAAAGCAATTGAGTTGAAAGAGCTCTTGCAAACTTGATCCCTATAAATTTCCCTATTGATAGCGGAGTAGATTGGAATACACCCAACAACACACCAAGGGAAAAAAAAAAAAAAGTTTTCAATCACAAAATCAGAATTTTTATTTATTTATTTTTTTAATACAATGGCCCTAAATTCTTAAACAAAAAAAAAAGAGGAAAAGAATTCATAAAGCTCTAGAAAAACAAATAAAAACTGGTATAGTGGTTTACCAAATGAAAGTGACTAAAGCATGTCCTAAAGCCATGTTTATAAAAAACGTGGCCATTGGTCCGATCCTATAGCCTCGTTTTAAATGTGGCTATAGCTTTCACCTATAGCCACGTTTAAAACGCAGCCATTGGTCCGATCCTATAGCCACATTTTAAACGCGGCTATAGCTTTCACCTATAGCCACGTTTAAAACGCGGCCATTGGTCCTCGCCTATAGTTGAGTTTGAAAAAGTGTGGTCATAGACCCCTCAGGCCTATAGTCATGGGGTTTAGGCCATGATTGAAAACGCGGCTATAGGCCAAATTGGCCTATAGCCACGTTTTTTTTTACCTATAGTCGCATTTTTAAAACGTGACTATAGAATCCTTTTTTTTTTTTTTTTTTGTAGTGTGTATTTGTAGTAGAATTAATAGAAATTCAAAATATTGTTAATCATTAATTTAGAGTTTGGATGGCTCTTCGTGAATTGAAAACTCTGAGAATTATAGCTAATATTAGTATGAAATCTTTTAAACGATTAAATCCCTAACATTGCTCATAGTGAAACATAAAGGAGTTTAGTAAAAATACACTCTCTCTTGTCTGAAGCAGTCAACATCTAGATACATCATTTTCTCAAGAAACAATAATGACACTATGAAACAAATTATTATTTTAAGAAAAAAAATGAACATGCAGCATTCCAAGGCCAAGGGAATCCTCTTTGCCGTGTCCAAGTAAATATTGCAATTTCTCAAAATGGGGTTTTCTTTCTTTGTAACAATGAGCTTCAACCTAGGCTTGTATAAAAGGTTAAGAAGTCTACCTTGAACAAAGGCAACTTCAGTAGCAACAGAACTCAAAATGGAGCATTTGACCAACACCCATATAGATCTGTCAAGTCTTGGACGTTGAACATAGTAGTTTGTATCTGATAATGCAAGGAAATCTGTCTAAATATCACTTTCAAACTCTGAGTGACAGTGATACTACATTACTACTTGAGCAACAATTAGATCAAAAGGGTTAGAGAAGCAAACCCAATGAAACCACATATATTATCAAGCTCGTTCAATCCCATATAACACACACAATTTATCAGCCAGATTATAAAAATCAATATTTAAAAAAAAATCAATTAAACCATAGAGAAATTTAGAGAGAGTGTGGCTGTTGTGTGTGGAGAGCCAAAACACCAAAATCACACATCTCACAACATAAGAACCCTTTATCATCTACTCCTCTATTTCTCACTCAATCTCCAAGAAACCCACCAAAATAGCCTTTGCTTCCATGCATTTTTTAGTCGTGCCTTCCCCTTGCATCCTCACCAACTCAACGGAGTCCTCTTTGCCTCTCTCTCTCTCTCTCTCTGCAAATGAAAAGAAAAATAATGCAAAAGATCAAACTGCCCACAAACTTTTTGGTCTATATAAAGTTTTAAGGATTAAAAAAAAAAAAAAAAAAAAAACCGCTTAGAGGATTTGCATCCGCAATTTGCATCCTATTCTATTTTACTATCTCAAAAGGCTACTTTATCAATTATATCATATCATTTTATAACACAACCAATATTCCAACTTTTATTTTCCTATTCTACTCATTAAAATAATATATTTTACCCACTAAAATAATATAATATATTCCAATACAACTCTCTCTCTTTCTTCTCCCCCATCTCTCTTCCACTTTATCAATTAAAATATATTATAATTTTTACTAAAGTGCTACAGTGTCATCCTACATTTAGGATGACACTGTATCACAATTGCAAAAAAATTTGCAATGGTAAGATTTTACAAGTCTGGTTGCTAGGCTTTTTTTGTACCTTTATGCTAAATTTTCCCTACATATACCATTTACAATTGCCAATGAGAATGCTCTTACAACAAGCCCAAGTTTTCACACTTGCGTTGTCTTCATGCAAGGCTTTCATATATAAGTGTGCCGTTTAATTTTTCCTAAGTCGTTTTATCAAACAAAACCAAACCAACTCTCCTTTTTTATATATAGTATAAGATGAGATAAGAAATATGTCTTATTCCATTGGTAAGTGGAATTAAACAATATATTCAAAAAGAAAATTACCACACATTCATGATATTAACAAATACTCACAAACACAAAGAACATGAACAAAATAAATTGTTCTTGACATTTCTGAAACCTCATGTATAAGGAAATACTTGGGTTTCTCCTTAAACCCCAGAGGAGCAGCCCGGAACAAGCATAATTTCATTGTGGAGAGAGTGATCACAAAACTCTCCGGATGGAAGGCAAAATTTCTCTCCTTTGCTAGGAGGATTGTGCTTATTAGATCTGTCATGACAGTGCTTCCTAACCATGTTATGAAAGGGGTAGCACTTCCGAGCCATTTGTGTGAAAAACTTGACAAAATAAATAGAGATTTCCTTTGGGGTTCATCTACGGAAAAGAAAAAACTACACTTGGTGGGTTGGAGCAAAATTATCAGGGCTAAGGAGGAAGGAGGCCTCGATATATAGGCAGTAAGGGCAAAAAACATTGCCTTGCTTGCGAAGCTCAACTGGCAATTATATCATGAAAAAGATTCAATTTGGGCGAAAGTCCTCTTGAGCAAATACTGCTCTCACCAGCATGGGCTGTCACTAGACCCCGATAAGCTTCCTTGTTCCTCGAATTGGGTTGCGATTAAAGTGGGTTTCCAATCTTTAAGCAAGGCATCTGTTAGAATGTGGGAAACAAGTCGGGTTTGAGTTTTTGGGAGAGCAATTGGGTGAAGGGCAACTCTGTTAGAGAGCTTATTGAAGGCCCTCTTACTCAACAAGGGGAACATCGGACTGTTGCTGAAGTCCACCAAAATGGGATTTGGAAATGGGAAAATATTTTTTTTGAACTCCTTAGGCAGATTGTTGATAGAATCCAAGCCATACACATTCAAGCATTTGGCGAAAAAGATGATTCTTTGATGTGGAAATTCTCCCTTGATGGGGATTTTAGCATGGCATCGGCTTATCACCTGGCCATTGCTGAGCAGCCTAAGCCCCCTCCATTCATGGGCAGCTGGATTTGGAGTTTAGACACTCTACCAAAAATCAATCACTTCTTTTGGCTGTGCAACCATGGTAGCATACCAGTGAGGCAAGTCATAAAGGCTAGAGGCATCAATTGCATTGGAAATTGCCCTTTGTGCTATGTACAGGAAGAATCTATATTACATGCCCTCAGAGATTGTCCAGTAGCGAGGAAATTCTGGTCGAGCATGGGAGTGCCTCAAGCCTTGAATGATTTTCTTTCCCTTGATCTGATGGATTGGCTTAAGCTTAACTGCTTATGCAATAGCAGTATCCATGCCAACGGTCTTCCTTGGAGCTCTCAATTTCCCTTTACTGTGTGGCTATTATGGAAACAAAGAAATAAGGCTGTTTTTGAAAACTCCCCTCTCAACTCGAAGTTGAATAACCTGTGTATCCAAACTGCTAGAGAGTATTTTTACTGTGTGAGCAAAGGCCAGAAGATTAAGCAACAAAATGTAGTACAAGTGCGCTAGAACAGACCACCAGTGGGATGGTTTAAATTGAATTCTAATGGCGCCGCTTTTGGGAATCCAAGTAAGGTGAGTGGGGGTGGCCTTATATGTGATCACCATGGGAAATGGATAAAGGGTTACATGAGGCATATCGGGTTTGCATCCAGCATAACAGCTGAGTTTTGGGCTCTGATGGATAGGTTGCTGCTTACATCACAGCTCGACATCACTCAGCTCCTTGTGGAGTTGGATGCCAAAGTTGTGGTGGACCTAATGCGCTCTTCAAAATCCTCCAATAACTCCTTTTCTTCTCTTCTCAATGATTGTAGGTACCTCCTTCGTCAATTCCACCAAGTCAGGATCAGCCACATTTTTCGAGAAGCGAATAGATGCGTGGACCATCTCACTAAAGGAGGCTGCACCCTTATAGGGAATTTTTTTAATTTTAGACTCTCCTATTTCAGAAGAATTATGTATTATCTTAGACTCCGATGTTTCTAGTTTGTATTCCTTAAGGCTTTCAACCAATACTTCGCCTTTCATGGCTAGTTAATTAATGCAGATCATCCATTTTAACCACACAAAAAAAATTAATAAATAAAATATTAATTTATTTCATTTCATAGGGTTACTATTCCCCTGCAGTTTGAAGCTACCAAACACATCTTGACACTTGTCTAAGATTGTCTCCTCTTAAACTTGGTGCATCTTCATTATGTGCAACCCTAAGAATTTCTAGATCTTCAAAAAAATGACTGTTCTCATTGATTTCAACAGTCTTGTCCATCTGAATCTATAAAAAGACAGAAGTTTTCTAATAACATTCAAGAAAATGCTGTAGTTTACTTCTACCGCATCCACATGGTTTGTACAACTTACCTTTTAACAATGCCTGATGTGCAGCTTTTGTGTCCAGCTCCCTCTTCCTTTTGGCCTCAGTTGCAGTAGCTTCTGCTTTGGCCTTCCTTCTAAACTCTTCGGCAGCCTTGGCCTCTGCTTGCAACAGTGCATTTTCTAATGACAAAATGCAAAGTAAAAAAATCAATATCTAGTATGGCTTACTGATTAGGATAAGCTCCAGGCATACAAAAATGCACGTTGATCACACAGAAGTGAGGTTTCAAGATAAGCAGTCGCTAACCTTGTTTCTGCCACCTTTTAAGTTCCTTTCTCTCTCTATTTAGAGTTTTTCAGGATCCCTTTTTCAACCTGAACCTAGAATTACACAGTAAATAAAGTTCCGAATTCAAGTGCCTAGCAATCCTATGGGAGCAACCAACCTTTTCAAGTGCCTTTTCTAAATCTTTAAGGGGCTTGCAAGGAAGGATGCCCAAGAGCTTATAAATGCATGATTAAGCTTATACTCAATCCATAGTGTGTTGTAAGGGAAGGGTGCCCAACAATTTATATATATATGGTTAAGCTTATACTTAATCCATGTGAGACACTAGAATCATAACATACCACCACGCTTCGCAGCCGTCGTCTATGACGACTCACTGACCCAATGGTAGGATCCGACCACAAAGTTGCAACTCATTTGATCCCACCTGATGGTAGCCCTTTCTCTTTTGGTGGCTCTACTCACCTATCAGTAATTTTAATTTAGCCTCTAGGTCACCCCTTCCAGGATCTGACTACAAAGCCGTAACTCATTTGATCCCATACTCAATGAGTTACGTTCGATTACTTGACGTGGTGGTTAGCTCTGATACCAAATGTTACAAACCCATGGGTAGAATTCATCCTTGAAAATCGGCTTGCAAGAGGTGCTCAAGAGCTTATAAACACATGTTTAAAATTATACTTAATCTATGTGGGATACTAGGATCATAACATACTCTCCCCTATAATGTTACAATGTGAAGGATGTGATCAATGATACCCCAAAACTAACAGCAAATATCTCATTAGTAATATAAATGCTCATTCAATGCTCTCTTGCTTGGCTAAGAACTTTTAGCTCCTCATATATATATATATATAAAACATCTTCAATCATGTGTTTCTCAAATGAGTCTTGATCTCAAAATGATTTAAGCCTAAACCTAGGATGCACGAACAGGAACATAGGTATAGGTATAACATGGCGACATAAGCAAATTTTTGAAAAATTATGACATGATACGGCAGATTGGACACTGTTGAACACCATTTATGACACCCCATGAAATGTCTATGCATCCTAGACCTAAACAGGGAAATCCTCCACTCCCTTCTCCAAATTTCAGTAAATTGAAAACAAATTGTGAAACCAAAAAAAAAAAAAACAAAACAAAAAAACAAATGAACAGTTCACAAAAACACAAACCACCACCGGATGAAGACTTTGAATCATACTGTGTTAGTGTTTTCTTCTTTTTAGAGGTTGGAAATTGAATAGTAGTTTCATCAGTCCTAACTGTAAGCTTCTTCTCAATAGTTTTCCATCTTGTTTCAAAAAATTCACTTAGTTTTTTGGCCATACGATGAACAACATTTGTGGTGGAAGGGTTGTAAGCCATTGCATTGGAGTAAGCCACACATCTGAAGCAAAATCCCATGGACTGGTTTATTCACCTAAAGCCATCTTAGTCTTAATTGTTTTGGTGCTCGCTCTGTTTGTTTCACTGGAAAACCTTCTGTAAAGATAGTTTTTCATATTTTCCAATGTTTGGTAACATAAAAAAAAACTGGTCAATGGAAAACTATCTTTGGTCAACGAAAAACCCAAATAAAAATAAGGCTTATTTTCTATAAGTTGTTTTCCCAAAAAAATTTTTGGAAAACAATCTCTCTCTCATGCGTTGCATCTCCTATAAATATTATCTTCATTTGTAGCCGTGGGAAACATAATTTTTTGGTGCCTTCTCTCTCTCATGGTAAGCTTTCTCACTTTTTCTCTCTTCCCTTTACTTTTTCTCTCTTTACACCCTCACTATCACTAACTCTGGTCTTTCCTCTTCCCATAGATCTCTCTCTCTCTAATTGTCTCTCTTCTCTATGTTCTCCATGTTTCTCTTCCCCTCTATGATACAATTTTCTGATTAGATTTTTTTTTCCTTCACTGATTGATTAATAGCACCGACTTCCAGAGGAGAACAAATTTGCAATGGTAATTATTTCATTTTTTTTCTACCAAAATCTCAATTCTTTGCTTTGAATTTCAAGCTTGATTTTCTTTTTCTCTAAGAAATTTTTGGTTTGATGGATTTCAAGCAGAAGTTACTTCTTTTTCGTACATAAAGTGCAAAAAAATTAAAAATTAAAAAGAAAAAAAGAAAAAGAAGAAAGAATGAATGAAGTAAAAGATGAAAATTTTAAACATAGTACCTATATTACTCTAAATTGCTTTTACATGGGACAATCTTTACCGTGGGACAATCTTTACCGTAGACTAATAATATTGTTATATAATGAATGATAATTGTTTAGGAGAATTGCATTTGTTGGCAGACACTTTTTTTGTTGGTAGATACTTTATGCAGATACTATGTAGTGATGATATATTATGCAGATACATTATGTAAATACATAATTTAGAGTAATATTGAAAATTTGTGGTTGACCATAGTAGACAATTAGTATACCAACAAAAAGAGTAGACAATTAAAAGTTATTATTATTTATACTTATTGAAAATGTATTCCCCTGTCAAATTTATGTGTGTGTGTATGTGTGTGTGTGTGTACATACGTACGTATGTTATTGTCCATATATATGGGCAAAATGAGTGGTAGAGATCATGAAAATTTGACAACTAATTAATTTTGATTGTGTCTATTGTCAACATTTTAGTATGAAAACCAAATTCATTATTGGTTTTTTATTTATAATGATTACATTAGTTGGTTTACATAATACACATATTTTAAATTATACAAGAAATATTTTTAAAAAATTGCATACCAAATACCAAATTACATTCTCAAGCTTATTTTCAAGGTCGTTACCAAACACTAAAAAATGAGATAGTTTTCTTGAAAATGCTCTTTGGAAAATGAACAATTTTTCAGAAAACGTTAATGTTGAAACAAACAGAGCATTAATGACAGTGAAATAATCAAGGTTGTTCAACTCAACAACATTAATTGGTTTATTAAACACCCAAGCAAGCTAATGTGACCTCATACTCTCCAGCAATGTCTTACATCTTTCCAACAACATATCATTGGAGGAAATGCTCGCTGGTCTACTCTTTTTCTTGCCATGTGTAACTTCAGATCGCGTTTGGGTTTCTTGTGGTTGTTGTACGCTTAATGGGAAGCTCATGGTTAATGGGCTATTTTGGATGAGGCCCAATAGGGTAAAATCTCAACTAGTAAATGGGCTATTTTGGATTCCAGTTAGTTCAATTGATAAATCTCATATGGTTGTATAAGAGATCTGGGGTTCAATCCCTGTCAAAACCAAAAATTGATTGGCGTCTTAATTTGATGATAGAGAGCTATCATCAAGAGCGGACGTCATAGGTTGAAATTCTTTAAGAAAAAAAAAAATATATATATATATATATATATATTCTTTTTTAAATGAGAGAGAAAGAGAACTTTGTAATTGTGATATTGGCGTAAATGGACTTTTGGTCCCTACATTTTGATTTCATTTCCATTTTGGTTCCTACTTTTCTATTTTACTATTTTTAGTCCTCAAAATGAAAAATGGAGATTAACGTGGTCCTTACTGTTAGCCTACTAATGGAAATTGTTTATGTGGCAAACAGAGTGCACTGCTAACTTATTAAACGCTGATGTGGCCGTTAAAAAAATATTTTAAAAAATAATTTTATATCTTTTAAGTGCCATGTTAGCATTTTAACTAAAAAATTAAAAATAAAATAATTCCTTTAAAAAAATCATTTTTCCATTCTTTTTCTTCTTCTTTTTTTAAAAATAAAAAATAAAAAATAAACCCAAAAAAAAAAAACTTAATATTTTTCGGACAAATTTAGCTACAAAATTGATTGTATCCTAAGACTATAACCTTACTCAATAAAATAAAAACTTCTACATATTTTGAAAATCCAACCGTTGAATTGTATGTTCGTTACACTCTTAATACACATGTCAAATTTTGTGTTAATCAGATATTATTTACTATATGATTTATGAGCTTATATTTTATGCATAATTTTAAATTACAAAAACTTGCAATTTAAGCAATTTATTGATGACATAACTATTAATCTTTAATTTTCTAGAAATTTTGCAAGCATTGAGAATATAAGAAAAATATGTAATCCAATGGTAGATTTGTCAAAATTTACATCCAATAAAAAGATATTGAGTAAGGTTGTAGCCTTATGCTACAATCAATTTTGTAACTAAACTTTATCCTTAGTTTTCCCTCACTCTCTCGTGCATGTTTGTGTTTGTATCTTTCTCTAATGGAGGTGGTGGAGGCAGCCTTGGTGGAGATTTGCAGTGGAAGTGGAGAAAGGAGCTCATATCGGTGGAGGTAGAGAGAGAGGGTTGGGCCGGTTGGGTTTGACGGCCTCGCTAGATCGGTAGAGGTGGAGGTCAGTGGTGGCTGGGCCAAATCGGTGGTGTTGGTTGGGTTTTTTTTGGGTCGCAAGTGGTGGGTAGATATGGGTTTTCTAGGTCCAAAGGTGGTGGATCAGCTGGGTCCATTGGTGGTGTTAGTTGGATTTTCTAGGTTCGCAGGTGGTGGGTAGATATGGGTTTTCTGGGTCCAAAGGTGTTGGATCGGTGATGGAGGTTGTGAATGAGAATTGTTGTGTTTGGTTGCCAAAAAAATGGTTAATAAAATGTTATCTGTTTAACTGTTATTGATATGAGTTTTGATGTGTTTGATTAAAAAAAAAAAGTATAAGGAAGACAAAGTGTTAGGTTCTAAGGATTAGGAACTAATGTATTAGAACTCTAATTTGTATTGTTGGCAAACCATGATCAAAACAGGTTTTAGTCTTGTTTAGACTTGCTCAAAGTGTATGCGTTTTATGTAAAGTTGGAATCGAGTTAATGCAGAATTTACTATGCAATTCTGTTTGGCTCGATCGATCGAGAATTAGACTTGATCAATCGAAACTCGGGCAGAATGTTTTTCTGCAGAATTCTTCCAACTCAGCTCAAGCCCGTTTGACGTGTAGGGTTTTATGTTTTATCTTAAGTATTAAAGGGAAAACCCTAGCCACGTTTTTGGTTGTCCATTATGCTGTGTGTATGAATCTTTTGTGTGATCAAAAGGTGATTGCCTTCACACACACTTAGGGTTTCCAAGATTCAAGACTATGTCAAGAACTTAGTGATCGATTTAGTTGCTGCATTAAAGAGCTTAAAGAAACACAAGCGGGTGTGCTTGTATTTGCTTGAGAATCCAAGAAAGAAGGAGTCCGTGGTCTCGAAGCTTACACGTGGTCGTGTCAGTAAGTTTCTACTAGTGGATAGCAATAGGATGTTAGTGGTCTAAGTCCTATTGTAAAACTTTGATTCTTTCATAGTAGATTCAAGTTTACCTTGAGGATAGCTAGGTTAAATCCTCACCAGGTTTTTACCGGTTTGGTTTCCTGAGTCATCATATCTTTGTGTTCTTTATATTCCGTATTTTACATTGATATGATTATATGATTGTGTATTAACCTAGATCTGAAATTTGGACTAAGTAATCACTTGGCTAATTAACTAGGTTAATCCAATTGTGTTTTAAGGGGTCTAAAAATGTAGACAAAGAAAAGATAAGAAAATAAGGACTAAACATGAGAGAGAGAGAGAGAGAGAGAGAAAGAGAGAGAGGTACATTGTTCATGTTCTAGATTTGGGTTCTTATGTTCTTCTTGAAAAATAATGAAAAACTAAAAAAAAAAAAAATTATAAGATGAACATGACCAGTCATGTTCTTTGGAAAAACTAATGAATTTTTTTTTAAAAAATTTAATTAGATTTTAATGTTTTTTTTAATTAATTTTTTTTCAAACTTTTTTGAGATGTTTTTTTCTTTAAATTAAAATGTTGTCAAGGTATTTAAAAAATATAAAATATTTTTTTAATAGCTATGTCAACATTTAATGTGCCAGTAGTGCACTTTGTTTGCCATATAAGCAATTTCATTTAATGGGCTAACGGTAAGGGCCAAAATAATTTGCATTTTTCATTTTGAGGACTAAAAGCAGTAAAATAGAAAAGTAAGGACCAAAATAAAAATGAGGCCAAAATGTTGGGACCAAAAGTGTATTTATGCTTTTGATATTTTATGGCATCCCACTAGTGAGACTTCTGCATAAAAAAAAAAAAAAAAAAAAAAAGGGTGCAAACATGTGTGTATGTGTAGGCGTGACTAATGAAAGACCAGCCTAGTTTGGGTTTCTTATGGATGAGGCTTAATGGAAAACATGGTTGATGGGCTATTTTCGATGAGAAACAATAGAGTATAAATTTTTGTCTTTTGTGTGTGTGTGTGGACAAATCGATAGTTATAATAGGGGTAGAAGTTATTCAAACCCTGGATGTTATTATAGAAAATACCAAAAGATACCGATTGAGTTACAAGCCTCATGGTGGGTATAAATTTCTCCTTATTTGCATTTCAACCTACTCAAAATTAGACATAACATATACTCTTATTTTCTATTTAAGTGAGAGAGAGAACTTTAGTGATTTTGAAATTTTATGGCATCTCGTGGGTGAGACTTCTATAGATGTTATAAGAGCAAACATATATATATATATATATATATATAAAGAGAGAGAGGTTGAGTTCAAGTTACATCACTTAATTACTTGTTATTGAATTCATATTTTGAAAATCTCATCGTTGAATTACATGTTTTATACGTTTATTATTTAATTTATTTGTCATTTTTTTTAGGGGGAATTTATTTGTCCTTAAATTAAACTAAACACAATCTCATCCATTTACACGTGCTTTGTCCAAATTAAAATAAAATAAACCTAAACAGAGGAAGCTCCTTAAATAATAGTATAGATACACAATTGAAAAATTGAACACCAGCCCAAAAAACCTAAACTTGGTTTGTTCCATCAAAATAGTCCGAAGCCTATAAAATTTAAAAGCAAGCCCTGGCCCGATGTAACTAAACTTGGTTTGACCCATCAAAATGGCCCAAAGCCTATTAAATTAAAAACCAAACCCAAAGTCCATCATAATTAAGACCAAGCCTGAAGCCCTTCTAGAAATTTTTAAAAATAACTCCCTACTTTTCTGAAACTACATAAAGGCCCTAAAGCTTCTTTGAAATTATACGATTTCCCTGACAATTAATTGAAATTATAATTATGCCACCATTTTTTCCTAAAATTATGAAATAACCCATAAGACATCACAGAAGTTACCAAAATTTCCTCAAAGACTGTAAAATTATTATAATACCCTTGAAATATCTAATATCACAAAATAGACCCAAAAACTTCACCAAAATTAATAAAAAACTTCAATACCACTAAAATGTCTAAAATAACCAAAAAAAAAACAAAATTCATAGAAAATGACCAAAATACCTTATCAAACTCACTAAATTGACCTTGAAAAACTGACCAAAATGCCCCCAACCTCTCACATTGACCAAATTTGCCCTAGTTATCATTAAAATTACCCAAATATCCTTGCAACCTCCAAAATTTACCAAATTAAGTCCAAAACACACTAAGTACCAAACAACCCCTAATTTTCACCAAAATTACGAAATTCCAATTACATGTAGATACCGTTTGACTTTTTATTTTAAAAGAGATAAAAGGTTGTTGTGCAGCAATTACATGTAAGTAGTGTCTGTTTCAGTGTTTTGTATAAATATTCTTTAGCTTTTTTGAAAACTGGGTTGTTTGAAAAAGTTGTACCAAGGAAAATAAATAAACACTTTAAAAAAGTTATTCTTTGAAAAAAAAAAATGAGGTTTGAAAACGCGTTACAAAATGGGAACATATATATATTTTGTTTGCTAAATAAAATGGGAACATAATTACCTATACGGTTTGATTTTATAGTATTTCCTAAACTGTGTGTGTGCACAAATTCAACATAGTTATCCTTTCAAAAAAAAAAAAAAAAAACATAGTTATTATCTATAAATGGAATTGTTTCCTGTTTGCATTTCTTTTTTGAGAACAGGAGAGTTGAAATCAAGACCTGGTGGCTAAGGCTAACTAGTCTTTAAAAAACTACTCCAATAAAGAACCATTAATACCAATACCAACTCTCTACGTTACACGTATCTAATGCCAATGGAGACAAAACATATGGGTTTCGTCTCCGAGTTTGAATAAACATTGGCTGACTTTGAACACTGGTCCCCACTTCCAACACACACACCGGTGACCAAACCAAGGAAAGACTCCTCAGATCAACGTCTACAAGAACATTATTTTTCTATAAACAAAAAAAAAAAATTTATATAAATTTTAATTTAGTTGGCTCTTCCATAATTATTATTTTTTATCGTCAAACTAAAATACTTATTAATGTTTAATGTAGACCGAAAAACACCTTTTATTTAATGGTAAAAAATTTATCTATAATCACAATTTACTAGATAACAGCTGTAATTATAAATAAATAAAAAAACAAAAACAAACAAAACCAACAGTGTCAACAAGAGAAGCAACAAAAAAAAACACAAATACACAGTGTGTGCAAAACAAAAAGTCAATAAGTGCAACCTGTGCCTTTTGGCAGCCATTGTTTGGCTCTCTTTAAAGACTTAGGCCCTCAAAACAAAACTTACTATACATACATACGCACGCACGGTTACTCATTCAACGATTCTTTCCTCATTGTACATCCCTATATTTCTTGTTTTGTTTACCAATATTCTGTTTACTAAGTGGTTCTATTATTTATCATCTCTCTCAGAAAAAAAAGAAAAAAAAAAAAAACTAAGTATTTGGGAATTGATAATTCAAGTCCTGTGTAAATTTGGTCTCTCTTGTTTTGTTGGAAATTTGCTGTTCTTGGATCGGTGAGAGAAATTCTTAGATACCCAATTGGTAAATTTTTTTTTTTGTTATTTCCTTTCTGGGTTTCTGTATGTTGGACTGTTTGGATGATCAGAATTCTATGTTTTGATGTTGCAGGTTGTGAAAAAAAGTTGTTTTTTCTGAGGTGGGGTTTTGGTGTTGGTGTTGGGAATTGGCAGAGCAGGTAGATGCGGAGTGGGAGAGGAAGAAGGTGAGGTGGGGCTGGATTATATGGATAGTTTGTGTTGCTTCAATTCTGTGTCTCAGGTCAGGATATCTCCACCTTTTTCAATCACTTTTTTTTTTTTTTTTTTTAATGTATTGATATATTTTTCAAGTATTTGTATTCGTAGACTTGCTAATTTAAAAAAAATGGAAAAGGCATATGATTTATCTAGGTATGTGGCAACTTTTGTAGTAGAGTTAGAGATTTTATGTGGACTGTTTAAATTTAGTGAAAGGGTTGGGTTTGTTAATGACAAGATAAGGAAAATTATGCTTCTCTTTTTAGTATAATTCAGGTTAAGTCTTGTGTTTTTGGCAATTTTTCCTTTTTAAAAGTTTTCTGCAACATCTTGGTGCTTCTCTCCCTTCTCTGTATGTTGCAAGCAAATATGAGGGTAAATGAAGAGAGATGCTTCAAAATGTTAATTTTTTTTTTTTTTCTTGAGTTGAAAATTACACTAAGGAGACTTCTTTTAGCATTTTTTTTCTTCACTTCCATTTTTCAGTTTGTTAACCTAATATGCAAAACTTGATACACGGTTCTTGCGGGCAGGGTTGTGTATTTGGGGTTTACTCAATAGTGGGTGGGCACATGAAATGGCCCTGCCTTGAAGAGGTTCCTTGTCATCAAAGAACCTAATATGAATAATTTTGAAAATGAAAATGCTGAAAACATTTTAACTTCTCTAATAAATAGGCCATATATGGGGAAGTAACTCTTTTTTTGATAGGTCATATATGGGGAAGTAATTGAAAACTGTTTCATGAACATAATATCAGCACTTTTACTTTATCATCTTTCATTTAGTCAGGTTGCAATAATGAAATCTGTTTTTCAATTTAATCTAAGTCACATTTTTCTCATGTTTTTGTGGAAAACTTCTTTTGTTCTTGGATATGTGGATTCACAAATGGTAGGAATAGTCCCAGCAGTCTGTCTTTTACTGCATCAGATGAACAATCATTAATTTGTTTACAAATTTATACATTTCCTTCAGTATGGTGGGAAGTAACTTCCTTTCTTTAGTGGGTTGGGCTCTCTTTCAATTGCTAGCCTTATGCTGATCATTCTATGCTAGTGTTTATTGATATTTCTCACAATTTTCACTTCCACAAGAATAAGCATCCGCAAAAGGTGGGTGCCAAGCTTTCCTATTCATCATTTTCGTATTGAAACAATTGCATTCTTAATTTTGGTTTCCAAATCAACTTTTGAGTGTTTGATTCGTAGATTTTCTTTAGAGTGCTGATAATGATATTGATAATGGGGTAAATCATTGGGTTGTATGCTCGTTTCTTTACAAGTTAGTCATGCTGAAAATTTGGATAATCCTAGCTAAACATGAAATTTTTGATGGACAATATATTTCTTGGTTTGTTTCAGAGTTTGTATCATTAAATAAAATTATATATTGCCTCTTAGATATATATGTCTTGTGTTATTTTGTTATATTTTTCCATCCTTTGTGGTGATTTTGAGCAATAAAGGATTCGGTTTTACGTTTCATCTGTTAGAGCATTCTTCTTTTCCTTTAAAACTTTGCATGAGTTATTTGGATTTTGAAATTTCCTTGTCTTTAGGTTGGAGGACGCTCTTCATGTAGCTCTGGCAAGGGCAGGAGCCATCAGGGCACAGTCAAGTATGGCTTCAGCCTAGTTAAAGGGAAAGCAAATCATCCCATGGAGGATTACCATGTCGCGAAGTTTGTTCACATCCAAGGGCACGAGCTTGGACTTTTTGCCATATATGATGGGCATTTAGGAGATAGTGTACCTGCCTATCTACAAAAGCATCTGTTTCCTAATATCTTAAAGGAGGTGAATATTTGGTCCAAAAAGATGCATTATGTTTATGTGTTTGAATTGCTAACTTAAGGTGCATTTGGATTCTTTAAGGGAAAAATATCTTTTGATTTTGCTTTATGTTGCATTTAAAATGTGTATTTCTTGTTGGTCGTAGAAATTGCAATTAAGTATGAATTATTCCATCAAGATTACTCATTTAACTTGCTTTTGGTAATGTAATTGGTAATACTTTCTTGGAAAAAGAAGAAATGTATTGGATACATTTAAAAAGATTGATATGGTACTGATCTTATGGTATGATATGGATTTAGTTTTTTGGTGACATCTTAATGCCCATTTACATAATTGGTTTGGAAAGGTTTACTGTATACACTACTTAAGTTATGTTTTATCATCAATTCCAGGATGAGTTTTGGACTGATCCCAACAGGTCCATTTCTAAAGCCTACGAGAGAACAGACCAGGCAATTCTATCACACAATCCTGACTTGGGGCGAGGTGGATCCACTGCAGTCACCGCAATTCTGATCAATGGTCAGAAGTTATGGATAGCCAATGTTGGAGATTCACGAGCAGTTCTTTCAAGGAGGGGGGTGGCAATACAGATGACAATTGATCATGAGCCCAACACTGAGCGTGGCAGCATTGAGGACAGAGGTGGATTTGTGTCAAACATGCCAGGTTCTTTTACATATCCTCAGGCCCTTATATGTGGGTGGGTGTGGGTGTGGGTACATGCATTTGTGTGTCTGTGCACGCACCCATTTGACTTTCAAACTAGAAGCCTTTCTTGATTGAGTTTTTGGTGAAAACTAATGTGAGTCTTATATTTCCAAATATGTTCTGGCCTGCATCTGTTATAGGCCTTGCATTGGAGGTTTTTGGTCTGGCTAATTGTATATTACTTTGCATATCAAAAGAATTTAGAAAGGATCACCTTTCCTGCTTTGTGAGCAATACTGTTTTTAGATGAATATTTGCTGATTGTAATTAACCTCAAAATGGGATGTGTAAAGTAGTTGTCAATGTGCTTTACATTGATAGGGTCTTTATCTAGTAAATAAGTATATTGATCAGAACTGTGCAGAGAGGAAGGATGAAATTGATTGGAAAGGATCGCTCTAAGAAGTGATGATCGATGAAAACCACATACTGGAATAAAATTAGGATGGACTTATAGATCCTTGTTGAGTAAGATACTTGTGGTATCTATGTGAAATTTGTGAAGTTGCATCTGGAGTAGCCCTAAAAAAATGAACTTGAAAATGTGGAATTACATTTGAGACTTTCAAAGAAAATGGGGATGATTGCCTATCTTGTTCAAGTGACAACGTTAGTAATGGTCAAAATGTTGACCTTCCTTCAAATTGGACTTGACCTAGCAGGTGTCCTATGTTTTGTGTCTTTTGAATCTATGGATCACATGTTGCTTCACTTTCCTTTATTTTTTTTCGGATCATGCTGTACTCAACTGTGTATTCTTTTGGTGCCCATGAAGTTAGAGAGGTTTAATTTTTATGCCATACAAAGGATTGTAGTTAAGGAAGAGATCAAGTTGAGAAAGAATAATAGGGAACTGCACAGATTACCTTCTTCCTGTGGTGTATGCACTACTTTAAGAAATTCTATAATGCGATGATACTTAACATAATCAGAGAAAAACTTATTGCATGAGCATTTATTGGAGGACCTCTCCCTTTCCTGCTGATAGGATTAGAGTACCTCCAATCCTTATTAAGCTATGGTACTTCTGGGACCTTCGATGATAATTATTGCTTTGTACTTCCATGGATACAGGACATGAGAACACAATATGAATGAGCTGACAAACAATTCCTCTTAAAACTATGAATGACATAGCGAGGACATGACTCGCTCTCTCTCTCTGTATACATGCACACTCACTTACTCTGATTATCAAAGCAATTGCATATCCTCTTAATTAGAAAAATTTCCGTTTGAAATGAAATCATACCCAAAGTTTTTAGTTTGTGCCTCTGCATGACTATTGACTCAATTTCCCTAGATAATATATCTATGTCTCCACACAAATGTTATGCTGATATATGGAATGTTGGCACAACACCACTTATATTATGTTGATTTTACGGAAAGGCAACATACCATATTATGAATTTCATTGTGGATTAGAACTTGGCCTCTTGTGACAAATTACACCTTTGACTTTTTAATTTTTCCATTTTAAACCCGAGACTTTATAAGCCATGACAATCTAACCATCTGCCCATATCTGTTGAAAAGAAGTAACTGAGCAACCTATCTAATAAGAGGACAATTTTCATTTAACACCACCATTTTGTCTTGTGTGGTTTATCTTCTTATCCACATTAAAAGAAACTCTAAGAGAGGACAAACACAGTATAGAGAGAGAGAGGGAAAAACAGGCCTGTTTGGGTGTAATAGATGCCAATTAAAATTGAGATACTCTGAGGACAAAAACAGTAGAGGAGAGAGAGAGAGAGAGAGCATAGGATAGAGGGTAAAACAGGGCTGTTTGGATGTAATGGATGCCAATGAAAATTTTCCTTCTGCCAGATAGGTCGCTCCATTTGTGGTTTTTAACAGATATAGACAGAGTAGTTAGATTGTCATGACTTATTAAGTATTTAAATTGACAATTAAAAAGTTTGGATATAGTTTGTCACAAGGGATAAATCTAAGATTTATTTATTTTTTATTTTTTATTTTTTATTTTTTTTCTGGACTTTACCCTAGCTTTTATGTTGAACCTTTGGTTCTTATCCTTGAAAACCTTCCAATTACATTGTTCCCCTTAATTGACTGCATAATCACTGGAGAATTGAGTTTGAAACTTAAAGGTAACATACTCCATCTATTAAATGAGTGTATTTTTTTTTTATAAGTAATGAAAATTTTATTAAAAGTCATAAAGAGTCACCCAAGTATACAGGATGTATACAGCTGGGGACTAAATGAGTGTATTAATATTCAGCTGGGTGCCTTTTCTTCATGCATGTGCTGTACAATTACATGCTCCAATGAAAATCTCATGGATCTTTTATGAAAATTGATTTAGGACGGAAGTTTTGATGAAGAATAAGGTTGTCTAATTCACAGCCTATATGTTTTGTGCAGAGAAAATATTAAGGGTGCATGGAAAGGAAGTTTTGGGTTTCTAGGTGGAGTAAGTCTCAATTGGTAATCGGTTCATAAATAAGTTGACATGATATTTCTATTTTTGGTGAGTGAGTTTTTGGCCCCATGGGGAGGGGGAAAGGAGATTCAAACTAGTGATCTCTGCTTTATAAGGCATGGTCCTAAGCCAATTGTGTGGTCCCATGGGGTTAATAAGTTGACGTGATAACAAAAACATCCAGCTAATGAACCATATCTCAAATGGCACTTCCTCTCCTTGTAAGTGCAAGGTGGAGGGTGAGATCATAAGTCCCTACGTATGTAATTTTCCAATAAAAGAAAAATATCATTTGATTGAGGTGGAGGTTTAATAGCAATGGGAAGTTCGTTTGTGCTTTATATTGAGGCATTGCAAGGGTCCAATGTGGTGATTTTTCCTTGGAAGAGTGTTTGGTGTAGTAAGTGACATTCCTTATGTGGATAGTAGCATTACAGAAAATTTTAACCGGTGATAACCTTCTTAGGAGAGGCATAATATTGGTAGACTAGTGTTGCATATTAAATGCAGTGATGAAGCTAGGGATCACTTGGTAATGCATTTTGATGTTGCCCAAGCGTTGTGGTTGTTTGTATTTTCTTATGTTTTGGGTGTGTTTGGTGATGCCAAAGCGAGTTGCGGATGTACTCTTTGGATGGAAGAAATGATTTGGTAAAATGGCAGCTCCTTTGTTTGGAATATGGTTCCCTTATGTCAAACGTGGGTAATGCGTGGGAAGAGGAACAATCACACATTTAATGGTGTGGAGGTATCAGTTATTGAGTTGAAATCCTCATATGTAAGAACTCTGTATGAGTGGTCTCACACTCTTGGATGTAATATGCATTCAATTGAGTTTATAGACTCTTGTTTTCTTAGAATAATTCTTTCACATTGCCATTTTTTAGGAGAGCTTTGCATGTACATCCTTAGTACATAAAGTCTCTCCTCCATTTCATTTAAAGCTATTATTTATTTGAAGAAAAAAACACCTGATTTACAATTTTAGAGCTAAGAAAGACCCTAACTAAGGAAATGTGAAAAACTCAAAGAAATAAGAATGCATAAGAGATCAGAATGACTTACTGAAGAGAGAGAGATCAGAATGATTTGGTATCTACTACAAAGTCAAAAAGATTGCAAATTAGACAGTTAACTTCCCTGATAAGCTAAACTTTTCAAATTGAAAACTTTCAATGCCCTACTAAGAGCCTTGTATCTCAACTGGCACCTCTTGATGTTTCCAAAGGAGACGATCAAGGTTCAGATTTCCTCTCCCCCTAGAACCTTAATTGCTGACACAAACCTAATAATGTATCCCTGTCATGATATAACATAAAAATAGCAACTCCATTAATTCTAGACTGGGGAGACTGTTATTTATGTGTCTTTGTGAATCCACTATATGTAACATTTTTATTTATCTCTGTTTTAGCAATGTTTGCATGCAGAAGAATTGTAGATAGTAAAGGATGTTGAAGAAAATAACTGTCAAAGTTACTTATTAAAAAAATCAATTTTTTTTTTTTTTTTTGTAAGTACTTATTAAAAAATATCTGTCTGACTTGCATGCTTTAAATATAAAAGAAGTTTAATACTTTTAGCAGTCTCCAAGCAGATTTGGGATATTGGTGGACATTAGTTTTTTTTTTTTTTTTTTTAATTTTTTTTATCTATAGGAGTATTGTGTATATAAGGTCTGACTTGCCAACTCTTACTTTTTTTGGTTTGTGTTCTGCTCATTTTTCCTGAAATTGTTTTATTGGTACACACACACACACCCAGTGGGTATTGAACCCACAACTCACCCTCCACCTTCCTCTTACAAGGGGATGAGGTGACATTTGAACTAAAGCACATTGGCTTATAAATTTTCCTCTATCTAGCCCATTATTAAACTTTTGTGGATTTCTGCACCGAAGATGCCATTAACTTCAATGATGTTTATCTTGAATAGAAGTAAATGAATAGACCTTGAATAGAAGTAAAAGATACAAAGCTATATTGCTCCTAGGTATGAGCATAAACTACTTAGCCCGTCAGGGGTGAATGCACTTGATTACTCGGCAACTAGTTATGGGGGTTAGTTGCTTGTAGGTTTTATTGACTAGAGGCATGTCCAAAGGACTTGTGTGTGTGTTTTGATAGGCCTAAGGGAGAGATTTCAATTTGTTTTCTTCCTCATTTCTTTTCTTTTCCCTTATGTGTGTGTGTGTGTGAAAATTTTGGTAGGCCTAAGAGGGAAATTTTGAATTTTTTTTTTTTTCTTCCTCATTTCATTTCTTTTCCCAACTCATTTACTAACCAAACAATGGAAAACAAGAAAAATAAAATTTTTCTTCTTTTCTTTTAACTAGTGGCAAACCAAGTATAGAAAACATAGTTTACAGCAATGAAATCATTTTAGATATTAAAACTAAGTGAAGAATATTACTTACTGTTACTAGTTTCTAATGGTTTTATACCATTCTTTTTTGACAAAAACTTCTTATATCTCTATTTTGGTAGGGTAAGCTGTGTGAAAGGGCATGTCATAAGTGCTAGAGTGGCTGCATATCAGATTTATTATGGTGTATAACTAAAAGTCAATATATGTCAGGTGCCAATTTAAATTTTGAACCAATGCGGTTGAACAGAATTGGTAGAGAAAGGTGACGTAATTGCTTGATGAAGCTAGATGTTGCACATTAAACAACTTGTCCTTGGAATAATTTTGTATGAGTGAGGAAGGTCAGTCAGATGATTGTAAAAACAAGTAGTTTCCTCTCATATGGTAGGACAACCAGGGCTTTTGTTGATGCTGAGTGTGTTCAGTGTAGAGTCTAGAATGGGGAGATCTGAATTATATGATCTACTGAAGGCTGCAATCTGGGCCCATTTTTGGTGCAATGGTAAAGTCTTGTACTGAAAAGAACAAGTACATGAGTGGAAGTCTTGAGAGCGTTCGCTTCATGCAAAAATACTATAGGACCTTATCCAAGCCATCTCTCTAGGACTATTCTTAGTTGAGACCAGCACTGAGTATTTACATATTTACTAAAGGCTCTGCTCACTAAATTATGATGGCAGAAAATGGTTTATGTTTGATTGCATTAGGTCTCTTCCTCTTGTAAGTATTTTTATTGAAATTTTATATTACATTAGCAAGCCTGCCACTGGTGTTTGTTCTTTTAGTGGGGACTGCTACTCTTCTTTATTACTCATTTTCCCTTTCAACTTTTCCATACTTCTTAATCAGTCACCCTGTTATACTCTTATGAATTGTGAGTTCAATCTGAATGTGAAACCATATATGTGTTGGAAGTTTCTAGTCATAATAACAAATGCACGTTGCACACCATATTAGGAGATGTTGCTAGAGTTAATGGCCAACTAGCAGTTTCTAGAGCTTTTGGAGACAAGAACCTCAAGACACATTTGCGATCGGATCCTGATGTACAAAATGCTGATGTTGATTCAGATACTGAGTTTCTCGTACTTGCAAGTGATGGTCTATGGAAGGTGATAAATCTCTCTCTCTCTCTCTCTCTCTTGCTGACATTATATTGTGTTTATCTATATGGTTTCTTTTCAATTAATCCAGGTCATGGCTAATCAAGAAGTGGTTGATATTGCAAGAAAGACAAAAGACCCACAGAAAGCAGCCAAGCAACTTGCTGCCGAAGCATTGAATAGGGACAGTAAGGATGACATCTCCATCATTGTAGTCCGTTTCATGGGGTAAACCAGAATTATAAATTCTCCCTACGCTCCAGAATTTGAATATCAAGAGTTTCTAGGCATGGATGCAATTCTATAGGTTAAAATCAGTCGGAAATCTCATGAAGTCCTGCATAAATTTGGAATTTGTTTCAAAAAAGTTATTTATGCCCCCCCTTCCCTACCTTTGTAAAATTAAAATTTCTTGCATTTAGGTTGTGTGATTTGATATTTCTTACATTTCTTTGATGTGTAGATTTCATACCATTATTTTTCTCTGTAATTTGCGTTGTTACTTCAAAGCGGTGTGAAGACGTTCATTAATTTATTATATAGAACAATGCATGGGATGTATGCAATTGTTACAATTGATAAGCAATGTATCATAGCCTTGAAATGCTGCTACAAGAATTGACTCCATTTTAAGGATTGGTGAGTTAATGTTTAATTTGATGGCAAACTATACATGGAATTGTAATTTTAATATGTTTTGAATAAACTCTTTATGTGCTTAAAGACGGTTTAAGATTAGGGATACACCTTATAGAGTTGTTAAGCTCGAACCCTAAAATCTAGTGGCCGTCATTATGCGCTTAAGATTCGCTTACAATACATAGTTATTTCCCAATGGTTTTACCAGATATCAATTTTTAAAATCTGAATCTTACCATCAAATATCCAGTGATGCAGACCTGATAATGGACTTGTGCATATTAAGCAATGGTGGATGGCAGTTATATTTGTTGAATGTTAAAGAATCAATGGTATTGTGGTGCGTAGCTGCAAATGCTGTATCATAAAGATATGTGGAGATGTTAGCCAGTTCAAGTTGGTAAATTTTATGACAATGTGTCAAGACTATATTCGAATTTTACCTTTGGAGTGTATCTTTGCTTGAATAACCCATTCATTTAGATGTAAATTTTTGGCGAAACTACGATATTGGTCTCTCAAGTTTACCATGTGTATGTAATCGGTCCCTCAAGTTTGAAACGTGCGTAATTGGTCCCTCAAGTTTTCAAAATAAGCAATATAAGTCATTTTACTAACTGTTATTAACGGTGTTACTTATGTGACTAACAGACAATGACTTGGCATTTTATTTTAATGATGTGGCATATTTTAATTAAAAAATTACAAATTAAAATTACAAAAAAAGTCCCAGCATTTTTTTTTTGTTTTGTTGTGTAAATTGGGATTTTATTTTTTTATTTTTTATTTTTGAGGGGAAACTGGGATTTTATTAAATGTAAACAAAAACACACTTAAAAAGTCTTACAATACCACATACTTCACAACCCAACTAGGCTGATAAAGATACACACACTAACAAGACATATATTAACACAACTACACAAAACTGCAACAAAATACAGAAACAGAATAAACTAAAATAACTAAGCATTTGTAGACACTCCACAGGATGAAACAAAACCCATGGAATCTCAGTAGAGGCATAGTAGCAAAAAAGCAGGGCATGTATCCTATAGCACTTCGTAGCATCTTTGCTTCTCTTTTGTTGTTTCTTTCTTTTATTTTCTCTAAATGTTTGATTTGGTTTGTGTTTTGTGGGTGAGGGTTAAACTCAAATGGGTTTTGTTTTCTAGGTTTGAGATTCTATTTTTATGAATTTTGTTTTGTTAGTGGGGTTAAATTCAACTAGGTTTTATTTTATTTGAAACAAGAAGAGACCACCAAAACAGCAAAACAGTAAACACCAAAACAAAAAAAAAAAAAAAAAAAATTTGAAGAAGACCTTAGACCACCAGTGTATGGGTTCGTGCAAGAGAGATAGGAAATAAAAAGAAAAAGAAGAAAGAAGAAGACAATCAATGGGTTTCGTGCAAGAGCCGGCAAAATATATATATATATATATATATGTATGAGTTTTTTTTTTTTTTTTTTTAATTTTAATTTGGTACCGTTGTAAAAAAAGTTTCTCATGTGTACTTTTAATTTGTAATTTTTTAATTAAAATATACCACATCATTAAAATAAAATATCAAGTCATTGTCTGTTAGCTACATAAGTAACACCGTTAATGACAGTTAGTAAAATGACTTATATTGCTCATTTTACAAACTTGAGGGACCAATTGTGTACACTTCAAACTTGAAGGACCAATTGCGCACATAGGGTAAACTTGAGGGACCAATATTGTAGTTTCGCCTAAATTTTTTAAAATTTTTATTTTTAAAAAGGTTTGTCTTGTTGTGAAGCACTTCAATATTGAACATATAGTGGAGCATAAAAAATGGGATGGATGATTTGTATTATATTGAACATAGTAATGTTTTGAAATATTAATATTTCTCTTCAGCCTAGCGGTGTGTATCTCGCAAGATCTCCATTCTTCAATTCTGGCAGCCCGACCTCCTCATCAATGCCCCAACATCTTCCTCTTCAAAACTCTTAAATTTTACATCTACCCACCAACTGCCCAAATTTATGCTTCACATCTGATACACAAACTCTGTTCTTCCTTTATTCAGACAAACCCACCAACAACCACTCTTTTCTTGCTTTATTCAGACAAACCCTTACTAGTGATTTTCTTAGCTGTGAGAGAAAATCAACCACAAATCTGATGCCACCACTATGAGGGAGAGATGTCAATCTTGTCAATGAGTTGTATTTAAATTTTTTATATTCTAATGTGTCGGTGTGTTTTCCCTTTTATTGGGTGTGGCTGAATTTTGCATTAACAAAATATCAATGGAATTGTGTGGGTTTGTTTATGGGTTTTGTATTTTTGTGTGACTTATTTGTGGGTTTCTCTCTATTTCATTTAATCCTATGGGTTTGTCTTTCTGTCATTGTTTGTATTTGGATTGTGTGGGTTTCATTTGGATTTTTCTATGTGGGCATGTATCCGCTAGTAAATTGTGCATAACAATGTTGTTGTGGGTTTTAATTTTTTGAGTTATTTGTGAGGTTTGGTGAACTGAGTTGATTTAGTTTTGTAAAGATATTTTCGGAGAATAGATGGAGAATTTTGAGAAATATGCCACCCTATGATATATGCATTCAAGAACGTAGTATTGTTGCTACAATGGTTCTTCATAATTATGTGATCTCTTTTTTAGATGAACTTGAGATGTAAGTGGTTGGGAACAATATCATAGCATCGATATGTGGGATACTTCCATCCTAGAACTTTCTTTGTTACTAATGTTATAATTACCATTCATATTATGATTTTTTTTTTTTGGGTCAAAATCTAAAAACTTGTGGTTATAATTACCATTAACATCATGGTATTTTTTTTGGTAACCATAATTGATGGCTTTGATGAAATATGTATCTTAATTATGATACACAAACTTTTTTTTTTTTTTGAGAAAGTATGATACACATACTTGATAGTAAATTAATATCTAAGACAAAAAAAATTAGTTGTTATTCTTGTTGTTGTTGTTGTTGTTGTTGTTAAATCTTTGTCTTTCATTTTTGGAAGTCACTTTGCATATTCAAGCATTAAAATAGGGTTCAAATTACCCCAAAAAAAAAAAAATTCTACAGTACTTTTAGCACTTTCAGCTTCAGCTACAGCACTTTCATCTAAAAAATAATCAGCTAGCTTTTAGATTATTTTGCTATACCAGTTCAAATAAGTTTTTAGTTTCAATAAAATAAGTGGATTCCAAACAGACACCTAAACCAGTAATAGCTCTACGGTCCATACTGTAGTAGTAACAACTCTACAGTAGCAGTAATAACTCACAGTCTAACTCCATAGTCCACACTGCAACAGTAACAGCTCCGTAGTAGCAGAAACAGCTCCACGGTCCTCAAAATAGCAGTAATAGTTTCACACAGCAGCAAGAACAGCTCCATAGTAGGTAACTCTTTCATGAAGATCTTAACAATTACACAATTATAACTTTGTTAAATTGTTACTCTTGTTTGTTACATGTCTTTATTTACACAATGTTAGTTGTCTTTTATTTAAATGAATGTTTATTAATGACAATTTACACACAATGATGAGATTCTAATTAGGAAGGTTTAATGGAATATGACTTGGAAGGTGTTTGTGTTTTATATTTGTAATTTTTTAGCATATGATTTATAGGAAAGGATGCTTATGAGTATAGAATTTATTTGTAGCTAAAATGGTTAAGGGGAAATCGAATGATGCTGAACGAAAAGATGATCGAACATAATGGAAAGATCTAATAGAACTAAATGCCCTTTGTGATTTGTGTGCTGCTCAAGTCCTAGCAGGTAATAGGAGTGGAAGATATTTGAGAAAGGAAGGGCATGTCAAAGTCATAAAGCAGTTGATGCTAATTAACAAAGTGGTGAGTTAGGTCCAAATTAAAAACAAATGGGATCATCTAAGAAACGTATGAAAGGTATGGAAGTTGCTTTTTGAGCATGAGACTAGGTTGGGTTATGATCCTGACACTAGAAAAATTGATGTAACTAATGAATGGTGGGAAAGAAAGATTAAGGTTAGTTTACTTTAGAGAATGTTGACAAACTCAATTTTCTACAACTAAGAAATAGTACCATAACTTTTGTTTGTAAACATGTAGGAATGTCCAAAAGAAAAAAGGTTTCATACAAAAGGATTGCCGAATGCAAGGGCTATGGAAATCATGTTTGAAGGCACTGTTGCAACTGGAAAAAATGCATGGATCCTAAATAGTCAAATACCAAAGGACAACACCGAAAGTTCTAGGAAATTTTTTGATAATGAAGAATTTGTTGACTCCTTGACAGAATTTGATAAAATGGATGTTAAATGTCCATTATTGTCGAGAGCAGGACTAGAAAGTAATAAGGGAAAAGGCTTGGCAAGAAATGTCCGACTTTGCAAAGGAATTCAAAAGAAGCGTGGTAAAAAATGTTCAGCTGTGAAAGAAATGTCCGACTCTTAGAAGAGCATGACAGAATTCATCATTGAAAGTAAAAGTGTAAGTAGTCCTGTAGCATTTACATCCGCAGCAACTATTGAGGTACAAGCAATAATGGAAATGGTGTTGAGTCTTCCTGGGGTGCATTCGGGTCATCTCCTCCATATGTTCAACTCCTTATTTTTCATGAAAATTCAAAGTACGATGAACATGTTTGCAGCAAATAATATTATGGTATTTTTTTTTTGGTAACTCTAATTGATGGCTTTGATGAAATATGTATCTTAATTATGATACAACAAACTTGATAGTAAATTATAACTCAGACAAAAAATTTAGTTATTAGTATTGTTGTTGTTAAATATTTGTTTTTCATGTTTGGAAGTCATTTTGCATATTCAAGTATTAAAATAGGGTTAAAATTACACATAATTTTTTTTTTCTACAGTACTTTCAGCACTTTCAACTTTTTTCTACAATATTTTCTGCAAAAAACAATCAGCTAGCTTTTAACGTATTTTACTACAGTATTTTCAGCAAAAAGTTTTCAATTTTAGCAAAATAAGCGGTTTCCAAACGGATCCTTAATGTTAATGTTCAAAAGATTATTTGTTCCAATAAAAAATTCAAACCTCAAATTGGCAGGCTTTTTAGTAGAAGATTTTTCATTAAAAATCAGTCATAGAAAAAACAAATTATGTATTTAAATTTTTTAACATGAAAGTTATATATAAAAAAAAAAAAGGTAAAATACAGTTAACAAGGTTTGAGATGTTGACAGTTACTAAACAGTCTAAACCCAACTTGGCCTCTAAACTCAACTTGGTCTCATTTTTCTCGTTTCACACACCAATAGTCCAAACCAAGGTGGGGTAATCTATATATATATATATATATAACCAAAACCTTTAAAACTCCCACAATTTTCCATGTCAGCACAATATTTTTTTAAAAAAACATTAAAAAAATAAAAATAAAAGCAAAATAAAGCTTTTCTAAACTCGATAAACTTTTCTCCCCCAACGCTCCTTCCTCAGTCCCACGGCAAAGCCCACCTTCCATCCAAAGACACACCACTTCTTCCATCAAAAACACAAATTCCTCAATCAAAACCCACCATTCCACAAAAAGTACGCTCTTCTCTCCCTCTCACTCTCTCTTAAATTATTTTTCTGTCCACTAATTTGAAACATTTCTTTGGTGGTCCAAGGCGGGGATATTTGTAGACTAACATTGTGAAGGGATAGAATATAGTAAGTTAATATGGGTTTGAAAGATTATTGCAAACTAGCATCTCAAGTTTTAGAAACTCGAGTTCCATATAAATCTTGAGGCTTAAAGACTCACTTCCTACTTGCTAAGTTGGACACGTTTATGCCACATAGATCTCGAGTTTAGAAAAATATGAATCTCGAGTTTTTTACACTCGATTTCAAATAGAGAACCAAAAACGTACAAACCCAGAAAAAAAAAAAAAAAAAAAAAAAAAAAAAAGAAGAAGAAGAAGAAGAAGAAGAAGGAAACCCAGAAGAAAGAAAGAAAGAAAAAGAAGATCCACAACAAAGAAGAAGACCCACGACACACACAAATCCAGTCCCCATCAAGCACATCCCGATTGTTGATCTACGGCACAGTTCACGATCTCCATCACTAAGCAAACGATCTGAACATATTACACACAACTCTTAAAAAAGCTATGGAAGAGAGATGAACAAGATTGAGACTTTTTGTTGATTTTTCAACCAAAACTGCCTCAGCTGGTCTAATGCCTATGTGGGCATTGCTTGCTTTTTGTTGTCTTGGTTTGTATTGAAAAGGGTCTTGTTGCTTTTTGGGTTTTGAAGGGTTGAACATTTGTTGGAGATTGGTGGGTTGGTTCTTGATTGGAGCTTCTTCTTTCTAAAGTCAGGTACGTTTGTGGGGTTGTATTCTTTAGCCACGCATTGGTACTCGAGTTCCACATGGAATTTTTATTCACGTCAGCTGTATCAGAACTCTGGAACTCAAGTTTTTAAAACTCGATTTGCTATTGAACTCGAGTTTTAAAAACTCAAGATGCTAGTTTTCCACTTTCTTTCGCAACTTGTCAACTAACAAAATTCTTCTAATAATAAGGTTAAATGGAAAAAAAATTCGGTCCAAGGCCAATTTACTCCAACCCACAAATCTTCGCAACTTCCATTACAAAATGGCTTAACTAATTGAAGAGAACACAAAAGAAGGATAACAAAGAGCAATACTACAAGAGAAGGATCAATGTAGAAAATAGCACTACTACAGGAGAGGGATAACAAAGGATTTGATTGTGGGGAAAAGAAAAAGAAAAATAAAGAGGCAAGAAGAGATAGTTATAGAAGACACGGTGAGAAAGAGATTGAATTTTTCGTATTGGTATTTGACATCGTCCCGCCCTTCTTCTTCTTCTTCTTCTTCTTCTTTTTTTCCCTCTTTTTGTTGCTTTACCCAGATGTGTAGTTTGGGTTTCCTTTTTAACTTTTTTAGTATGATGTTTAGTTAAACGTGCCCATACCTATTTGACACACCACATGAATTGATTCTAATTCAATTTATGCACATTACCAATGTTAATAGCATCTGGAAACAGGTGCTATTAGTCTTTTAGTTTATAATAATAATAATATAATAATTATAATTGTACATAAATTTTTATTGATAATATTGAAGTATATCAACTATTGTAAATCTTAAAGTTTTTAACAATTTATTTAAGTTTTGCCTAATAAACACATAAATGCATAAATAAATATTTATATCTATTTATTTATATATAAAATTAGCGGTAACTTCAAAAAAATTCAAAGGTTTTATCAAAACATGTTTCTATTCAGGATTGACTCTCTTGAGATAGTCCCGTGGGCAGTGGTATACTTTTGCAAAAGTGAAAAATGAAGCCTTTTGGAAGGTGTTTGATTTACAAACACCATTCCATACTTATTTACATAGTTACCTTTTCATTCAATAAACACATTTTTAGTTAATAAATACATTTTCATTCAATAGGCACATTTTGGTATATCTAATACGAAGAGTTATGACATTTCAATAAGCACCTTTTAGTATATATATTACAATATATATTTTATATACCTATATATACAACACAAATTAAATTAGAGATTCAACATTCTGTCTCTTATTCCTTCCCACAAAAAACTAATAAATAAAACAACATTTCTTTCTACTAATAAAACTTTGAGGTATTTCTTTCAATACATATATATATATATATATATATTTTTTTTTTTTTTTAATTTTGTGCATTTTTGCTTACTACTCCAACTCAAAAGTAATGATTTTTTTTCCCCTAAAACTCATCCAAAATCTATTCACGTGCATTGCACGGGTTAGCGACTAGTTATTGGGTATTTCCGAAGTACCATAAATGCGTATTCCCCCCTTCACATAACTGTGAGTCCTATTATTTAAATTTATAATGGGACCCACAATTCATGTGAGAGGGGAGAGTATGCATCAATATATATATATATATATATATATAATCAAAATCTCTAAAACTCCCATAATTTTCCACATCAGCACAATATTAAAAAAAAAAAAAACCATAAACCCAAAAAAAAAAAAAAAAAAAAAAACATAAACCCAACCCTGATATACGCTCTGCCCCTTCTCTTTCTCCAAAATGCAGACCTTAAGCTCTTTTTACCAGCTCCCCCAACCCAACGCTCCTCCTCTACTAGTTCCCCCAACGTTCAGACCCAAGGCAGATCTCCTTCCTCATACCCATGACAAAGACACCATACCCACCATACCCACAAATTCCTCAATCAAAACCCACCATACCCACCATACTCACAAACCAACAGAGATCTCCAAGAATCAAAACCTACCATACCCACACACACAAAAAAAAAAAAAAAAAAAAAAACTATTTCTAACCTAAAAATTTCAGTAAAAAAAAGAAGAAAAAAAAGAAGCTAAAACCCGAATTTTTTTCCTCAATTATGAAAATCTTCTATACCCTTCTCTTCCTTCAAACGCGATTCTCTACATCAGCTTCCTCCAATTTGTTTTAAAAAGAAAGTCCAACTCCTTTGCTCCACAAACTCTATATTCTCCTTCTTCCTCAACTCTACCTTGATGCTGTAGTGGCAATAGTGAGACACTCCGTGTTTTCAAATCAATGTTCTTAATTTCATTCCGTGTTTATTTTTCCTCACATCAATGATCAAACATAAAACTTCAGATTTGCTACTAAATGATTTGTGAGGAAAAAAAAAAGTAGAAGAAAGAATTCAGTTGTGGGTTGGGATGGACGAAGAAGCATTCCTCTTGGTTTTTGAAGGCTTGCATCTGTACTTTGTAAGTCTGTAGAGTTTTCAAACTAGTATAGTGAGATGACTAAATGAGACATGGAAATATAAAAAGGCAAGAGCATTGGAATGTGGTATCACGTGGGTAGGTTGTTGGACTTGGGAGTGGAGAGGTTTCATGATTTATAAAATTATAAATATACTAATATATTTGTTTATTTACAAGAAAACCCAAAATGTGAATTATTTTTTCCTTAATAACCATTCTGATAACTTTATTATGATTTTCTTTTTTGAAATATTGTAATAAATAAAATTCATTAAACTATATCATTGGCTTAATAATAGTCATATATAAGTAATATATATAACTATTGGATATATGACTATTATGTTGTGTATCCAAAAGTTAAGCTATTTTGAATATAAATCATTGTAATTTGCTTTAAGATTTCTTCTTCTCTTCCCGTGTGTGTGTTAAAATACTCGGTATTTTCAAAAAAAAAAAAAAAAAAAAACTTACATCGCAACATTTATTAGATTATTGAATACTAATTTTTAATTTTAATTTTTTGTTTGATTGATATTTTCCAAGAAAATGTTAATGCTAAAAAAAAAAGTTAGTAATTTAATGTTTCATATTAAATTTTTAAGATTGGAATCTTAATATGTAACCAAAGAGGTTACAAAAGTTATATTCATAAAACATTCCTATAAAATAATAAGTCATATTCAATAGCTTTTTCGTGCATCATGCGAATTAGTGACTAGTTTATGATGTTACTGAGTATTCAATAATTTTCTACCAAGGTGTTCCAACACTGACTTTTTTTGTCCCTAAAAATCAGTATAAGAAAAAAAGGAAAAAAGTTAATGCGTTAGAATATTCGCGCCTCCTGTCCAAGTCAAGCACGATACACAATTTCATTAAGACAGAGAAGAATCAAAGCATCCACTGACCCAAATAAATAAACAAGTCCAAAAGTGTGTCTAAAACCCTCCCAAAACCCTCCAAAGAAGCCTCCTTCCACTTCCAATCCTTGCTCCATGTCAAAGGCAGTAAAAGTTATACAGGCCAATGCTTCCAATCCCAAGCTGTTGATCGCACTTGGGATCGGCCTTGCCGCCGGTGTCGTGATCCTCACCGAGACTCGCCGGAGGAGGCGGAGGCGTGCCAACGCCGCCGCCCAAAGAAAGGACTTCGGTGCTTTCGTCGTCCGATTCGAGCTTCTCCCTTTCCCTCAGCCTCCTCCTCCTGCCGCTAGACTGCCTCTCTCTTCTCTTACTTTCGCCATCAAGGACATGTTCGTTTTCTATTCTCCCACTCTCTCTTCTTTTTCCTTTCCTGATTTCACTGTGGAATTTCGATTTTCGTTCCTAAACTTTTATAGGACCAAAAAGTAGACTTCATTCTTATATTGTTGTAGAGTTTTCCATAAGATCGGACTGGGGTTTACTAGTGTTAAAAAAATTGATTTTTGATGGGTTTGGTGGGTTTTGTAGATTTGATGTGAAGGATTATGTGACGGGGTTTGGGAGTCGAGATTGGGAGAGAACACATGAGGTTTCAGAGAAGACGGCGGTGGCAGTGACTGCTCTGTTGAAAAATGGGGCTACTTGTGTTGGCAAGACTGTTATGGACGAATTGGCATTCGGGTAAGCCTTTTTAAGTTCACCATTGCTCGTTTTGTCTCTGTCGAAAAGATTCAAAGTTACGCCAACTTGTGTATGCTGCTTATGCCTGATTGTTATCTCAGGATAACTGGGGAGAACCGGCATTATGGAACCCCCACCAATCCACAAATGCCATCATGTATCCCCGGAGGTTCCTCTAGTGGCTCTGCTGTGGCGGTTGCAGCTGGACTTGTCGATTTTGCTCTTGGTATTTTTTCCCCCCTTATGTTTTGCGTTGCAATCTCATCCATTGTATTGTTCAGGTCCAGTTCTGGTGAATAAAAGGGATTGTTCTCTTGGCAAAAGTTGTGTTTGAATTTATTGCATTCAAGGTTTATTCTTTTGGGGGTGGAATCTGTTATTTATTTCACAGAACTTTGTGTGTGTGACACTAGATTTGTTTTATTAACTTATCTTTAGCTTTTGTCAACATTCTGAGCAAAAATCAAGGCATGAGCATTTACCTTTCCTTTTCCATACCAATTGTTAGCATTATTCAAGATATGCCCATTTTATCAAAGTATATATAAATGTTTTGTTAAAAACTTACTGCCATGCCAAGAGCCTTGTCAGTTGTAGCTCAATTGGTACCTCCTTGTGTTTCCAACGGAGACATGCAGAGTTTGAATCCTCCTAGCCCCAACCATCCATGTTTCAAAAAAACTTACTGCCATACCTTGATGTTGAGCCCTCCATGGAAGCCTTGAAAGTTGAAATTCTTGATTTTTTCTATTGATGGTGGCTGCAAGATGAAAAGGATGGTTGTTTGTGGGGAGGATGTTGGGGGGGGGGGGAGCTACTTTGAAACCCTATTATCCCATATTAAAAAAAAATGGCAACTTAATGGGCCAATTGCCATTTATTTAGGGTGAAAAGCCCCCCGTCCCTCCAAAAAAAAAAAAAAGAAGAGGTTGGTCCATACTATTATGGGCCCAACATAAACATAAAAACCACTTTTATATAATCACATCAATAATGACTATGCTAGTTCATACAAGATAAGAAAATAAATACAACAATATCCCACCCTTGTGGCCAGTCAATTGCCATTGTTTCCTGATTTTGTTAGTAATGTCCATAAAAATCAGACGAAAATGAGGATAGTTAGTGCATACTAAGTACTTGTTGTATTTTATGGTTGATGTGCCTATTGATGTTTTTTATGATGTCCTCCTTACCTCATTGTGGAGACTAAAATACCTGTTTATATGTTTTTGCTTCTTAACAATGCTGTCTGATCCTCTTAAGGTTCTTATATTTGTAGGTACTGATACTATTGGATGTGTCAGAATCCCAGCATCATTTTGTGGTATCCTTGGATTTCGACCGTCTCATGGGGCTGTATCTATGATTGGAGTACTGCGAAATTCACAGAGCTTAGACACTGTTGGTATGGAAAATAATTAGTGCCAAATTTCTAGACTCTTTAGGTTTATAATGAATGACCATGTGGACATGTTGACAACCAGATTTGTATCTATTCAGGATTGTATCACTCTGTGTCTGCTTTTCCTTTTTTACCTATCAACAAAAAAGTGTCTGCTTTTCCTTTTCTCTGGTTTCATGGGCAAATCGGTCAGGGCAGGGTGTATGAGTTTTTAGTCTTACAAATGAGTCATACTTTATTAGAATTTGAATTATGTGGACTGTAGTTTTCCTTTTCCCAAGACTGATGTCTGTTTGTGCACATGTGCATGCACTCGTAGTGGGGCTAACTTTGTTTTGCCTATTTGTTTCTAATTTTTCCTTATTAATTTACCTTGTTTTTGTCCGGTCTTCCAGGATGCTTTGCTCGTGATCCATCTATTCTACATCGTGTTGGACATGTTTTACTTAAACTAAATTCAGTGGAGCCTAGAAGGGCAAGACGTCTTATTTTTGCTGATGACCTCTTTCAGTTTTCTAAAGTTCCCCCGCAAAAGATATTAAATGTTGTTAACAAAGCAATTGAAAACCTTTCTGGGTGTAAGTGGCTGAACTTAATGATAATATAATATGTACATAGATTTTTACTTACACACGTGTATAAAAAAAAAATCTGTAGTTTCCTATTTAGTTGCTCTTATTTATGACTGATTATCAATACTTGCTACAAAATATGTTGGTTCTCATTGGACAATGATACTTACATAAAGAAATGTAATGCTGATGTTGAAGTTGCTATTTTGTTTTGTTGGTTGTACAGACAAGCCTCCAAAGCATACGAATTTTGGTCAGTATGTTGGTTCAAATGTGCCCAGTTTAAAACAGTTTCAAGAGCCGTCATCCAACTTGCAAAATGGGACATCTACTTTAAAAGCGCTCTCTTCTGTAATGGTTTCATTGCAAAGGTAATCAGGAGATTTAGTTTTTTTCTTCTTCCTTTCACTTGGGTCTTTTGGTTTTCATTAATAAATATATATGATGAGATTTGAGATTCATGTTTTCCCTCTTGTTCATGGTTCCTATTTTTGTCATTACTCAATAGGTGAATCTGGAACATTGTTTGGAAATTAGAAAAATTGTCATTACTCAATAGGTGAATCTGGACGATCACTTGGAAATTAGATAAATCAAGCTGACAATTATATATATATATGTATGCACACTATGTACTGAGAACGTTTACTGGTTTGTTCATGTCCAATGGTTGTACAATGATCTGCTGATGTAACCTTGATTTTAGTCTAACTTCAACATTTGATATATTTAAGGCTTATAAAGATGTCCTGGATGTATCTGTGTGATGTGTATTGTAAGGAAGCAAATGCTAAAGTAGCACTCTTCCTGTTACACAGGTGATGCAGCCGCAGAAAAAGAGTTAACTTGCTATCTTTACAGTAATTTTCAGTTCTGGCAGCTTAAGAGTGTGGGGCCATCATGTGATGTGTGATTGAAGCAAAAGTACAATTGTACTTAGAAAAAAGTGAGGCTTTAAAATGTTGTACATAAGCAAATAAGCTAAAAAAAATCTGAAAATTATTAAAAAAAAAAAAAAAATCCTAACTCACAAGATAATTTTCTTTTTAATGTCTTACTTAAATTTGATTAGTTTTTGTGTTCTTAGCTGTTCAGAGAAAGATTTTTTGTACTTAGCTTATAGACTGTATGATATTGATGTAAGTTTACTCCATTGGCTGCAAATTTCCTTCATGGTATACCATTGGGCCAGTCTTTGTTTTGGGAATAATTTGCTTAGTTCTGTAAGCCTTTTTTCCTGCTTATAATTCCTTCTAAAATTGTCTTAGATGATTTTAGTTCATATTCATACCATCCATTGTGATATAAAATTGATATTTTACAAGTTCTCTCTCTCTCTCTCTAGCTGATGCAGCCCTTGGATATTGGTAGTACTATTGCAGTCTAGTTGATGCCCTGGTTTCCTTCTCACTAACGTCTATGATGTGTGCACATGTTTTCAGATATGAATTCAAAACAAATCATGAAGAATGGGTAAATTCAGTCAAACCCAAGCTAGGACCTGATGTGTCTGATCGTGTTCTTGCAGCAATTAATACCACACACAAGAACATGAAAATTTTATATAAAGTCAGAACTGAGATGCGGGTTGCCCTTCAAAATCTCTTAAAGGTACCCTCAACTTATTTATTATGTTTCATATGGACTTCAACTCAAAGTGTTAAGTTCTAATAATATTTTTGTTCTTCTTCCATTTTCTTTAGTTGGTCCTATTAGGATTTTTTTATTTTTATTTTTATTTTTTTTTGGGGATAAGTAATAAAGAATTTTATTAAAGAAAAGGAAAGCTTAAATGAGCCTCCTAAAGAATTACAAACATAGGTTTTAGTGATCCATGGAATCAACTGAATTATGAAAACCCCAATCATTGTACAACATCAAAATAAAATAAAAAAAAAACTCAGGAAGGTATAATTGATCTTAATGACAGATCATTCCAAACCTTCGAGATTTTGGTTGTTCTGCTCCCTCCAAATTGGCCACACAAGAAAATGTGGAATCGCACTTGCATGTGCCACTATTTGTCCACTTTATTATTGTGTTTTTTTCTTCTTTCTCTAGGATGATGGTATATTAGTAATTCCCACGGTGGCTGACTCCCCATTAAAGCTCAATACAAAGAAGGGACTTTCAGCTGAATTCCATGATCGCATATTTGCACTGTCAAGCATTGCTAGCATATCTGGATGCTGTCAGGTGACTTTGTATTTGTTACTTCAGTTTTTGTCTCTATGCTGTAGATTCTGTAGCCTAGTAGAATTTTTATATCTATTTTGCATTTTACTGGCAGGTTTCCATTCCCTTAGGAAAGCACAATGATTGTCCAATCTCTGTTTCATTTATCACATTCCATGGTGCTGATAAATTTCTTCTTGATACGGTCTTGGATATGTATTCATCTCTCCAAGAGCAAGCTAGCATCGCATCCAATTCAGTGCATTTGCCAGATACCAATGGTAACATGGATGCTTCTGAACTCTTGAAAGAAAAGGTATGTTCACCCTTAAGTATTTTGTCATGAAATATTGATTCTGCATTTGATGAAAAGTTTCTAGTGCAATCTTTAATCTAGTTATTGATCAGGTGAAGCATTTTTGACATTCCCTTTTGATTATTGCTCTATATGTACTTACCAACACTTAATGCATAAGATTAGGGACTGGAATTTGACCTTTCCTGATCATGAGGCTTTTGGTGTGCATACTGCCATCTTTCCCAGATAACAAAGTTTCAGTATGTTTCTTTTTTCCTTTTGCCAATAAGCCTGTATGTTCCATGGGTGCAAATGGATTACTGTGTGCACTCTCACTGTTACTCAAGTTTTCCTGAACTAGGGTAATCTGTAATGGCAGGATTTAGTGTCTTCTTGTTTTGCTTTTCAAAAAGAAATGATGTGGCTGGGGATAGATGTTAGAGATGATCATTTTAAAGTTAGTTGATAACTGCTCTGTCTTTATCTCTCTCTCTCTCTCTCCCTCTCTCTCTCTCTCTTGTTGAATCTTCCTTCTGCGTCTTAATCATGTAAGGATTTGAGGGAAGTGATTAAAAATTTTCAGACGTAATTAGGGGATCTATTTTACTACATTTTACTTATTGCAAAAGAAAAGAATTTCTTGCTAATTTAGATTTTACATCCCTCTGCTTCCGTATTACTTCTATGTCATCTTTTTGTTGATAAGTGAATGGATATGATGCTGTAATGCGAGCAGAAAGATGTGATTTGTCTGTTTCTGCGGAGAAAAAACCTGTAAACTTTGTCTGGCATTCACTTAAGATGAATATATTTGTATCTGAAGTTATAGTTACTGAATTACTGTCCTGGAACTGGTATTTATATGTCACTTCGGATACAAAGGATATGAACTATTGATTGACTGTTTCAAAACTTAAGAGTACATAATCACTAGTATTTCTCCATGTTGGATCAAACATAAGATTATTATTATTATTTTTTTAGAATTTTGATAATGTAAATGGATTTAGAACTTTGCTGTGTGTCAGTGCCATAATAAGTCTGATTAATTATTTTTCTGGTCAAGCTTCTTTGGAACCTTGAAGGGAAAAATTTGAATCCTGTATGCTGTCTTATTACCGTCTTCCGACATGGTTTTTGTTGCAACTTTCAAAAGTGCTTGGTCAGCTTTTCATAATGAATTTCTCTGGTCATTATTGGGTGTATCTAAAGAGGTGCACATGTAAGTTACTTTATTGCCACTAATGATGTTCTCGTGCTGAAGATTTATCTATCCATGTCGGTTTAGATACAGGCATCCAAAAACTGTTTTGGTTACATTTCTCTTGAAAATGTTGTTTTAGTTTTATATTTTGCTGAATTTTTATTTTTTTCATCATCAATACTACAAGTCTTGTTTGAGAATTAAGACGAGCCTTATCTATATTAATTATTAGTCTCTTATGATACAGAGATGCATACACACACGGACACACACATAAGGTATGCTGTCTGAGCCTTTTCTTGTTATAAAATCTTGTTGCAGGGAAATGCTGCATTTAAGGGAATGCAGTGGAATAAGGCTGTCAAATACTACACTGAAGCTATCAATTTGAATTCGACAATTGCAACTTACTTTTGCAACCGTGCCGCTGCTTACCTAGAGCTGGGATGGTATGTTCTTTAATATATTATTTGATATTATTAATTTTTGTGCATTATAGCCAAAGTCTTCATATTTGTTGTTCTGAATACGTGCAGTTTTCAACAAGCTGAAGAGGACTGCAGTAAGGCAATATTACTTGATAGGAAGGTGAGCAGACAAGTTTGTTGTACTGACTAGTCCCTGCAAATCATTCTCTAAATATCTGCATCTTTTTAATTCTTTAATTTTGTAGCCATTGTCCATAATACCACATATCAGGTCCTATCATGCTTAAATGATTAATCTGGTATCACTTTTTGATAATTCAATTTTTATAATAAGTGGGAGGAGGGGCATTTGAGCCTTGGTTCTCATCATACAGGAGAACATGCAATACCATTGAGCTACAAGGCTCTTGGAGATTGATCTGGTAATATGGAATATATTTTATAGTTGTTTTGGTTTTCTTTACTATCGTGAAACATGGTATAAGAGTAAGGTGGATAAAGTAGAGAAGCTCTTCTGGAGTATTGTGTAGTTGTAGAGTACCAGTTAAGTTAATTTAATGTAATTTTTTTAAATATTGCTATAAGACCAGCTATACACGTGTTATTGAATGTCGAGCAACATGTTCACAAATGAGTGTAATTGAAATGAGAATGTTAAGTTGGGTAAGTGGAAATATAAGGAAAAATAGAATTCGAAATGAGGAAATTAGCTTAAAGATAGGGGTGGCCTCTATTGATTGAAATATGAGGGAGAATCTCTTGAGCTGGTTTTGTCATGTGCAGAGGAAAATGATTAATGTACCAATGAAAATGAGTGACTTGATTCAAGTTGAAGTAGCAGAAAGGAAGAGGAAGACAAAAGATAACATTAATAAAAGTAGTAGAAAAAAGACATGTCAATTAAGGAGTTTACTTAGTAAACTGGTAGATAAATCTGTTGGGGTCAATTTTTTACAGGATTCAAGGAGGCTCGTTCTTCCATTTTTCCTATGACAATCTCTCCAATCTTCTGTTCATTGATGATTCATTGATCTTTTGTGGTACTGAGCTGGCTGATACTACATCTGATGTATTTTGCTATGTATTGAGGCTGTGTTGGGTTTAAAAATCAATTTGAGTAGGTCTGAACTTGTCCCCGTTGGGGTTGGTTCCAGGGGTGCATTGAGTTAGCTGGTGTTTTGGGTTGTAAGGTTTTTCAACAGCATATGAGGTATTTGGGGTGGAATGGGTGATTTTCTTGAGGTGGAATGGGTGATGAATTTAAATTTCACCTTTTTAATTCGAAAATAATCTGTGCCCTGATACAGCAGTGTGGATTGGGTGTGCGTGAGGTGGTATATTTTAATAAAGCTCTATTGGGGAAGTGGCTTAGGCATTTTGCTATGGAGGAGCAGGCTTTGTGGAGGACCGTGGTGGCTAGCAAATATGGTTGTGAATGGGTTGGTTGGAGTTCAAAGGAAGTGTGGGGAGGGCATGGCTTCAGTTTGTGGAAGTTTATTAGATTTGGTTGGGAATTGTTTTCCAGGTATATTAATTTTGAAGTAGGCCACATTACTAAGGTCAGATGGAGTTGTTTCCCCCTCTATACCATTTAGCTGTCAATAAAGAAGCAAATGTGGCTGGTTATATTTGCTGGAACATGGGGGCTATTCATTGGGATGTTACTTTTGTGCAAGCTGTTCATGACTGGGAGTTGGTGCTTTCGGCTGACTTCATGACTCATTTATTCCATCAAGATCAGACCGGAAATTGAAGATCGTATTTGCTGGAGTCCCACAACTAGTAAGTTATTTGAGGCTAAAGTGCAAACAACACTCCTAAAGTTTGGGGGTGTTTGGATGTTACATCCTGAAGTTATATTCTATTTGCATCAGTAGTCCCTTCGTCCATATTTTCTATTAAGTGGCACATAAGCTTCCCATGTATGTTTAGTTTGTCTAATAAAATGATGCCACATCATTTATGTAGCCTAAAAAATTTAAAAATTGAAGAAGACATGGCATGATAAAAATGATGTGCCATCATTTTATTGGATGAACTATATACACCTGGCAAGTTTATGTGGCACTTAATGAAAAATATGGATGAAGGGGCTGTTGATGCAAATTGAATAGAACTTCAAAGGATAAAATCCAAAATTTGAAATTTCAGAATATAAAATCCAAACACCCCAAACTTTAGGGGTTTAGTTTGCAATTTAACCTAAATCTTATTATAGTCTATTTTCTGCCAGTGGCAGTAGGTCTTTACCATGGAAGACTATTCAGAAGGCCAAAATAACTCTGAAAGTTGCTTTTATTTTTATTATTTTTTGTGTCGACTGCAATGTGGGGCAAAATTCTTACTTTGGATAACCTTCAAAGACGTGGGAAATGGTGTTGGTTAATCGTTGTTTCTTATGCAAGCAAAGTGGGGAGTGTTGATCATATTCTGATGACTTGTGATTATAGCAGGGAATAATGGTATTTGGTTTTGTGTTTATTTGGAGTGCAGTGGGTTATGCCGAGTGTGGTACATTTGTTGGTGTGTTGGAGGCGGCATTTTTGTAAGTTTAGAAATGGGAAAAGCTGGAAGGCTATTCCTTTGTGTTTCATGTGGGCCATTTGGCTTGAGCAGAATAGACGGGCTTTTGAAGGGTTGGAACGTTTGACGATGGAACTTAAGATGCTGGTTTTGTGATCTTTGATTGTATGGATGTCTATAACCCCATAACACTTGAGCTCTAATTTTTTAGACTTTATAGATTCTTGTCATTTGTAATTTTCTGTACTTCCAGCACGCATCTTGTGTATTGGCTGTCATTTTTCTTCAATAAATTATATTATTTACTTATCCAAAAAAAAGAGGATACAGAGAGTATGACTTCAAATAAAATAGAATGGCAGAAAAGAATGCATAAAGCCAACCATGACTAGTACGTTGAGAATGCATAGCCAGCCCAAAATTTAGAGACTAAGACTTGGATGTTGTTGCTAGGGGTTTAAGCACATATAAATATTGCTGAATTTTGAGTAACAAAATACATTTAGCATTACAAATGATTTTTGCCTAGTGTCCTTCATGGTCAGAACATGGGAATCTGAGATGTATGTGTTTGAACACTAATCACACATTAATGATGTGTCCTGGTCAACTGGATTACTATGGACCAGTTCTCTGTCTTGGTCATTAGGAGTCCAACTGCTTTCTTCAATAGCTCTAGGGGGTGAGACTAGAAGACCCATTATCTCCTTAATTTATTAAGGTAATGGAGATCCTTAGTAGATTGCTAAATAGAGTTGTGGATGGTGACTTTATACCAGGATTTCAGGTTGGGGATGGTTTTGGTGGTACGCTAAAGATTTCTCAATTACCCTTTGGGGATGATACTATATGTTTCTTTAATGCAAAAGTAGAACATCTTTACCTCATAATTTTTTTGGGTACTTTTTCTTATTTTTTTTCAGGCAGTGTTTGGCCTTAATGTTGATTTGGGTGTACCTGTAGAGGAAGTTGAAGGAATCTCTGTTTTGGTTGGTATTTTTTTGTTGTAAAGTTGGCTGTTGCCTATGAACTATCTTGGTATTTCCTTGGGATCTCCATACAAGGCAAGAGTGGTGTGGAGTCCAATTATAGAAAAAGGGATTGGAGGTTACCTAGGTGGAAGAAACTTTTATCTGTCGAATTACCAGTTTGTAAGAGCCTTGCAAGATTTGAAATCAAAATTTGTTGGTTCTTTGCTTGATATCTTATATTCTGAATACCACTAGAGGAGAAGGTTTTGATTGTATGAGGTTGAGGCTTAATGCCAATACTAAGTTTGATGTTCGTTCTTTATGAGGTGTTAAGAGGATCTAATGGTAAGCCATTTCCTTGACAGTGTTATTGGTGTAGCAAGGTCTCAAAGAAAGTTGTGTTCTTTGCAAGGATAGTAGCATTAGAAAAATTTTAACAGTTGATAATCTTATTAAACGAGGTATTATATTAGTAGATTAGCGTTCTACATGCAAATGTAAAGGAGAGTTTGTAGATAATTTGTTATTTCATTATGTAGTGGCTCATGAGTTGTCGTCTTTTGTTATTGCTAAATTTGGAGTTCATTGGTTAATGCCTAGAAGGATAAGTAACATACTTGTTGGGTGGAGTGGTGGAGGAATTGGTTTGCTAAGGAAAGGAGTGCTACCTGGAATCTAGTCTCCTTTTGCTTTATGTAGATAATCTGAAAAGAATGAACGGTCCTACTAGCTCTTTGTTATTAAGCTGCAATCAAAATTTTTAAGGTTGTTCGTGTGGTCCCGTATGTTTGGCATTCTATTGTAGAGTTTATTGACTCCTCTTTCCAATGTAATTTTTAAATTTTGTCTCTTTTTGGTGAGTTTTTTGTATACATCACTTGTACATTAGCTTCCCCATTTTCCAATAATATTTCTTGTTACTTATTAATCAGTAAATTTTTATTTATTCTGTGCAGAATGTGAAGGCTTATCTGAGGCGTGGAACAGCTAGAGAATCACTCCTCCATTATAAAGAATCTGCTGAAGGTAAGAATCTGGATTCACACTGCTTAAGTGTTCACCTTGTATGAAACCCCAAGGGGTGGCACAAATTACTAAGATCACATCTCATGAAGTGAATCTTCTCTACTCCCAAAATGGGGCCGAACTTATTAAAAAAAAAATGTTCACCTTGTATGTGGTGAGCTGCAGAAAAATTCAGAGGTCAATTACTGATCCAGAGGAATTACTATATACACCAATGACCTGGACTTTCCCAAGACCTATATCCTTGAGTCATAGAGCATGTTGGTTTGCATATTAAATCCTTATACGATGTACATTTTTTTTTGGACAAGTAAATTTTGGTTCCTAGGGGGGACTTTAATTAGTGACCTCTACTCCATGAAGTGTGATCCCTAGCTGATTGTTCTACCTCTTGGGGGTAGATGAACCACTAATTTTTAAGGGAAATAGGACGACTTTGTTTTACTGGTCGTATTGTAAAAGGTGTTCGTTGTACTGGTCCAGTTATGCCCCTGCAGTAGAGGTGGAGAAAATGTTCAGTCCGAGTGTGTTGCATGCCCATATGCATTTTCTAGTTATCAAATTGTTTGAATGTCAAAATATTGGGGATTGTAGATGATTAAGTTATATGTCCATACTTCTGTTTGTATGAGTGTGTAGGATATTTTCTAGATCCTGCTGCAAATTTAAGTGATGGTATCTTATATGCATGTTTGTTTTTTAAACATCAGATAAGTCAAGTATTTGGACTCCAATAGGGATGTAATTCATTTCTTTTATCAACTGTGCCAATCAAAATTGTGTTCTGCCACCTGCTTGTTATGATCCGTATGAATTTCCGTTGCCATGTCGTGTTATGGGACACAATGAACTTGCTTGCTTTGATCTTTTAATCCACATGAATCACATGCACACAAAATGCATACATTTTTTTTCTTGATAAGTAAGAAGAGAATATTATTAATAAAAGAAAAGCAAGAGAAACACAAAGAGTTCACGGTAGTGAACAATGGAAAAAAAGAAAACAACAAGACAAAAACAGCCCCTAATCTATTCTAATAGAAGAAATAAAATCCATAAGGGTAGAACAATCTGAGAAACCCCAACATCGAGACCAATCAAAGAGGGTCCTCTGGCAAAACTCTAATAATTGAACCACAGTTTTTCCCTCATCCTCAAAAGCCCGCCGATTCAATTCAAACCAAATAGTCTACATTGAACAGCCTGGGACCAAATCCCAAATATCAGAACTATGCTTCCCAAGCCAATGGAACCAACAGAATAATAAGTCCTCAATTGAACTAGGCATGACCCAATCGATCCCAAACAACCGAAGCATATACATCCACAAAGAATGAGCTATCGGACAAAAAAGTAATAGGTGATCCACAGATTCCAAATTACAACAGCACAAAATAACAAAGATTCGTCAAAGGACGACTACGAAGCATAAGATTATCCAAAGTTAGAATCTGACCATGAGCTGTTGTCCACATAAAAAAATCCACTCTTTTAGAAACCTTAACTTTCCAAATACCCTTCCAAGGGAAGGTGGAGGGAGCTGCATTTCGAATCTTATGATAGAAAGACTGAGTATCAAACTTTCCACTGCCATTAAGATCCCAACAAAGCCTGTCACACCCTCCACCCCTAAGGATTTGGGTTTAGATGAAATGAAGAAGGGAGTAGGAAGCCGCCAACTCCCAATCATTGAATTCCCTCTGAAATCTTAAATTCCACACTCTGTCATTATCACACACTGAAGGGCTTAACACATCAGAATACAAGTCTCCTTATTAGTTGAATACAAAAATAACTGAGGATAAAGACTTTTAAGAGGGACATCCCCACATACATTGGTTCATTCATTCACATATGCAGAGAGATTTGTAAAATATTAATACAGGATTTGTAATATTCAACCCTCTTATAGAATTTCTTCTTTTTGTGTGCAGATTTCAAGCATGCTCTTGTTCTTGAACCACAGAATAAGGTTGCAAGTCGTGCTGAAAAGAGACTTAGAAAGCTGATGAGTTGATACAAAAGCTCACTGGTCTCTCTTCTCTCTCCCCCATCAGAAAGAAAACCAACAAAGAGCACTTTTGCAAGTTAGATTTGGGTTTCCAAGAATATAGACCCTTCTTTTTGTTTTCAACCTTTTGGAGTAAAAGAAAAGGAAAGAAAGAGGTGTGGAATTTTGTATACGGCTGCTGCATTTTTATTCTGTTCCTGTGCTGTGCATATTTTTTCATTGTAAGTAATCTTAATCTGAACTATCATTTGAGAAATAATTATAAAGCGTTGCCTACTTGCATGCATTACTGTGCATGCAAAGCTTTTTTCCCTTGTCTTTTGTTTGTTTGTTTCAGTTGCTCAAGTTATTTTTCTCAAGAGTCAAGATTCTGACTATATTTGAAGCCTAGTATTGGTCGTCCCGGACTGTTTCGCTGGGTAACCCCAGAAATCACCACAACATAGTAGAGAAGAAATTAGACTTCATAAAAAAAGAAAAAAAAAAAAGAAAAAGAAAAAGAAAGGGGAGATACAAAGTAATTAGTTTTCTTGGGGGAAACCAACCAACCTCCCAAGGGGAGATTTCACTGAAACACCAATGCCGTAGAGGACCACATGAATCGGATCCACTTATGTATAATATTTTCTCCCGACAGATTTATTCAACGTCAAGTTATAATATAAATAGATGATTTTTCAAGATATACACCATCAAATTTCCAAAGAAACCAATATTTTTATTTTTTTCCTTTTTTTTTTTTTTTTTGAAGGATAAGTTAATTAAGATTTATTTAAAAACTAATCTAAAACTTTATCCCACTTTTATTTGTTTACCCAACTCCTAAGTACAAAAATGAAGCCATAAAATGATACATAATTTTATTTCTTGGCATTAAGCACTAAAATAAAACTAACCTATACCTTAAGGTTCCCATGTGTTTTGTAAAATAATGATACGATGACATGCTTAAACGTCGAAATCTCAATGCATGAGATTTGGAAAATCTTAATTTTCATAAAAAAAAATTATGTTCTTTGCATTTAGATCCATTTGTTTTATAAAATGATATAATGATATGCTTTAAATGTTAAAATGTCAAATGCATGAAATTTGTAGAATCTATTCGTAAGATCTTCACCATGAAGATCTGTTCATGCATGAAAATGTCAAATGCATGAAGATCTTTTTTTTTTTTTCCTACCGTGATTTCTCAAAACTTTCATTTAGAGACTAATCACTGTTCGTGACGGATGGACACATAGTAGGGTAATCAATGCATGAAGATCTTCACCATCTAATGATAAATCATAATCATTAGTGACATGTGACATATGATGGGCAGCTAATTAAAAAAATTGACATAGAGGTCTAAACTTTATATCATTTTAAATATGGACACGTGAATTTATTACCAAATCCAGTTGAGCCAAATCTCTATCTCCTTAATTTTCCTACCTTATTATGGTCGCATGTATTCCGAAATCCTAGTACGATATGCCATCTCAACATTAACTAAAATTACTAAAAATAACTTTCCCTATCAACCTTTTGTTTCTCTTTCCCACACATCCAAATTGTCATCATTTGCTAATTCCTAGTTCTGATACTGAAACTAAAACAAGCTCCTTAAGTCCTTTTCCTCAGATTCAGAAACAATTCTCAATCTTTAATCCATATTTAAATCATTCCCAGGATTTGAATCTTTCCATATATATATATATATATATATATATATGTCTCCCATTAAGCTGTCCAAATGGTTTAGTTTTACAGCTTCAAGGGATTGGTTCTACCGCTATTCCTTCACCAGTGCAGGCCTCTCTTCTGTCACTACAAATCTGGGGGATGGCACAGTCATGCATTGTTGGGTCCCCAAAATCCATAAACATTCCAAGCCCACGTTGCTTCTCATCCATGGCTTCGGTGCCAATGCAATGTGGCAATATGGGGAGCATCTCCGCCACTTTACAACACGGTTCAACGTCTATGTCCCGGATCTTCTTTTCTTTGGCCGCTCATTCACTTCTAGGCCTGAGCGTACCGAGTCTTTCCAAGCAAGTTGCGTGATGAAGCTAATGGAGGCGCATGGCGTGCTGAGAATGAGCTTGGTTGGGATAAGCTATGGCGGGTTTGTGGGGTATAGCATGGCAGCGCAGTTTCCAGAGGCTGTGGAGAGGGTGGTGTTGTGTTGTGCTGGTGTGTGCTTAGAGGAGAAGGATATGGAGGATGGTTTGTTTAAGGTTTCGGATTTGGATGAGGCTGCAAGCATTTTATTACCACAAAAACCCGAGAAGCTAAGGCAATTGATAAGCCTTTCGTTTGTCAAACAAGCTAGGTTTATGCCCTCTTGGTTCCTCTCAGATTTCATTAATGTAAGACTCTCTTCACGTTTCTCTTTCACTTTATGTTATGAATATTGTCTCGGCTTGTTTAGGTAATGGAATTTTGTATAGGTTTATGGAAAATTTTGAGGTTTGGTTAATTGGGTTGAGCTATTAGATCCTTTCAAATAGGCGTTTTAGCATAATATACTATAGTTAAGCTTTGCCAATATCGTCACCAAATTAAGCTTTATTGGGGACTCTAAATATAGATATCAAGTTTTTATGTATTAAATAATAAGGCTTAAAATAAACTTATCAAACACATATTAAGACTGGAAAGAATGAAATCATTCTTCTCTAGCTCGATAAATCAATTGATTAATGTAGGCATTACACTTTGCTTTGTCGTTCCCCTGTTTTTTAACCCATCCCTAGTGATTACTCTCTAGTAGAAGAAAGTATTCTTTTCCATTCATAAAGATCCAAATGTCAAAATCAATAAAACGACAATCATGGACCAAAATTTAAAGATAAATAATATGTTTACAACATTTTTACGACAAATCCTAAATGGCAGGTTGTTACTGGTTGTTATTGTTAGAGCAAAAAAGTAATCTTAGTGTTAGTTTCAAATTTAAACCAATAACAACTAACCACTTGTAATTTATTGTAAAAATGTTGTAGACGTAGCATCTCTCAAATTTAAATGGATTAATATTGTAGCAAGACATTGTCTCGAGAAAGGAAAATTTTACTTCCAAATTGGGGAGAATTAATAGAAATGAAATAAGATGAACTTGTATGTTGACATCGTTTCAGGTGCCCCTGAAAGCGGCTTTGTTTGGATGCCCATTACCCTCTCACTCATCACTCATCACTCAATTTTCATCACTTATCACTCATTACTCATCACTGAAAATACTCTAACTTCTTAAAGTGGCATGTTTGGCACTTGTTTACAACTTCTGATAATTCCAAAATCCAAACTCTTTGTGGGACCCACTCATCACTTTTTGTGGAGTGAAGTGATCATGTAGGTTCAACACATGATGGAGCCGTTGGTGTGAAGTCAAAAGTTGTGACTGGACCTGAGAAGTGCTCTGACTGTGGGTCCCTCAATGTGTGTGTATTTACAAGAATGCTATCATAACTCAGTTTTCATAACTAAAAAACACCCAAAACTTGTTTTTAGTTTTTTAACTCATTATTCAAAAATTAGAGAATTGAGTGATGGAAACAAGAGTTGAAAACAAATCCTAACAGCCTTCTCTGCATTGGTCCCACCATTTTTGAGTAAGAAGTTATGAAAATAGAGTGATAGGTGATGGGCACTTGTAAAATTTTTTTAACCCCTTTACAAAAATAATAAAATTTTTAAAAATTATGATCTCCCTCTCTCAAAAGAAAAAAAGTTAAACCTTTTTAATTCAAACACTTGAGAGGTTCAAATATTTTTTAAAATAAAAATTATAAATGAGAATAAATTTATAAGGATATTATAAAAACAGTATAAATGTTTAATTTACAGTAGATTTTTTAGTAAAAAGTTAAGTTTTTACCATTCTCAATATTGTAAGACAAAATCACGTTTAAATTTATACAACTATAAAAATGTTTTATTTTTTCATATAATAAAAAAAAAATTAAAATGGTTTGGTTAAATAGAGTTGTTTCAAAACTTTTACTAGAAGATTAACCTCTTTTTACTAGTTTCAAGTCGAACTTGGCTGTTAAAGAGGTGAGTTTCATGTCAAATGTTGAAAGAGTCAAGTTCAAAAAAGAAGCTATTTTGTATTTTTCAAATTGCATTACTGACCAAAAATGGCTTGAAAATGTGACATCTAATTTGTTTAAATTTAAATGCTTTTGAAAGTAAGTCTGAATTTCCGATTAGGGTCTGGCCTAGTTCCTGATGACATTCCGGCCCCCATTTGAGGTTTGGATTCCCTCAACCTATACTCAGCTAGGAAAAAAAAAATAATTTAATAATTATAACCAACTATTCATTTTAAGCAAATGTCATGTTTTAAGAAAGCTGAGTTTTTATTATTTTCAAATTGGACAGGTGATGTGTAAAGGGTTTGTTGAAGAAAGGAGAGAATTGATTCAGACAGTACTCAAAGATCGTTCACTTTCCGACCTTCCTGTGATCAAACAGGTTATCATATATCATTCTTGTTCACTCTTATTCATACTTAATGAAAAGCGTGTTTAATGTCAATAAACATTAAAAGAAAAGAAAAAAAAAAATGAACCCTGAGAGAAACTTTATTGATATAAGTGGTAAACTTGTGGAATCTCAAACTTAAATATATAGGCTCATAATCAATTTGTCTCATGTCTTCCAAAAAAAAAAAAATCAATTTGTCTCATATCTTTAGTATCTATATAATTCTATCTTGTTATGTAAATTTTTAAAACATGGATTTTTTTTTCTATGCCGTTACCATTATCGTGTGGGATGATAACTACAAAATTACAAATTCTTTTATTAAATGGTTTTCCTGACCGACTCTATTTACATTGCTGCCAAAACCACTTATTATTATTATTAGTAGTCATAAATGATAACAGACGTCTTGAATCTTCTTCTTCTTTTATTTTATTTTAAATTTGCTTCTATGCTGCCAACGTGCTACGTACATTAGATGCTTATATGAGAATTGTTCTTAATGAGTTGGAAAAAGAATATATAATAATAATAATAATTCAATTGTTAAATAGTGGGAGGATTTCTACTCTATAAGCCTCATGGCATAATAGAATTACTATAGCAAAATATTTAATTCTAAGGATGATAACTTTAATATATATGTATATATTTTGTACGGTAAAATATATATATATATATATATATTTATATTAAAGTTATCGAGTGTATTGAGGGAAAAGTAATGTGTCTTATTCAATCATAGTATCACAACACTTATTTTTATTAATTTATTGCTTCATTTTATTAACATTGTCTCAAAATTTTTGGTTGTCTCTCAAACCAGCCCACACTAATAATTTGGGGAGAGCAAGATCAGATATTCCCTTTGGAATTGGGGTACAGATTAAGAAGGTAATGCAAAAGTTTCAGCTTATTATTTGAATTTTAATGTCCATTACTTTTTCTGAACCAACTAACCAAGTGAATTTTGACATATTTGGAGTAGGCATGTGGGGGAAAATGCACAGTTGGTCATTATCAAGAACGCAGGCCATGCAGTCAACCTAGAAAAGCCCAAGGAGTTTGTCAAAAATTTAAAACTCTTTCTGCTTGGTTGACATTCACCCCCTTCCTCTACCTATTTTCTGGTAGCAATTCCACAAAAGCAATTAATGTAGATTACTATTTGATTTTTGTTAATTAAACAGTAATATACTGTTTTTTTTTTTTTTTTTTGAGAAATAATTACAACATGCTGCTAACCCCGCAGCTCGAACATTTTCCCCCCTAGACCTCCAAGCACTTTGTACATGGGAAGGTGCCAATTCAGCTACAAGGCTTTTGGCAATAATATACTGTTTTTAAACAAAAAGAGAATACAAATCTTTTATCTCACCTTTTGTATTCTACTTTATATTTCACCAATAATAACATGTTTATATCCATTTGACTTTCTTTATAGAATAATCGAAGTTTAAAATGACAAAAAAAAAAAAAAAAAAAAACCCAAACACATGGCAAGTTGTTATTAGTGGAACATAAAGTAAAACACAAAAAAATAGACAAAATTTAGGGTATGTTTGTATGTGAGCTCAAACAATAGTTTTCAAGGTTTAAACATGAAAGTTGTGGGCCCTAAAAGTAAATGTGTTTGATCAAGAGCATTTGAGTTACAAATCTCAATTTAGAGTATTTAAACATTGTATTTTAAGAACATGTTTGGGGTAGTTTTCAAATTTTTAGTAACAATACTGAATGACATTGTGGTAAATATTTTGAAAGGCCTGAGACCCACACATTTTGACATTACAATTAAAACACATAAACTTTATTTCTCTTTCATCTCTTTTCTCTCCCATGTCCCATTCTCATCTTCTTCTTCTTAAGCCAACCAAACTCTATACCTCTCTAATCTCTTTTTGAAATCCAACTCTATGGTCAGAACTATGCAACTTGATCTCTCTCCCTTTCCCCTCTACCTATCTCATCTCTCTCTACCTCTATCATCTTGCTATCTCAATATTAATTAGACTCAATCGTGGGAGATACTATTTTTTATAATATTCATAGTTGGAATTTGATGAAATAATCAAAGAATTTAGTTCATAGATTGGTTTTTTTTTTTTTTTTTTTTTTTTTTTTTTTTTAAGGATGGGCTTTCTAAAATTGATTGATTGGGCTAAATTTTCTTTAACTTTGCTATTGGTGATTTTTTTTTTTTTTTTTGTTGGGCTAATTTTTTTGGGGATTTCTAATTTTATTTTTCAATTTTAGATTTATAAAATTTTTTATGGCTTTTAAGAGGAACAATGATATCCTTAAGGGGGGCCATGTGCAATTTTGTTGAATCAAATTGCTAGAATTAGTACCTACATATATATACTAATATATATATATATATATATATATATATATATATATTACATTTGGGGGGCACGTGGCTCTGTTCATGAATAGCTAATATGTCATTAGAAACCTAAGCTGCCATCTTAGTTCATAAAGCATTTGTAGTAAGTAAAATATTTGGCTCCAATCACGCATAGAAAGATCAAAGATAACATGTGCCTTGTCATGTGCACTGCACATGACTCACTTGGTTAGTTGGGTTAAGTGAATCATGTGCATTGCACATGACAGGTACAAATGCCATCTTCATATTATTGGTTGGAGCTTAAGGCTTCAAATTGATAGCTTAAAGGTCACCAAATAGTCCATGGCCCACGGCCCAACCCAAAAGCCCAAAAGCCCAATAACCCACTAGGCTAATGGGCGGCTCGAACCGTTGTTATTGAGGCCATGGGTAGCCCTCTAGCCCAGTAGGTCAGACCATGGGCTAGTTTTTATGCCCATAGGCACCCAGTGGGCTAGCCCAGCCCGTTGGCCCAACCTGTTGCCTAACTAAATAATTCAGAATTTATAACAAAAATATATAGGAGGTGTATAAAGAATAAATTTTAAGACATTATAGAGGAATTTCTTAAGAGAATTCCCCCAAGTGCTAACCACTAAGATACTTAAAGTGATTGTGCTAAACTTAATTTACTAAATATATATTTTTCTAGTAGTCTAGCAACTTTGAACTAACCATTTGACATTTTATTATTATTATTATTTAAGATTAAAAAAAAACCATTTAAAGCCTTAAAAAAAAAAAAATCAAATAGGTTTCCATAAACCAAACAAAGAATTAAATAGATTTGACTATAAAAAAATTTGTAATTAAATATTAAATTCTTTGAGTCTTTCCTATAAAAAAAAAATTTGATCATTTCCCTATAAAAAATTGATTCTTTTCTTATAAAATTAATATAATAATATGATAACACAAATCCATGGGCAGCCCATTAAGTCCAACTTGATAGCCCAGCCCGTTAAAGACAAAATGGGCATTGCCCATTGGCAGGGTAATAGGAAGGGTCGTCAATGGGTTGGGTTGGGTCGGCCCAGCCCATTTTAACTTAACTCATGGGCACAATAGGCTGGGTATAATGGGCTATTAACTAGTTAACGGGTTGGGTCGAGCTGGGCCGAAAGAAAAAACCTTAGCCCATGGTAATGCCCATTTTATTTTTAGCGAGCTGGGTTATCGGGTTGAGCCTAATGGGCTACCCATGGGCTTGTATTAGCATATTATTTTATTATTTTTATAAGGAAAGAATCAATTTTTTATAAGGGAATAATCAATCTATTTTTTTAAAGGAAAGAATTAAAGAATTTAATACTTAATTACAAATTTTTTTACAGTCAAATCTATTTAATTTTTTGTTTTGTTGATGGAAACCTATTTAATTTTTTTATTTAAGGCTTTAAATAGTTTTTTTTTTTTTTTTAATCTTTAATTAAAAAAAAAGTCAAATGGTTAATTCAAATTTACTAGACTACTAGAAAAATATATATTTAGTAAACTAAGTTTAGCACAATTACTTTGAGTTGAGTATTTTAGTGGTTTAGGGAGTTTTATTAAGAAATTCCTCTATAATATCTCAAGATCAATCCATCATACACTTCCTATATATTTTTGTTATGAATTATGAGTTATGGGTTGGGCCAATGGGTTAGGCCAACGGGCTGGGCAACAGGTTGGGCTACTGGGCTAACCCACCGAGTACCCGTGGGCATAAAAACTAGCCCACGGCCTCACCCACTGGGCTAGTGGACTACCCATGGGCCTCAATAATAACGGGTCGGGCCGCACATTAGCATGGTGGGCCGTCGGGTTTCTAGGTCGGGTTGTGGGCCGTGGGTTATTTAATGACCCTTAGGTAATAGGCTGTAGTTTTCTCTTTTGACCTAGCCCGACCCAACTCGTTAACTAGTTAATAGCCCACTATGCCTAGCCCATTGTGCCCATAAGCTAAGTAAAAATGGGCTAGGCCGGGCCGACTCAGCCCATTGACAACCTGTTGAAGCCAAACTCTGTTATTGTAATAAAAGTAGTAGTACCTCTAGCACTTTCAAAAAAATATGGCAGATCTGGAGCACATTTAATATGCCAGAATATTTTTTATTCTTCACGAATCTAATTTTAATTGGTAACTTTTGAAAAACTTAAATGACAATGGTATCATGTATGGCATATAAAGAAAGACATCAATTAATAAATTTCTTTGTCCACAACAAATTTGAAAGGGAAAAATAAGTCAAGAGTTGTGTAGCTTAACTAGTTAGCATATTTTGGTATGGGTTTAGTTTACCTCCAATACTTTTTTAAATGGACATGTCATTTTGTTTTAAATATACAATGACAAGTGGAAGTGAGTTTTAATTTCCACATTTTATTTAGTTAGTGGGTGAGGTGGCGGTCTCTCATTAAAACAAAATGAGATTCTAGTTAAAAAAGACCATGACTTTTGAGTGGAGTTGTGGTGTACCTTTATGTTAGAACCCCTTTCTTTCTCCGCTTGTGTGTGTGTGTGTTTGTTTCTAAAAAAAAAGGTTAAAAAAGTACTGGAGATAAGGCAAATCCTTTTGGTATTTCTAATGAAGATATCTAATATTTAAATTTCCGCTTTCCAATTATTGAATTATCAAAATTAAAAAATAAATAAAACTAGGATGATTTTCAAACTTACTTATTACAACTTATGACATATGAATCTTATTTATTTTATTAAAATTATTTTAAAAGATAAAATTAAAATTTTGGGTTAACTGGTAAACTTTCTTGTATTTGAATAAGAGATTTGAAGCATTGTTATTAATATCATTCCGTTCTGGCTGGAATATCTTGTACCATGAGTAAACTGGAATAGCGACCACACCTGTTCCACCTCAGGTGAGATTTCGACCCATTTCGGGCTATTCCAAGCATTTCGGTCAATATCGGTTGAGATTAAAGATTCGGAATATGAATTTTTGGCCTTTTCCCCCTAAATTTGATGTCTGAGTTAGTCCGACCCACTGCCTTTCCCAAAAAAATAATAATAATAATAAATAGATCCACTGCCTTTGTCTCTATTCAGTGGCGACTCTAGGAATTTTTTTCAGAGTGGTTATTAAAAAAAATTAATAAAAATAAAACTTGAATATATTAACATTACAAAATAAAAACATATGCAAATACATAAAGTTCTAAAATTTCATTTCACATGTTTTTATATTTTGAAATCGTTTTGTGATATGATAGTTTCACTATCAATGTTATTTGCTACATTTTTTTCAATGTACACAACCAAACAATTATTATGCTACTGATCTCCTATTCAATTACCAACATATTGCCTAAATAAGTAATAATATAAATAGTGAGTTCCAGTTAGCTCAACTAGTAAAGTCTCTGATGGTTGTATAAGAGATCTGAGGTTCAATCCCCGCCTACACCAAAAACTGATTGGTATCTTGGTCTGATGATAAAGAGCTATCATCAGGAGCGGACGCCATAGGTTGAAACTCTCTCTCAAAAAAGAAGAAGTAATAATATAAATAAAATACATTATCTTTTTGAAAAAATTTATCACATAAATCCAACAAATTTGGCTAAAGACTAAAGTAAGCACTAACAAATTACCTATTTGAAAAGTGTGCATTTTTTTATATATAAAAATATAGCAATTTTAAAATATTCCATTTGAAAACACAATTTATAAAATCACAATTAAACGTTTGATTTGGGTTTTTAGGCTAATTTGTTTGTTTGGACAATTTTTGAGAAGTGCTACGTCTATAATATTTTTGCAACACTTTCACAACAAAGCATAGGTGGTAAGTTTTTACTGATTCTAATTTGAACTTACCACTGAAATTAATTTTCTGTTAAGCCGTAACAATCTGCTAATTAGGATTTGTGACGAAAATGTTGTGAACATGGCATTTTTCACAATTTTTTGGTTCAACATTCAACAGACCAAAATTTTGGAGAGGTTGAATTTTATTTTTAAATGACTCAATTTTTATTAAGGGTGTTCAATTTTTTTTTTAGGGTGGTCAAGTTTTTTTTAGGGTAGTCAAAAGACCCATATTAATTTAAAATTCAAAATTTTTTAACCGTATATTAAAAAAAAAAAAAAAAAAATTCAGGGTGGTCATGTGACCACCTGATTATCCCTTGGCACTCCCCCTATCTCTATTTAAAACGGAGAAGAAAAAACACAAGATGAAAAAAATATAATGAAGAACAAAATGAAACAAACATTGCAGAGAAAGAAAGAATAAGAAGAAACAGAAAAATAGAACAAAGAGGAGAGACCGAGACAAAGCACTGGTGAGCGGTGAGGCTCCAGACTTTTGAAACTCTTGAATGGGAACATTGAGAAGTGTGTAAAACAAAGGAAATAAATGGGGTAGGTGATAAAGAGATGGAGAGGTTCACGCGTGTAGGTTTAAGAAACGGGAAATGGAAAAGGTTAAATTTCATGAATGTTCCAAATTTTTAATTACTCAACATGTTCACTTTATTTAAAAAATGCAACAAATGATTTTTTAATAATCATATGCTTACTTTATTTGAGAATTAAAAAAAACAAATATTTTAAATTCATTATATTACATTATATATATATATTTATTTATATTTATTTATTTGTGGTAATCCGAAACGGTCTAAAACAATACGCTGAAATAAGTCGGTACCGAAATATTTTATTCCAATAGAAAAATGAAACAGGTTCCGAAACAGTATTCATAACATTGATTTGGAGTTCAATTACACCTACACCAAAAACTAATTGGTGATCTCACAATAAAGAGAAATCAAATTGAATCTCTCTTAAAAAAAGGGTAAATTACACTAACCTATGTTGAGGTTTAGGGTAATGTCAAGCACATCCAAAATTTCTTAAAAATAATTAATTTGGTCCTTGAAGACAAACTACTTGTAATAGCATTTGTTTAAGACCCAAAGAATTTTTTTTATTTAATATCTTTTCTCTGTTCTTTCTTATTATCCTTACAGTTAACACCACACCTCCACACCCTTGGCCTTCTCTCTATCTCTTTCTTCTTTTCTTTTTCCTCTATTTCTCACTTGATTCTCTCTTTCTCTTTCTATTTTCTGTTACTTTGCCTGGCCAAATCTTACCCTTGTGGATCTTCATTCTCCCATCTCTTCTTCTCTTATGTCTCTAATGCACAAATGGCCTTACATGCCATTAATATTTAAAGGACCAAATTGGACATTTTAAAGAAGTTTTAGATGTTTTTAGCATTATTTCAAACCTCAAGTAGGTTACTGTATGTTAAAGACATATTTTATATAATTGGTTAATTTTTTGACAAAATGCACTTTACTTGTAATTGGGTAGATCTATGATGGGTTTAGTACTTCAAGAAACAAGAGTTCAAGTCAAGTATTAAAGCCATGAAGATTAGACCAAGAAATAAGTGAAGAAAATTTGTTCATTAAAACTCGACAAATACCTTGACAGAAACGGTATCTATCGAGATTTAAGAAAGAAACTCGACAGAAGCTGAATTTGTCGAGATCTACAAAATTAGAATTTCCAGATCTGATTTTTGGCCCTAGCTGACATGTATATGTAGAGTTTCTTTTCTCACAACTCTAGACATATATAAAACTTATTTTAAATGCCATTATACATGGAGAACACATGCATTGAGTGACCTAGTGCCTTATTCTCTCTGAAAGAAGATACTGCGTTTTTACGTCAAAGGATATTGTAACCAAGTATTACTTGATCTTCATTGTTGATGAAGTGAAGAACCTTGCAGCCAACAACATCTTCAAGTTGCTAGAGTTAGTTATGTACTGGGATTCGTGTAAAAGGGTGGCATCATATATTGAAGAGTTCAGAGGTTCTGAAGCGATAGAAGGTTTTTGTTGTAAATTCATCTACGGGGATTGTAGAGTTTAGGGACAAAGGTTTTGTACTAGATTTGAAACTTCTCTTTACTATAGTGAATTGCTTTTCAGGAAGGTTTCCTCCTAGATTTTTTACTGTGAAACTAGTTTGTTTCATTTGTTTTCCTGGGTTATCATATCTTGTCCTATTTACTATTCCACTATGCATGATATTGACATGATATTGATGTTTGTTTGTTTTAACAAGATTTATTCATAATAAATCTAATTAACAACTTGGGTTTAAAACTTATTAATTCTATCAACGGGGGTCTAAATTTCCTAATAAGTGGTATCAAAGCAGGTTCACTTTGATTGGATTAATATCCTAAGTGTGATCCTTGATCCCCGTTGTCATGGATCGTGGACAATCTCTTTTGATTCCTCCTTTATTTGATGGCACTAATTATGCATACTGGAAAGTTTGTATGAAAGTTTTTTTGCAGGATCTATGTAAAAAAGCATGGCAAGTTGTTGAAGTTGGTTGGATTAAGCCAAAGGAAGCGCCGGTGGATTAGGATGAAGCAGCAATCAAAGTGGCAAATTTCAACAGTGAGGCCTTGAATGCTTTGTTTAGTGGGGTGACCAATGAGGAATTCAAGAAAATATCATCCACAGAAGTTGCCAAGGAAGCATGAACCATTCTAGAGACCACCTATGAAGGTACCAAGACACTAAAGACTATAAAGCCTCAAAGACTCATTAATAGTTTTGAAGAAATAAGGATGGAGAAGGATGAGACCTTTGATGAGTTCTATGCTAAACTCAAAGATATTGTGAATTCTGCCTTCAACCTTGGAGAATCTATAGTAGAATCCAAAATTGTTAGGAAAATCCTTAGGTCCTTACCTGAAATATTCCATGCCAAAATCACTGCCATTGAAGAAGTGAAGGACATTGATCAAATTCCTTTGACTAAACTTGTAGGGAACCTTCAAACCTATGAGATGGGATTATGTTTAATGGGAAAAGGTGGAAAGAGTAGAAACTTGGCTCTTAAGGGTATAGAGGAAGAGAGTGATGACTCTGAAGATGAAGATGAAGATAAGGATGAGGATGAGGACTTAACCTTCATAGCTAATGAGATTATCAAGCTTCTCCAATATAGGAAAAAGGATAAGAACAAAGCCCCTAGAAAATCTGAATCCTCTAGGAAGGGCAAGAATGAGAAACCCCTCATCCAGTGCTATGAGTGCAAAGGTTTTGTTCATATGAGGATAGAGTTCTCAAATTATCTTATGAAGGAAAAGACTAAGAATTCAAAAGGTAAAGTGTTGGTTGCTACCTTGAGTGGTTCTGAGAGTGATCTTTCTGATGAGTATGAGAATGAATGTGGTCATTATATGGCGTTTGCTACCACAATTGATAAGGTGATTGTGGAGAGTGCTAATGACAATGAGGATTCTTTTGATGATGAAATACCAAAGAAGTTAAACCTTCAGGAAGCCTATGATAAGCTATGCACTGAGTTTATAAAATCTGAAAAAGGTTTTACATCTTTGTAGAAAAAAGCTTAATGAGGTAAAAACTGAAAAAACTATTCTATTAGTCAAATTAGATGAGACTACAAGGTTGGTTGAGACTCTTGTTATGGAGAACACCTTATTAGATGAGAAGGTCAAGAATCTTGAGTAGAACTTAGTCAAGCTAGAACTAAAATAGAGAGGATGTCTAGTGCAAAGATTGATGAGGTCTTGAGTGCTTAAAAGCCTAGTTCTGATAAGGCTAACTTAGGATATGTTGACTCCTCTGGTCCCTCCTCTTCCACCGCTTCTAGATCAAAGACTATTTTTGTGCCCCAGTCTGAGAAAGGTGATAAAGGGTATGAAATCCATAACTGATTGTTAGACCTCACTCTAGGAAGTCTAATAGTCCTAAAACTGCTCATATTTGTCACCATTGTGAAGTTTCTGGACACATTCGTCCTAATTGCTTCAAGTTGTATCCTCATATGCAAGTGTCCAAATGATTACAAGTGTCCAAACGATTACAAGTGTCCAAACGGTTACAAGTTCCCTCTCAAGGTTCAACACCTTTGTTTGGAGAGTCAATAAAGTTTTGAGTTTTTTAACTCAATTTCAGGAGAATTCTAATTCTTTTATGTCCTTTAATAGACATACTAGGACACGTGCCTTCTCATCTTCACGACCAAAGACTCGCGCTGTATGGGTGAGAAAGGAGCCTAAGACTTAATTGTCTTTTCTGTTGTCCTCTACTTTGATTCTTTCTATTTAAAGTAGGACTCTCTTTGCTTGATTTCTTATCTGCTTTTGAAATCATGCTTTCATGCATTTGCATCTTTCTTTTGTGCTTTCATGTTGTTTGTCTGTTTTTGTTTGTTGTTTAGTCTTTATTTTGTTTGTTTTTCAAAATAAAAATAGAAAAATCAGGAAAAAGAATACAAAAACAATGTGTGTTTGTGTATGCTGGTATTTATGTACCTTTAATGGCCATTGAAACAAAGTTTCTAAACTTTATATCTCTTGTACCTTAGACAAGCATCTCAATACACAACTAAGCAAGTGAACTTTGTAGCTCGTGTTTGTGATGAGTACGATTAAAATGATCTCTTATATCTTATGCTCATATCACTCTTTTTGACAGGAATGACTAGAAAATCCTAAGAGAAAGGCATAAATAACTATCTCACCACTAAAGCCCGCCAATCATGTATAACATTTGTGTGCTTTGGCATAGAAAAATTGTGATGTTTTGGCTTACATAATTGAGTATTTCTTTTCTCTCTTATATGCCCATGCATGCTATGCTTAAAAGAAAAATATGCAAAGAAAAATAAAAACAAAAAGAATCAAAATGCTTTTAATATGGTTGCAAGCGTGTTTCCAAGAGATGTGAAAGTTATATGAAGTACCTCGAAGATGATAGCCTCCATCAAGCATTTATATTGTGTGTGAGTGTATTTGTTTTTCTCATGTCTCAAATCTTCATAATATGAGACACTTATGCACTCTTGCTTTATTTCACATACAACACGCAAATTCTTTACTACTCTTGATACATGTGCAAGTACAATGTGATTTGGCCATCCCAAAGGATACATGTGTTAATATATGCTTGCTAAACTGTCTTAACTTGTTTTTGAATAATAAAATTGATTAGACTTGTTTAGTATGTATGTGTGTCTTGTGGATCTAGGAATGCTTTGCATTTAGATTTGAGCTATGTTTGAGTTCTTAACATGCTGCTTGGATGCTTGTTTGAGTAGCTATCTTGTTGCATTCATCTTGTGTGTTTTTCCTCCCTTGGAAAACCTTGCTTCTGTCTTCTCGACAACTGCTTGATACTTTCTCGATAGCATCTCGATAGCAGCTCGACACAAGTTTCTTCTATCGAGATTTCTAGATTTGACCTCAATAGCTTCTCGACAGCTAGGTCAATCCATCAAGCCAAATTTCTGTGCTTTCTATCTGCTCGATACATTCTAGATAGATTCTCGATCCATTGAGATTTCTAGGTAGCTTCTCAATAGATTCTCAACACATATCTCGATCTATTGAGGTAATTTCATATGCTCTCTGCCAGCTTAATAGCAACTTGACAGCTTCTCGATCTATCGAGACCCTTTTAAATGCATTGTTTTTCACATGTTTTGCATCTTTCTATTATCTTGTCATCTATAGCATTTTTTTTTTCATTACATTCATGCATTTATATGGTTTCCTTGTGTCCCTTGATCATCTTAGATCATCTTTATATTTCATGGGTGAAACTTTATAGCTTCTTGTACCCTGTTGTCAATCATGACAAAAAGGGGGAGAAAATGTGGTTTCTTTTTAAGATTCTACATGTTAGGAGGAGAAATACATGCCTTTGTAAGAGGGAGTTGTGTTTCATCTTGTTAGGGGAAGTGTTGACCACCTTGTTGTTTTAGAAGCTTCTTTTAGTTTCTTGTACATCGGTCTTGTGACCATTTTTACATACATTGTGCTTATCTTTGATATATATATATATATATATATATATGATGTATGTTTTCTTTACTTATCTTTACATGTGTTGTTTCTTCTCTATCTTTATACGCATGTTTCTTTATGTACGCAATCTTTATTTCTGTTTCACATGTGATGCCTTGATGAGTTTTATTTAAGTGTTTCAAAAAGACAAGTTGTGAAAGTCTATCATGCTGTGAACTCTTTTCTTGCAAATTTTTTCAAGAGTTTGTAGTAGGGATAGATTTATTTTGTAATATAACAAGTGATTATGAGTTAAGTAATTTAAGACTTCTCTCATGATTAGTTGTTTTGTTGTGGTTTTGTCATGGATTGCCAAAGAGGGAGATTGTTAAGAATATATTTTATGTAATTGGCTAATCTTTTGACAAAATGCACTTTACTTATAATTGGGTAAATCTAGGATAGGTTTAGTACTTCAAGAAACAAGAGTTCAAGTCAAGTATTAAAGTCATAAAGATTGGACCAAGAAACAAGTGAAGAAAAACTGTTCATTAAAACTCGACAGATATCTTGACCAAAACAATATCTATTGAGATTTAAGAACGAAGCTCAACAGAAGCTAAATTTGTCGAGATCTACGAAATCAAAATTTCTAGATCTGATTTTTGGCCCTAGCTGACATGTATGTATAGGGTTTCTTTTCTCATAACCCTAGACATATATAAGGCTTATTTTAAAGGCTGTTATACATGGAGAACACATGCATTGAGGGTCTTGACATAGTGCCTTGTTCTCTCTGAAAGAAGCTACTGCGTTTTTACTCCAACGAGTTTTGTAACCAAGTACTTCTTGATTTTCATTGTTGATGAAGTGAAGAACTTTGTAGTTAACAACATCTTCAAGTTGCTGGAGTTAGTCATGTACTGGGATCCGTGCAAAAATGTGGCGTTCATATTTTGAAGAATTCAGAGGTTTTGAAGCGGTAGAAGGTTTCTGCTATAAGTTCATCTACGGGGATTGTAGAGTCTAGAGACAAAAGTTTTGTACTAGATCTGAAACTTCTCTTTACTATCGTGAATTGCTTTCGGGAATGTTTCCTCCCAGGTTTTTTGCTGTGAAACTAGTTTGTTTCATTAGTTTTCCTGAATCATCATATCTTGTCTTATTTACTATTCCTATGTGCATGATATTGACATGATATTGATCTTTGTTTGTTTTAATAAGGTTTATTCATAATAAATCTAATTAACAACTTGGGTTTAAAACTTGGTAATTCTATCAATCGGGGTCTAAATTTCCCAACACTGTATTTTACCCAAAAAAAAGTAAATTTAAAAATCTAAATAAATAAAAGGAAAATTAATTGTGGTCTTCAGGCAATTGTCTTTCTATAAGAACACAGGCACACAACCACCAAACAATCGTCCCCACATCTCTTTCAGAGAAATAGCACTAGGACTTCTCAATCTGAGTTCCTTACAACTAGACCACATCTCATCACCTATCTATCAACAACCCCACAACTAATATCACTCCTTTAATCCTTAAATTCATAAGCATATCAATTCACTGGTTCACACAAACCCACATCGACCAAAAACAATCATATGGGCATGATGGAAGGTTCTTCTCCGACCACCATGGCTCCTCTTCTCCTCCAAAACCTGTTGACCACTCTATTCATCTATGTTGATAAATTCATTGTCAAAATTCACCTTCAATAAAAAAAGATATAGAGTAAGGTTGTAGCCTTAGGCTACAATCAATTTTGTTGCTAATCTTTGTTATTCAAAAAGATATGGCAGATATGGAGCACATTTAATGGGCCAGAATATTTTTTATTCTTCATGAATCTAATTTTAATTGATAAATTTTGAAAAACTTAAATGAGAATGGTATCATGTATGGCATATAAAGAGAGACATCAATTAATAAGTTTCTTTGTCCATAACAAATTTGAAAGGGAAAAATAAGTCAAGTGTTGTGTAGCTTAACTAGTTAGCATATTTTGGTATTTCTAACGAAGATATCTAATATTTAAAATTATTTTAAAAGATAGAAGTAAAATTTTGGGTTAACTGGTAAATTAAAAGTTTCATGTATTTGAATAAGAGATTTGAAGTTCAATTTCACCTACACAAAAAACTAATTGGCGATCTCACAATAAAGAGAAATCAAATTGAATCTATCCCTCTTAAAAAAAAGGGTAAATTACACTAACCTACCTTGAGGTTTAGGGTAATGTCAAGCACATCTAAAGCTTCTTAAAAAAGAAAAAACCAATTTGGTCCTTGAAGACAAACTGCATGTAACACCGTTTGTTTTAGACCTAAAGAATTTATTTACTTATTTATTTTTTAATATCTTTTCTCCATTCTTTCTTCTTTTTTATGAGAGAGAGAGAGAAAAAAAAGAAAAAAGAAAAAAAGGGAACTCGCGTGTGGCAGTCATTATCCCATGCCCCATGGTACATTTAGGTAAGCTCATGGGTACCACCAGCTCAAGCCGGAGCTCGAAGACCCCGAACTTACACACACCCTAGGCTTTATTGGTTTTTGGGACTTGCTAGAATATGCAATTACAGTCCTTGCGGGAACTCGAACCTAGGATGTGATGAAGGCAATGAAGCCTTAGCAGTTACTAGGGGTGGCAAAGTAAGCCCAAACCCATTTGCCCACCCAACCCACCCACTCACCCACATCTAAATGGGCATAAGACCCAAATCAAAAACATCCAATTATTAGTTGGATTAAATGGGCATAAACCCAATTAGACCCAATAATTATTGGGTTTTAACTAAAAACTCATTGAACCCAAAAACAATATACCCCAAATTCAACCCAGTCCTTCCCACAAAAAAAAAAAAAAAAAAAAAAAACCCAGCCCTCAAGTTTCATAAGTGTTTCATTTTCCCTCATTTTCTCGGCTTCCAATCACATCAAAACTCTTCAAAGCTTCAGCAGATTTCTGAGTTGTTCGCTAGAATATTCACGTTATCTCTTTCCGGTCACTCCAACACTCATTGGTAAGCTTCGAATCTCGGATTTGGTTCCTCTCTTTAGTTACTCAAAAGACTTCTTTTGCTTTCCTTTGTTTTCTCCATTACCAAACAGTGATTCGTGTGGCACTAGACAACAATCGTAGGACAGTGATTCGTGTGGCCCCAGGGATTTACAAGCAACTTGTGTACGTGCCAAAAACCAAGAACCTTATTACTTTGGCTGGCCTTAGACCTGAGGACACTGTTCTCACTTGGCACAACACGACCACCCAGATCGATCACCACTAGGTTTTTTTTTTTTTTTTTTTTTTTTTTTTTTTTTTTTTTTTGCACTACTATATCATATATATGTGCTAATACCCCATCTGAGTTTAACTTTTATGTTTGGTTTTTGTAGGGAGCTAGGTTGATTGGGACTGGGACTTTTGGGTGTGGAAGTACTATTATGGAAGGAGAGGAATTTATTGTTGAGAATATCACTTTTGAAAACTATGCTCCTCAAGTAATCTTTAATTTTTTGTCAATGTTTAGCATTTCCAAGTTTTCAAATTTATTGGCTTTTCTTGTTACTGAGTTTTGGGGGTTTTTTAGGTGATAGGTAAGTTGGAATTTTTGGATCAAGGTTTTGCCACCATACACTTGCACTACTAATTGCCACTTGTCAACCATTCAATTTGCTAAAGTTGACTAGTTGCTTTTTTTAGTTTCCAAATACCTACTTCATCACCAAAACAACTAAAAATTAACAAAATAAATAGAATAAGAGAAATGCAAATCTTCCATTATAAATTTATAACTAGTTTGGTCATTTTTTTGGGTATTAGGGGGTATTTTGGTTATTTTATGGGTTTTATGAGGTATTTTGGTAATTTTTGGGTATTTTGGTAATTTTAAGGTTTCGGGGATATTTTGGTCATTTTTTTGGGTTTCGAGAGTATTTTAGTCATTTTTTTGGTTCAGGGTATTTTGGTAATTTTTTGGTTTTCGAGGGCATTTTGGTAAAATTTTGGGTTTGGGGGGGTATTTTGGTCATTTTTTGGATTTTGGGGGTATTTTGGTAATTTTTGAAGATTTTAGAGTACTTTGGTCATTTTTACTTTAGTAGTATTTTGGTAATTTTGATAATTGGGTAATTGGGTGAGTTGGGGTTTACCCATTATAATTGGGTTGGGTTGAATTTGGGTTAGAAACAATTAGTTAAATAAGTTCTAATAGGTAAATGAGTTTCATATATCCAACCTAATTATGTCTACCCCAAACCCACCTATTTGACACTCCTAGCAATCACTTACCAGTTTTACCACACCTACTCGTGGTTCCACTCTTTCTTTTTATCCTCACAATCAATACCACACCTCCACACACTTGGCCTTATCCATATCTCTTATTTCTTTTCATTTTCCTCTCTTTCTCTCTTGATTCTCTTTTATCTCTTTCTAATTTCTTTTCCTTTGCTAGGCCAAATTTTACCCTCGTGGATCTTCTTTCTCCCATCTCTTCTTCTCTCATGTTTCTAATGCACAAATGGCCTTCCACGCCGTTAATGGTTAAAGGATTAAATTGGACATTTTAAAGAAGTTTTGGATGCTTTTAGCATTATCCTAAACCTCATGGTACGTTACCGTATTTTACCAAAAAAAAAAACAAATTAAAATCTAAATAAATAAAAGGAAAATTAATTGTGGTCTTCACGCAACTGTCTTTCTATAAGAACACAGGCACACAGCCACCAAACAGTTGTGCACTTGTACCCCACATCTCTTTCAAATAAATAGCATTAGAAATCTCAATCTCAGTTCCTTACAACCAGGCCACATCTCACCACCTATCCATCAACAATCCCACAGCCAATATCACTCCTTCAGTCCTTAAATTCATAAGCATATTCACTGATTCACACAAACCCACATCGACCAAAAACAATCATATGGGCATGATGGAAGGTTCTTCGCCGACCACCATGGCTCCTCTTCTCCTCCGAAATCTGTTGACCACTCTATTCATCTATGCCGATAAATCCGTTGTCAACATAGCCGAAAAATACAAACTCCTCGAACTCATTCGCTACACTTTAATCGCTGCCTTCCTTTTCCTTCTTCGTATTCTTCCTTCTTTCTTTCCTTCCCTCCTCAACCCTATTCCCCAAAACCCTACTACAAAGACGACTGACAATAACTACGTGCCCACAGGCGATTCGGGTATTTCTCGAGCACTTTCACAGCTTCTGTCCATAGTTAATGACATCCCAGTTAGCTCTAGAAAGTATGAAGTTGTTCGATCTTTAGCAGAGAAGCTTCTTGATGAGAATAATAGGGAAGGTTCAGAGGCTTTACGTGAAGTCAACCGTAAGGTACTTTCATTGGCTTTTGATAGGACTCTTACTCAGCTTGAAGCCGCTGTGGTTGAGCAAGGGGGTCACGAGGACCGAGCTGGGGATGGCGGCTCTGGTTCTGGACCGGTCGAGTATAGTTTAAGCTGGGTTTTGAAGGTGGTTCGGAGGTTCGGGATTAGTAAGAAGAGCCCGGTTGGGATGAACGGGTTGGAGCCTTGTTCGGGTGAGAAACTGGCGGCTGAGTTGTTGTGGTTGGCTCAGAAGTTGGTGGCTTGTGGCTGCGCGGAGGAAGCTGTTTCCAAGTGGGCGGTGGCGTCGAATTTGGCTTGGTTGGGTCTTTGGGCTCAGCCTCGGCTACAAGGTTCCCTTGTAAAGATCTCAGGTATATTATTTTTATTCTCTTTCTAAAATTTCTAGAATATGATTAATATGCTTTGCCTGAATTAGATTATCGGAGTTTACTGTTATTGTCTTATTGGTTCATTGTACTTAAAATAAATCCAACACAAATATGTCTAAAATAGTAAAGTTTTAAAATGCTATATGAAAGACAAAAGTTTGTTATAAGAGTGATTTTGGAAAGTGCCTTTTGCCGTGTTTTTCAATGAGTGTGTTTTTTTTCTTTTGGTTGTTATGTACTGTTTACAAGACTCTTAACTATTTTATTTTTTTTGGTAAAAATAATTTTAAAATTGAGTCTCATAGTATTATTTATATTTTTAAAAATTATTTTGTTATAGTGTTTTCAATTCTCAACAATAAACAGTATCTAAACAAATCCTAAGTCTTAAATATATTACATTAAAATATTTAATTAAATTAAAAACACAAATATGCATTGTCATCTCAACAACTATGCTTAAGTATATATTTTTTTGTCCTATATAAATGAAAGTAGATGAATATAATTTAAAATAGATCTATATAAATTAAAGTACACGAATATAATTTAAAATAAATCCCGACAAACGAATCAAAAGTGAATGCAGGAATGAGCTTCAACCCTACTCTGATAGGGATATAAAGCAAATATGTTAATGTTTGGGGATAAAAGTAAAGCTTTAGAACTATACAGTGTAATTTTCAAATTAATTAATTATGGCTGAATGTACCAAGTGAGTACCCACAGTAATTAGCTAGGCTATACTGACACGATTCTCAAAAAATAAAAGGAGTTATACTAACGTAAGTAAAAAGAAAAAAAAGTTAAGTACGTATAAAAGTAATTGACAATCAATTATAGCTTATTACATTAGTTTATTATACTTAATATTAAAATTAGTTGTAAAGATTTTTGTTGTAATGTTATTAAATCTGTTAATACTCCCACTAAGAGTGAAGAGAATGAAAAATTAATAATTGAATTGATAAATCAAATTCAAAATCCTGAATTACAAAAAGAATATTTAGATAAGTTTAAGAAAAATTTGATACTTGCGTAAAAATATTCGAGCATGTAAATTTAAAATTGATTAGATTACAAATACAGAAGATATGCGAGGGACATATACAAGTCTAAGATTATTATTTAGTATTGTTCTGACGGCTCTTGCGAGAGAATATGCTTCTTCGATGACTTATTCGTATGGGTATTATTGGTGCGTAAATTTATGTGTCACTTGGGACAAAGTCTATGTAATGCTTGAGGATTGGTTTGGTCATTAGTTTGGTGGTCCTTGTTCAACTGCTTTCCGGACATGTTTATGAATTGTATTTGTCTTCAACTCTTCATGTATTGTAGTACCTTTACTCGATCAGGATTATTTAATCAGACCTTAATTATTTTCTCATCATCAGGCATGGAAGTGAAGATTAGTTCTAATTTGGGATTTATTTATTTTAAGTACAAGTTTTAATAGGGATCGGCGGCTATTGCCATCTTGATTTGACTTTTCAACCAAGGAAGATTGTTAGAAAATTGAAAATTCCACTAGATTTGGGGTGCACGACATTCTAATTACAATTATACGGTATACACGGTTTTAAGGTTCCTTCCTTCATTCTCAATCTTTTTCCACCAATGCAACACATTAGATGAAAGCAATGCCAACTTTGTTAAAACTTGGACCATATCGTTTAAAGTTAAAAAAAAAAAAAAAAAAAAAAAAAAAAAAAAAAAAAAAAAAAAAAAAAAAAATCAAAGATTGGGCATGAGATGTGACTGTGCTTAATTAAAATACATTTTCATCTCATAAGAAAAAAGTAACATAGTTGAATTTTAAGAGGAAAACCTAAAAAACAGTATTACCTAAATATTGCCCATAGTTTAATGGTAAGATGTATCACATATTTACTATGCGTAGAGTTCATTCAATTTCAAGTTGTTGTTATAAAGAGACTAATTGTGATGTCCAAATTGATTTTTTTTTTTTTTTTTTTTGTCAAATTGACGTTTAGGAATACTATACAAACTAAAATTGATGAGTTGTCAATTATACAAATAGTAATTCAACTTTTTATTTATCATGATGTTGACATAGATCCCCCTCAAAAAAAAAAAAAAAATGATGTTGACATAGATCTGTCGCCTCGCCCACTCTTCTTGAAATAGATACCTAAGGTTTGAAATACTAAACTATCTAATTATTGCAGCATTCTTGTTCAAGCAAGCCAAAAATTTGGGACTCTATGAAATTGAAGAAAGCAAGAAAGAGCAACGAAGGCAAACAAAGAAGAAGATGCTCTTATCATGGCTACCATTGCTATGTAGAGCAAGCAATGGCACAGATGTGCCAATTCTAAGCATGAGTGAAAGAGTTGAGCTGGAGAGAGTGTTGGAAGAGAGCATAGAGATGCTGGAACAAGAGGAGGACCAAGAGCAGGTTTTGTCTTTGTGGCTTCACCATTTCACACATTGCCCCTCCTCCGATTGGCCCAACCTCCATGCCTCCTATACTCGCTGGTGTAATGCTTCTCGGAAGCTCTTAGTCCTCCAATGAAAAAAAAGAACTCATATTCTGAATAGATGATTATTATTTATTTTAACTAGGAATAGATAATTATTTTTGGCATGGTCAATTTTTACTTTTAATTGGTAAGAATTGAAGTGTAGCTATGTAAAAAGTATTGGACTATTTTTTTTTTTTTTTTGAGAAAGAACTTATGAAATTTCATTAACGTAAATGAGTTACATCCAATTGTAAAAATTGAACAATATGGGATAGAACATCTTCCATCCAAACTTGAAAATCTGGTATGCGTAAAGCATATTTGGCCAGATTATGAGCTACACTATTGCCATTTCTCTTAACATGAGAATACAATACTCTTCTAAATTTTTTTCCATACTCTTTCACATCTTCAACCAACAGACCCCACGGCAGTAAGTTTTGTTCTTGTGCCTTCAACGCTTGAATTAAGTTCAACGCATCACCTTCAAGGACAATATTTTGGAAGCCAAGCTCTTGTGTGAAGGACAGAGCCTTCAATGCAGCCAAAGCTTCCATATCTTCTGCCTTAAACAGTTGATTTAGTTTCTCTGCACAAGATGCCAAAACAGCACCCTCCGAGTCTCGAATCACTACTCCCACACTAGACAGCCTTGAGGATTCGGCATTTGCTCCATCAAAGTTTATTTTAACAAAACCGTTTGGCGGTGCCGTCCATCTATTTCCCCCCCTGCCGCTACACCCCACTTGTACTTCTAAAACTTGCAAATCAGCTCTGTATTGCACCAGACTAGTCCGTGCATTTGCATCAACTTGATGAAGCGGGCTGGACTGCAACATTAACCGTGCTTTGTTCCTCTGGTTCCATACTCCCTATGCCGTAAAAGCTAGAAGTTCCAGGGATTTACCTTCATCTGTCATCCATAGTAGCAGCTCCTTGATAGTGACAAAGCCGACCTCATACCGGAATCCCCACATACTTTGATCTGACCACACCACATCCAGTTCCTGGCATAACCATAATGCGTGAAGCGGGTCCTCCACAACACTTTTACACCCCTCACACGTTGGGTCTTCAAGGATCTTTCTTCGCATCAAAGCTTGTTTGGTTGGCAAAGCATAACAGCAAGCTCTCCAAAGAAAATTTTTTACCTTTGGGGGAGCTCGCATCTCCCAAATTTTTTTCCACATCCGCTTCTCACAGATTGGTGGTGTTTGCAGATTTGATTCCATCTCCGCCTCCTGTTTAAGAAATCTATAACCCGACTTACAAGAGTAATTTCCTGTTGGAGAATACGACCAATAAAGAGTATCCTCTGCTGCATTACGGCTGAGTGAGATTTTCTTTATTAAGTCTGCATCTTCAGTCACAAACAACCCATCCACCAACTCTTCATTCCACCTTCTTGTGATTGGATCAAAGAGAGTAGCTACTGTATGATCCTCAAAGTTCTCCAAGGGACAAATCGGCAGTTGCGTTGGGTGTTTTCTTGGCAACCAACGTTGCTGCCAAATGTTTATTTTTTCTCCATTACCTATCCTCCATAAAGCCCCTCTTTGAATGATGTCTCTACCTTTAAGGATACTTTTCCAAGCATATGACCCCATCTTAGAGTCGATAGCCTCCATAATTGTTGAATTTGGGAAGAAACGAGCCTCAAATACTTTGTAAAAAAGTGATGATTTATCATGCAATAGCCTCCAAGCTTGCTTTGCAAAGAGTGAGTCATTGAACATAGCAAGATCTCGAAAGCCCATACCTCCAATAGTTTTCAATTTTGTCATTTCCTCCCATTTAACCCAATGGATTTTTCTTCGATCACCTCTTTGGCCTTACCAAAATTTCTTGATTAGAGACTCAATCTCATTGCACAAACCCAATGGCAATTTGAAACACCCCATAGTGTAGGTAGGGATGGCTTGTATGACTGCCTTTAGGAGTACTTCTCTCCCCGCTTGCGAAAGCAATTTAGCTTCCCACCCTTGAAGCTTCCGCCATACCTTCTCTTTTATGTAATTAAAACTTTCTTTTTTACCTTTTCTAACCAAGGAGGGCAGCCCAAGGTATTTTTCATAGTGCAAGATTTCAGGGACTCCAATGGCCACCTTGATTCCATGCTTCTCCTCCTTTGGTACAGACTTATTAAAGAACAGTGAGGTTTTACTTCTATTCATTTTTTGTCCTGAAGCTTCCTCATACTCCTTAAGTATATTCAAAACCTTCCCACACTCCTCCATTGTTGCCCTGCAAAAAATCAAACTATCATCTGCAAAGAGCAGATGCGTTAGTTTTGGACCCCTCCTACAAAGGGAGTATCCATGGATTTCACCTTGTAAATCTGTCTTTTTAATTAAGCCATTCAATCCTTCCGTACAAAGAAGAAATAGGAAAGGAGAGAGTGGGTCTCCTTGCCTAATTCCCCTTGTAGGAAAAATCATCCCACATGGATCACCATTCACCAACACCGAATATGATACAGTTTTCACATAACCTATTACAAGATTTATCCACCTCTCCCTAAAACCCGTCTTTCTCATTACCCCCTCCAAATACGACCACTCCACCCTATCATACGCTTTACTCATATCTAATTTTAATGCCATATACCCATAGTTACCTCCCCTAAAGTTTTGTAAGCTGTGTAAGGTTTCAAAGGCCACCAGAATATTGTCAGAAATCAAACGACCTTTAGTGAATGCTAATTGGTGTTCAGTGATAATGGATGAAAGAATTTTTTAAGGCAATTTGCAAGAACTTTAGAGTAGATTTTGTAAAGGACATTACAAAGACTAATGGGGCGAAACTGGTGGGGAAATTCAGGGGAGTGTAATTTCGGCACAAGAGTAATAAAAGTATGGTTCAGATTGGTTGGTATTGTACCTGAATTTAACCAAGACAGAATGGAAGAGGCGACATCCTGGTTAACCATGCTCCAAAAATGTTGGTAGAAGAGCGGGGGCATACCATCCGGGCCAGGAGCTTTGAGGGGCGCCATTTGTTTGAGGGCAATGGCAACTTCACTTGCCTCAAACTCACGACACAAGTCACCATTCATCTCCTCATCTATCAGTGGTGGAATACAATCCAAAGCCCCAGTGGATACAATCCCCTCTGAAGCAGTAAATAGAGACTTGAAATAGTTGACCATAACTTCACCAATCTCTTCCTGTCTGGTTCTCCATACTCCTGCCTCATCTCTGATACCCTGCAATGAATTTTTCCGGAATCTCCTAGTAGCACAACAATGGAAATATTTAGAGTTTTTGTCCCCTTCATTAGCCCATAGGATTCTAGACCTTTGAGCCCACATCGTGGCTTCCCTATCCTGCATCACCTCAATTTCTTTTTTAATTTGCCTGACCCTAAAATTATTTCCACTCACCATGGCTACCCTTTCTTCTTTAGCTAGGGATTTTTTCAATCGGTTCAACTCCATCCTAACATCACCAAAAACATTTTTTTCCCATATCCCTAAAATTATTGGACTATCTTTTGGTAGGCTGTATATATCTTCTACTTAATTATATAAACAAATAATGTGCATAGTCTATTGATCAAACAATGATCCCATGACAAAAAAATAGAAAATTTAAAATTAATAACTTTCAGTGAAGAACATTTAGAAGAGTTACGAAAGAAACAAGAAGTAAAGAAAGAAGAAATTTATAAATTGTCAGAAATCAAAATTTTCCCCGCAAGAGTTTTCGTACAATTTAGAGAAAATACCATGGCAAAACTATCTTTCAAGTGATGGATTAATAAATCTTAGTTTATTTGATAAAAACTAAAATTGCTAGATGGAAGAAAAAAAATACCCTTAAATACATAAAAGCTATGAAATGGGTATAGTTAGGTTCTGACTTAAGTACTGTTGAAAATAATTGAACCAGTGGTGATATTGGAAGGATAGGTCTTAGAGTCTAATTTTGTGTTCTGTGTCAATTCAATTTCTTAATTTTGATGCAAGTGTTTATTACTCATTGCAAAAATTGAGGAAAATAAATAGGCGTAAATGCACTTTTATTCCCTATATTTTGACTCTATTTCTATTTTGATTCTTATTTTTTTATTTTACCACTTTTAGTTTTTAAAATGAAAAATTCATTCCATTTTGGTTCCTTTCACAATCTCCCTAACAGAAATATCCTATGGAAGTGTACTATTGGCTCACTAAACACTGACGTGATTAATAAAATAATATTAAAAAATTTATTTGGCATTTAATAAATGCCACGTTAGCATTTTAATTAAAACAAATTAAAATATTTTTTCTCAATTTTCATTTGAATTGAAATAAAATCAACAATGAAAATTTTGTAGCATCTCTCAAATTTTCATATTCACTAACGTCTAATGCTCATCATCCCCTTCTTCTACTCTATCCTTATTTCTCCTCCACTTCTTTCTCTCCCAAGATTTTACAAACCCATATTTGGAGCTTTCACAACTGTCAAAGCTATGGCAGATTGGCATTGTAGACCTTATGGTGGCAGATCGGACCTTGTGACTCTTCCCAAAGTTACAGAAAACTTCATGTGGACTAGATCTATTAAATAAATGAGAGTAAAATGGGGGTAGGATGGGATTGGTTACAGTATTTGCTCCTTAGGGCCTGGCTCGGGTATCCATGAGTGGGTTGAGGCATGAATCTTGTCCAGCCACCGAAAAGAGAAAAATACATCTACAATTTTGAATCTCAATACTACCTTTTTGAGAATATATGGGAATCAATGATAGTGTAACGTGATGGTTTTGTCCTAAATTTTCAATGAACATACATGTGGCAAGAACGTCCAAAATAATTCCATGAGAAAGTTCTGGGTAATTGCTGCTGTCCATGAGATTCGTCTAGGATTTTTTTATTTTATTTTATTTTATTATTTTTTTTTTTCAGTGGGTTTTGGGGCTGTTTCTAAGTACTTTTTGGTGGCTTTTCTGTAGATTTTTTTATGAGTATTTGAGTTTTTTTATTTTTTTATATGAAGAGGGTAGAGATGTGAGAGGAGAAATCTTAGGACCTGTTTGGTTAAATGAGTGGAAAAGTGGGAGGATAAAAAAGTGAAAGGATAGAAAAAATTTTAATTAATTTTTTTTTTTTTGTTTGGTTGGGAGTAGAAAAGTGAAAGGATAGAAAAATGTGTTTGTATAAATTTACTCATATACCCTTATTATAAAATGAAGCCCTATTAAAACAAGAAGAGTGACAAAAAAAAAAAAAAATCACCCAAATCTATTAGGAAATAAAAAACCATATCTAGAAAAAAAAATCATGTCTAAAAAAAAACCAAAAACAAAAAACAAAAAATCACAAAGAAAGCAAACGAGAAAAAGAAAAGTAAAAAAAAAAAAGAAGAGCAACTGGACGAAGCTGCCCAGGAAATCAAAAGAAAAAGAAAAAAGAAAAAAAAGGAAGAGGCAATGGCCAAAAAAAAGAAAAAAAAAAAGAAAAGGGCAAAGGCAACGTATAGACCAGACGAGGACTAGACAAAAAGAAAAAGAAAAAGGAGCAACGGATTGGACAGGCCCATGTGTAAGTGTTCATTGGCATTTTTTTCATTTATCTATTAAATTCCTCTCACTCAATTTTCTTTTTATTTTGGAGAGAAAATATTTTGGTAGGTCCAGAGAGAAAACACCCGGACCTCACCAATTTTTTTCCCTCCCCTCCTTCCAAACAAACACCTACCAAAAAAGTTTTCCTTCCTATTTTCTCTCCAAAATTTTTCATCCATCCTATTTTACCTCCAAACAAACACACCCTTAAAGACTGAGAGTTTTTTTTTTTTTTTTGGTTTTTTTTTAGTGGAGTTTTTGCTGGTTTTGGTGGTGTTTGGTTGGATGTTTTTGCTGGTAATTTGTGTTTATCTTGTCGGTAAATTTATTTTTTTATGGGTTTGTGTTCCTGTGATTAAATTTTAAGGATTTGTATTCTTTCTTATTCATGTTTAAAATGAAACTACATCTGAATTCTTGTGTATTTTGGGTTCTAATTTTTTTTTTGTTTTTTTATTTTGTTAAAATTGATAAATTAATTTTAAAAAATCAAAAGTTGATGTGGATGCTAATGTGTCTTTTTTAATCATTATTTTATGCTGATGTGACATTTTTTAATACTCCCTCCGTCCTAGTTTGTTTGTCCTCTATTTCATGTTGGGATATCCCAAAATATTGTCCTATTTCTAAAAATAAAAGTCATTAATTTACTAATGTTCCTATTATACTCCTACTTTATTTTCAAAATTATTTGAAAAGAAAACTAACAAATATTTAAAAAATCAATCTAATTGAGGCACATTTTTAGTTGTCTCATTAAGAATAACTATTTTTTTAAAAGAAAGATGATAAATTTATTTAAAAGTAGTTTTGTAAACTTATACATTTTTATAAAACAGACAAGACAATAAATGATAATTACTTAAAAAGTTTAACTTTTTTAACAGGATAAACAAATTGAGACGGAATGAGTATTATTTTATGAGTAATGCTACAGACACAATCTATTTTATAACATTTTTACAAAATGTTGATGTGACTAACCTCTTATTAGTTTTTATTTAGGCCCATTATTAATATCATTTTTTCATTTACCAATAATCATTTACCACATTAGCAGTTTGTAAAATTTTTTGTAAAATAGTTTGTATTTCTAGTATTATTCTTATTTTATTGGTTACATCAATATTTAATGTGCCAACAGTACACTTTATCTACTATGTAGGATATTTTTGTTAGTGAGATGATGATAGGGACCAAAATAAAATGTGTTTTTCATTTTAGTGACCAAAATAGAAATAAGATTAAAACGTAGGGACCAAAGTGCATTTACGCCAAATAAATATCAGTCATTCTTCATCCATTACTTTGAAATTCGGTGGATTTATTAATTTTGAAAGACCTTTATTTATGGTGATCACGTTTGGATCGTAATATTAATTTTTACTCATTAATCGTGTATCACCCATCCAACCCAAGAAGGCACCATGTGAGCCGCACTGCCAAATAAATCAAAATAGAGTCTAGTCTGGACAATCTAGACTCTGGTAGAAGGCACCATGTGAGCCGCACTGCCTAAGTCTATCCCAATCAACGAGAGTGACACATTGATGCAGTCCCTCCGTTCAACACCATCTAGTACGTCTCATTCTGTCAGCATCTCTCCCTTTCTTACTCATTTCTCTACTTTACTCTTATTTCTTTAATTTCTCCCTATCTAGCTGGATGATTTGGAATAAGCGGAATGAGGCTCGTTTCGGTACTCTACGACCTGATCCCTTTTCTAGCCATGTCTGCTGCAGCCCATGCTTTAGAATATTTGAAAGCTAATTATGGAGTTTTGTCTTGAGGAATAGTTAGGTAGTCTTGTTTTTTCTTTGGCATTCCTTGTTGTAACTTATTTGTTTATAGTTGCTGTTTTGTTGGTGAAGAGAAAGTTATCTAGCTAGTACAAGTTTAGTATGCATGATTGTTTTTTGATGCTGCATTACTTTGTATAAACTTATTCTTTCTTTGAATAAATTTCTGCCGTTTATTTCCCAAAAAAAAAAAAAAAAAACTCTTTAATCTTTACCTACCTTCTTTTTTTTTTGAGAAAATAATCTTTACCTACTTATGTGTTGAATGGTTGACAGTTTGTACTGTTATCATTGTGATTTTTTCCTTTTCTTTTTTTTTTTAAAAATTTTTATTTTTACATAAAGGAAAATCGGACCTAAGAATATTGCATTGAGAATAACAAAAGTCAAATGCTTGTACAATGCTATCGGTATTTTGTCTTTTATTTTTATTTTTAATTTTAATTTTTTTGACATTATGAATAGTGTCTACTTGAGCATTTCTTTTCTAGTCATGTTTGCTGCAGCCCATACTTTAGAATATTTAGAAGCTAATTATGGAGTTTTGTCTTGAGAAATAGTTAGATAGTCTTGTTTTTTCTTTGACATTCCTTGCTGTAACTTATTTATTTATAGTTGTTGTTTTGTTGGTGAAGAGAAAGTTATGTAGCTAGTACAAGTTTAGCATGCATGGTTGTTTTCTGATGCTGCATTACTTTGTATAAATTTCTGCCGTATTTAAATTTCTGCCGTTTATTTCCAAAAAAAAAAAAAAAAAAAAAAAACTCTTTAATCTTTACCTACTTATGTGTTGAATGGTTGACAGTTTGTACTGTTATCATTGTGATTTTTTGCTCTTTTTTTTTAATTTTTTTTTTTTTTTTTTACATAAAGGAAAATCAGACCTAAGAATATTGCATTGAGAATAACAAAAGTCAAATGCTTGTACAATGCTATCAGTATTTTGTCTTTTATTTATTTATTTTTTTTAAATTTTTTTGACATTATGAATAGTGTCTACTTGTGCATCTCTTTTCTAGCCATGTCTGCTGCAGCCCATGTTTTAGAATATTTGGAAGCTAATTATGGAATTTTGTCTTGAGGAATAGTTAGATAGTCTTGTTTTTTCTTTGGCATTTCTTGCTGTAACTTATTTGTTTATAGTTGTTGTTTTGTTGGTGAAGAGAAAGTTATGTAGCTAGTACAAGTTTAGCATGCATGGTTGTTTTTTGATGCTGCATTACTTTGTATAAACTTATTCTTTCTTTGAATAAATTTCTGCCGTTTATTTCCAAAAAAAAAAAAACTCTTTAATCTTTACCTACGTATGTGTTGAATGGTTGACAGTTTGTACTGTTATCATTGTGATTTTTTCCTCTTTTTTTTTTTTTTTTTTTTTTTTTTTTTTTTTTTTTTTTAATTTTTAATTTTTACATAAAGGAAAATCGGACCTAAGAATATTGCATTGAGAATAACAAAAGTCAAATGCTTGTACAATGCTATCGGTATTTTGTCTTTTATTTTTATTTTTATTTTTAATTTCTTTGACATTATGAATAGTGTCTACTTGAGCATCTCTTTTTATTTTTTTAGAATAACACTATTTATAGAAATTAGGGAGGTAAATGAACCAAGCTGACTAGCTAGGTCAAGTTTTAAAAAATTCAGGCTTGTTTATTTCATCTTATTTCGAACACAAGTCGAGCTCAAGCTCATTACTAAACAATATTAAATATTCAAACTTGGTTCATATGCCTATTAAGCAAGCTCGAGCTTGTTCGCGAGCTATTTGGACACATATAAATGTGTAGTATTATTAATAGTTAATTGAGCCATCATGTTCACGAGTTTCTTCACGAACACATTATTATGTTTAATCTTGACTTGTTTAATAATCGAGCATAAAGTTGGACATGAGTCTTGCTTGTTTACTAAATAAAAGAACATAAACAAACTTTTTCTCAAGTTGAGTTGAGTTGAGTTGTTCATAAAGAACTTGATTCGTTTACGGTCTTAATAGAAGTTATGACTTATATCAGTACACGTATTATAGAAAAATAACCATCATTGTTTTCACATGGACCCTTCATTTTTTTTTCCCTAAAACTCAAATCAGTTATATCCGTACTCGTATTATAGAAAAATAACCATATTGTAGCCAACCAAACTCAAAATTCATTCACATCAGGTCATACAAAGTTTTGTAAAAATACATCGTTGCTACTATAACCATGTAAATTTATACCAGTATTACTCATTTTGCATTTTATTTTTTATTCTTTCTTTTTTTCTTTCTTTATATATATATATATATATATATAAATATCTATCTATCTATCTATCTTGAGAATGAAGGAAGAGAGTGGATGATTGTTGTTGTATGTGAAAAAAGAGAGCCAATTAAAAAAATCAAGAAAAATTGATTTTTTAAAAAAAATGTAGTGTAAAATAAATAATTTGATGTGAGGTTTTTGAAAAGTGAGTAAGTAAAATAGAAAAAGTAAGTTCTTATTGTAAAATAGATAGAAATTTTTGCATGAGCTAATTTGAATGCTCTCATAATTGATCATATAAAAGTTGTGACATAAATTTTTTTACTGTACAAGTAATTATTCAATGTATCAAGAGTACAATAAATGCGTATTCCCCCTCTCATATAATATTGTAGTTTACTAATTAAATTTATGGTTAGTTCTATTGTTCAAGTGAAAGAGGGGAGAACGAATTTATTGTGCTACCAAAACATTGAATAATTATATTATCCTTAAACTAGTGCATTGCATAATGAGAGTTAATGAGTTATTATTAGGGGGTGTGCAGCGAACTTGCCTACCCACCAAAACTGACTCGATCCAACTCAACCCGTCAGGTTAGGTCAGTTTTTAAGGGTTGGTGGGTTGGGTTGGATTATGAATTTTTTTTAACAATAGGTCGGATTGGGTTTGGATCATAAGATTCACAAATCTGTGTAACTCGACCCAATCCACCTATATTTAATATATTTAAAATTTAAAAAATATTATATAATTCTGTTATTTACTTTTTTTTGCCACTCTTTTGAAATAAAACCCAAACCCTAAGTTCTCCTTGTATAGTTTTTGTTTGTTTGGTGTTATGCTAATAATTATTTAGTTATAAGTTTGTTTTTATTTGTGATGTTGTTCTGATGTTCAATTTAGTAATCATAATAATAATTAAAAAAAATCCAACCCATGGGTTCAACCTGACACAACCAGATCCAAATGGGTTGGGTTGGACTCCTGTAATGAGTTGGGTTGGGTTGGATTGGATTTTTTTTTACCCACTATGGTGGGTTGAGTTGAAAAACTCCTCAACCTAACCCATGCACACCCCTAATTGTAATAAATGAGAATGAGATTATGTGTTTTTACCTTTCTCTCAAAAGAAAAAAAAGAAGAAGAAGAAGAAGAAACATGGAGATAATGTGTAGTGGGTTCGGTTAAAATTTCAATAATAAATCATTATATTGATTTGGTGCCATTGAAACTTATGATTAAAATCTAGTTACAAATATATGGGCGTTACATTGAGTAAATATGGATAATTTTTTGAGGAAGCGCATTCCAAATTGAGAGAAATGATGCAAGCATTGAATCTTGATCCATTGAGGATTATATATATTACTTGAGCCCAGTCCATGATAAAAGAGAAACGAAACATGAGTTTATTTCTTGATGTACATAACATACGGGTCATAAGCCTAATCTATGGAGTAGAAAAAATGTGCGCCACAAGCCCATTACAGAAGTGATGAAATATGGGCCGTGAGTTCTATACTTCTATTTGCGATGTAGCAAAATATAAGCCATTCTTTTAGCTATAAGGAACATGCACAAGAAGCCGATGCCATTTGATTTGAATAGAGTTCTTGACTTGGACATAACATATGTGGTTTTTAGCCCAATTTCTTATATTGTGTTGATGTGGCCTTCAAATGGGAATTAGTATAACTTGCCCTTCCCTTACTTAAAAGTTACCATGGCTTTTGAGTGGAGTTGTGTGCTTTTGTGTTAGAACCTCTTTCCCTCTCTCTTGTGTGTGTGTGTTTGTTTCTCAAAAAAAGAAAAAAAAAAGGGAATTAGTGAACGAATAAAGAGCTGACATGTGGCTAAGACAAAATAAGATAATAAATAGCGATCTTAACACAATATACAAAAAAAATTCTCTGGAAGGTGATCCCAAGTTGTTATTGACAATCTTATGAATAAAATTAGATTTAATTACACATTCATCCCTTAACATTTTTCCCATGTTTCAAAAGGATCCTTATCCTTTGAAGTGTCTCATTTTAGTCCTTATGCTTATAAGTTCATGTAAAAAAGGTCCTGCTGTTAACTCTACTTTGATTTTATCTATCTTCAAACAGATATACAACAAGCAAACAAAGTTTTTAAATAACCAACCCTTTCCTCATTTGCTACTATAAAAATCCCTAAGATTTCTCTAAACAATCTCAACTCAAAATTAAAGCAAAACTAACATCATAGATATTTTTTGACACAAACTTAAAAGTACAAGTACTAAAATGAAACATTTCAAAATATTAGGACTGTTTTAAAACATGAGGCAGAGTTTGAGGACCAAATGCGTAATTAGATGATAAAATTCATTACTTTTGAATAGTGGCTCACCCATAGCTAATGGTAAACTAAGTTATAATAGAAATTGCTTTGAGTAAATGTCGAACTTCTCTGATGATGACAATTGAGGCTCCTGCAATCACAAAATAATTATAGCATTACTTTAGAGAGAGAGAGAGAGAGAGAGAGAGAGAGAGATTCCCCTCTTAGAGGCATTTTAGTAATTTGGTTGTGGAAAATTTAAAAATTATGTTATGGGTTCATAATTGAACTAATGGTAAGGGCTATTTGCTCATTTTCAATAGTTAAGAGGGGACATTGCTTTAATTTTATAGTTTAAGGAGGAATTGTGAACTGCCCTATAAATAAAAGGGGAGAAAATATTGTTTTGAAACCTAATCTGTTCAAAGAATCAAAAAAAATGAGAGGTTTAAGATTTTTAAGGTTAGACGGAGATTCAACTAAGGTCAAACTGTGACAAAATAAAAAAGATTTATTTAATTATATATACCAAATAAAATATTTTGTAACATAAAGACTCAAGAAGTTGACTTACTTTAATGGTTAATGTGTCATTAACAGTTTTGAGCATGGGGGACTTGGGTTCAAATCCCTATGCCATATAACTATTTTATCCAATATGAAAGAAAGGTAGAGAGGGTTGTAAACCGGAATGGAGCTGCATTTAGACCTAGGCTAGGAGGGCCATGGCCTTCCCAGTCCTTGAATTTTTTCCCCTTTCCAAAAGGTATACCTAACCTCTTTTAAGAATTTAATAAGTGCAAAATTATTAAAAGAAATGGAAATGACCAAGAAATCCTCCGTTATGATCTTTTTTTTTTTTTTTTTCAAAAAAGGTTATTACATAAATAGACACAAGTGATATTGGCGAGCTAAACACTTTGTAACTTAACTGAGACCGCATGATGTTTTTAATGGAGATATTTAAAATTGAAATTCCCTTTCTCCCAACTATTGATTTTTTTTTTTTTTTTAAATGTCATACTGTCTATATATTGAAGGCATGTGATACTATCATTCTCTATCTTTGGAATTAATTTTGAAAAAAAAAAATTTCTATAACAATCTTATTAATGATTTTATTTTCTTGACAAAAAAATGCTTCAACTTTGAGATGGGAAAATATATTATTTCATTTATTTTACTGATTTCCGTGTTAGAAATAATGAAACTGTAGGCTTACTATATATGTCCTATGTTTGGGTGTTGATATAGCTAAAAAAACCTGAACAAATTATGCTAAAAACCCATCATTTTTATTATAGTTTGATGATAAAAAATACTATTGAATAATTTCAATAGAGTTAAACTAGAGAAGTGATATTTTTATTACGAATTATTTATTTTTTTCATTTTTTTTAAAATTATATTTTTCTCACATTATCACTGTCTTAGTTATCAATTGATCCTTTTTTTTACTTGCAAAGCTTATTTTATTTTATTTTATTTTGTATAGAATTAGGTGCCCAAATAAAATATGATAACATGATTTTGTTTTTATAAAAGAATTTAAGGTAGCCTCTAATTTTGGAGTTCAGGAAACTACTGTGAAATTAAAAGAATATCAAGTTATGTTTTCATATATGATTAAAGTAAAATGTATTAAGAAACAATCATTCTATTATCTCTTTTATTTATACTTCGTTGTTAACACCAAATATAGGTTAATTTTATTTTTTATGTACTTTATTTTTGAATCTTTGTTTAATTCTTATTCTTAAATGGTGAAAAATTTATCTTAATACTTTGGCCCCTCCAAAGGGGAAATCCTAACTCTTTCCCTAATTGTAAATTTCTGTGGATATTTTTTTATTGTATCACTATATTTTACATCCTGTGAATATATATATATATATATATATATATATATATACACATACACACAAACTGTATATAAGAATTAATTAACTAGCTACATTTTTTTTTTTTTTTTTTTTGGGAGAGAATCAACTAACTGCATTTACCAAGATAGATAGTAATTAATATAGTACCTGTGATAAGTCTGCGCCTAATACTTTATTAATGAGAGATGCAATTGGACCATTGAGGCGTATTCCAGTTTTGGCCTCACGAATTTGTTGGCGTATGGAATTAAGCAAGCGGCCATAAGTTAATCCAGGTTCAGTTTGCACAGCTTGGATGAAGCAATATGTCAAGGCACCTGTTGAAGCCTTACCTGCCAAAGCCTGCACTTGGAAGTTGGATACTAAACAAATATTATCCATCCAATTAATAAAAGAATATTTTGTCTCCAAGTGTTTGCTTTCAATTATGTTTGTCAACCTTGACCATTTTCACTTTTCATAACTTCATTCTACATGGATTTAAGATTAGGAAATACGCTGTTCATAGACTTTCATGTAATTGCAATCACATATGGCACAAAAAGCTTTCTAAAAGGCGTGTATATGATCACTTGACTACCTATATATATTATATATATAATTCGCAGGGGGATTTAATCCTGTAAATCTTTATTGGGAAATATGAAAACGGGCTAGTTAAGCTATAAGACTTGTGACGGTCCAACCATTTTATATTAATTCGTCAAATTCTTTTTTTTTTTTTTTTGTTTTTTTGTTTTTTTGTTTTTGTTATTGTTTTTTTCTACATGGGACTTTCACAAACACAAGCATACCCAACAAATGCTTCTTGATGTAGAACAGACAGCACATGCCTTCCTAGAGTAGTAAGGGTGTAGGAAGTCACAATGCAAGATCAAAAGGAGGTGCTAATAGAGGCCATCGGGGTGATAGTTTTGGAATTGCATGAAATTTGGTAGGTTGAAGAGAAATGGCATTTTGATCCAGATTCATGAACGTCGCCAAAATTTAGGCGAATTCCTTCATTAAGGCTTTGAAAATAGTGTTTTTGCTATTTATAGTAATATTTGTTTTTCCTTAACAACTTTTAATTTAAAAGTCAGAATAAGGTCTCATTTGTTTTGGGACAACCCTTAAGGTCAGTAGTTTATGATTTTGCATTTAACTCAATTTTGCCATTTTGGTAAATTTCAGTATTTTGTCACCTAATCGCGTAATTAGTGCGAATTAGGATTTTAGATGTTTTATTTCTCAGTATTTATATATTTTGTAGTCGTTAGAGGCAAATCAGACTAATATCAATAAACACAGATTTTTGTCAAATTATTTCTCTGGTAGATTCTAGTTTTCTTCTCCTTGTGGATTTAGGGAAATCCCTTATGGATTCGAGGTTTACTACCAGGAACTAATAGTTTAGCTTATGTTCTATCAAGAGAGTATTGTGTGTGCTTTCTTTAGGCTTACGTGACATCATTTCTCATGCTTCAAAATAAATCAATCTAATAGCCAAGACTTCTCAATTCTTCCTTTATAATATTTTTGCAATCTCTTATGAATGCCAGCGGATCACAGATATATATTTTTATATATATATATATATATATATATATATGTAAGGACTCAATTTGTATCGATCCCAAATTGGTATTGGATTCGAACGTTAAAGGCCCAAACAATAAATTTGTAGAGAGTGGGCTAAAAGGCTAGGCCTTGGTGAATGGACAGTCGTTAGTCATGGTGTTCATGATGGTCACATAGAGGTGAACTGAGCATATCCAAGAAGACTTTATCCTCGGCACGGCCTGAGTGGCTCCGGTTTTTGAACCTCGTCCGAGGAGCTTAATGTTTTTATTATTCTTTTTACGCTAGGGTTCAATGGCCCTAGAGACCATCTCCCTTTTTGGCGTGTTTCCTCCTTCTTTTATATTGGCTTTTTTTCTCTCTCGAACGTCCACGTATAGGTTCAGCTTTAGAGGGCTGATACTAGTCTTATCAGCTCATACCCAAAGTGGTTGGGGGTGGTTGTAAAAGCTGAAGAGCATGGCTCCGTCAGGCACAAAGTACTTAATTGCAGTAATGACAGCCTTTTCTTTGTTCTCTGTCGCCACACTGTTCAGGGGTCCTTTCCCCCTTAATGCGGCCAAGACGTTTGTTGACGCATTTAATGCGGAGGTGACAGCTTTCCCTTGAACCGCTCCTACACTGTACCCCCGTGCGTGTCCTACTGTACTCGCCCTTTCTTCTGGGAGCGCTTTGGGATGCCGAGGACAGGATTGTCCTCGGCTATATCTCTAGGCTATTGGGACTTTCGTTGGATGTCCTCGGCAACGTCTCTCCTCGGCGTGGATCTTGGGCCCTAACGTAAAGTGGGCCGGGATCACAAATTCTCTAGCCCCACAATAGCCCTTCAAAATCCTGCTGTCCGGCTCCTCAGACGGAGATGAGGGTTTTGGTGACGTCGGGCCTATGTCATGGCTTGCCAAGTCTTGTCCTTCATCAATGCCGGAGCCTCTTCGTTTGCCTGGGACACGCTCCTAATTGTGAGACATTCTTTTAGTTTACCCACGCCGCATTCCTACCGTTTCGGTACACGAGGCGCGCCTATAATAAGGTCTCTTTACGAGGCGACGCAAATCCAACGGCTGAAGACGGCTTTGGGAATTAAGCGGGACTTATCTCGTTTGTAGTTTTTCTTGGAGATTTGTACAGATTAAATGCCGCCAGGCTTGCCCCCCATATAAGAAGCACGGTGGGGGGTCATTTCCTTTATTTGCAGACCCTTTAAGTTTTTTAAATCCCTAACCCTCCAGTTGTGCCCATAGTCCCCATTACTAGTGTGACTGAGTCTTAGGGGGTGATATGGTCAAATCCAGGATTAGGGCAAAAGGACCACACCCTCTCCAGAAGCCTTGGGTTTCTTCAAGACTCAAGATGGCCCGGTCAGGGCAAGGGAAACAAAGACTCAAGACACTTCTTCCCCTTGATAAGGCAAGAAATGAGCCTTTTCTTCCTTCAGCCAAAATCCGGAGCAGGTGGAGGTCGATCAGATTTTTGGTGCGACAACACTGAGATTTCTCATCGCCGGTACCATCCGTTCTTGCTCGATTGCTGCTAATATGATACTTGCTCGATTGCAGTCAGAGCTGGTACGGGGATTTGGCATCCCTGCTTCTTCCTCTCTTCCATCATTGGTGCCATCTAGGTGCCTTCGCTTCTTCTTCTCTTCCATCACTGGTGCCACCCAGGCGCCTCTGCTTCTTCTTCTCTTCCATCACTGGTGCCATCCGGACGTGCTTAGTCGTTGCTAGAGCAAAATTGGAGGATTTATCGTTCCCATGTATCCCTTTTTTTTTTTTTTTTTTTTTTTTTTTTTTTTTTTCCTTTTGCTTTTGTAGTTAGCTTCTGGTGTAGGCTTGTTTAACCCCCTTATTGTACGCTGTACTACTTCTTTGTCTAATAAAAGATGACTTTATCCCATTTTGCGTGTTCTTTCTTTTCCGCAATAATTATTTTGTGAATGGATGTGCTGGTGTCCTTTTCCTTCGAACAGTACTTAGGGCCGATGCCCTTGTTACCAGAAAGTTATCACTTTGAACTTTATTAAAACTGACGGGCACAACAATGCCGACTTCAAGTAGGCTAGCCTTATGAGACTAACCGGGATAATAGCTGAATGTTTTGTATTGCATATGGGGTGATATCACCCGACGGCGTGTAACCTAAAATGAATTGTCCGAGGGGGTCGCCGGGCACTAGGGTGCTTTGCCGCGTTTTAGACGGTATTCATAGCCTTAACTTGTTTTGGGCATCCAGTCCGAGGACCGAGGTATGACTACACTGGGTCTAAGCACTCGGTTGTGCTAGTTTCCTTAGAATTGTGGGTTCGAGGACCGCGCGGGATTTCCATTCTGTCTAGGACTTAAGCCATTTTCTAGTGACTAGTTTCCCCATAGGTTTGAGTCTGAGGACCATGCAAGACCTTGGTTCTGTCTAGCCCTTAGATTTTCTAGAAGTAGTTGGCTTCCCCATAGGTTTGAGTCCGAGGACCATGCAAGACCTTGGTTCAGTCCAACACTTATATTTTTTTAGTGACTAGTTTCCCCATAGGTTTGAGTCCGAGGACCATACAAGACCTTGGTTCTATCCAACACTTATATTTTCTTGAAGTAGTTGGTTTCCCCATAGGTTTGAGTCTGAGGACCATGCAAGACGTTAGTTCTGTCCAACACTTATATTTTCTTGTACAACGAGGATTAGCCCCTCAGCATATGTGTGTGGCATAAACTTTATGTTAGAAGCCCCTAGAATTGCCCGTGCCACTGACGCTTCGAAGTGTAGCCCTGAGTGGGAACTGAGTTAGGGCAGCAAACGCGCGCTGCTGGAAATGATGGAGAGGCTTTCGCATAACTTGCACCACCGCCAAAACTATTTCTTTTGAAGGACCCTGGTTGACAGGGGCTTGATCCCACCATGACTAACCGCCGCCTGCGCCAACGCACAAGCCTTCCTACAGACAGCGCCAATTATAAGGACTCAATTTGTTTCGATCTCAAATTGGTATTGGGTTCGAACGTTAAAGGCCTAAACAATAAATTTGTAGAGAGTGGGCTAAAAGGCTAGGCCTTGGTGAACGGACAGTCGTTAGTCTTGGTGAACTGAGCGTATCCAAGAAGACTTTATCCTCGGCACGGCCTGAGTGGCTCCGGTCCTTGGATCTTGTCCGAGGAGCTTAATGTTCTTATTATTCTTTTTATGCTAGGGTTCAATGGCCCTGGAGACCATCTCCCTTTTTGGCGTGCTTCCTCCTCCTTTTATATTGGCTTTTTTTCTCTCTCGAACGTCCACGTGTAGGTTTAGCTTTAGAGGGCCGATATTGGTCTTATCAGCCCATACCCAAAGTGGTTGGGGGTGGTTGTAAAAGCTGAAGAGCATGACTTTGTCAGACGCAGAGTACTTAATTGCAGTAATGGCAGCCTTTCCTTTGTTCTCTGTCGCCACATTATTCAGGGGTCCTTTCCCCCTTAATGCGGCCAGGATGTTTGTTGACGCATTTAATGTGGAGGTGACAACTTTCCCTTGAACCGCTCCTACATTGTACCCCTGTGCGTGTCCTACTGTACTCGCATTTTCTTTTGGGAGTGTTTTGGGATGTCGAGGACAGGATCATCCTCGGCTATCTCTCTAGGCTATTGGGACTTTTGTCGAATATCCTCGGCAACGTCTCTCCTCGGTGCGAGCCTTGGGCCCTAACATAAAGTGAGTCGGGATCACAAATTCTCTGGCCCCACAATATATATATATATATATATATATATATATATATAAATCAATAGTGAAGCAACAACATGGAGGATTTACAAGATGGAGTGCACTTTGAAAGCAATCACAATCCTTGATAGCAATTAGAAAGATGCATAAAAATTTCTCATTGGCTAGGAAAACCAATAGTGCTACCCTATTGCCAAATTAGTATGTTCATCTCTGATTTTAAACAGTCAGATTATTTCGGGGTGTAGTTATCTAAATCTATAGATATATTGTTGAAGAAGTATATAAAGGCCAGTAGTTTATGATTCTACATTTAACTCAATTTTGCCATTTTGGTAAATTTCAGTATTTTGTCACCTAATCGCGTAATTAGTGCGAATTAGGGTTTTTTTTTTTTTTTTTTTTTTTTTTTTTTTTTTTTTTTTTTTTCAGTAATTATATGTTTTGTAGCCATCAGAGGCAAATCAGACTATTATCAATAAACACAGACTTATGTCAAATTATTTCTTTGGTGGATTCTAGTTTTCTTCTCCTTGTGGATTTAGGGAAACCCCTTATGAATTCGAAGTTTACTACCAGGAATTAACAATTTAGTTTATGTTCTATCAAGAGAGTATTGTGTGTGCTTTCTTTAGACTTATGTGACATCATTTCCCATGTTTCAAAATAAATCAATCTAATAGCCAAGAATTCTCAATTCTTCCTTTATAATATTCTTGCAATCTCTTATGAATGCCAACGGATCACATATATATATATATATATACACACACATATATAAATCAATAGTGAAGCAATAGCATGGAGGATTTACAAGATGGAGTGCACTTTGAAAGCAATCACAATCCTTGATAGCAATTAGAAAGATGCATAAAAATTTCTCATTGGCTAGGAAAACCAACAGTACTACCCTATTGCCAAATTAGTATGTTCATCTTATTAAAAAAAAAAATAGTATGTTCATCTCTGATTTTAAACAGTCAGATTATTTTGGGGTGTAGCTATCTAAATCTATAGATATATTGTTGAAGAAGTATATATAACTCACAGTTGTGTCTGAAGCAGTCTGCTGATCATCACAAGCACCAAAAGAGATCGCTAGCCCACCACTGGTGCCTTTATAAACACTTGGTGTATATGTTTGAAATTCCCAGGTGTATACTCCTTCCCTGCTCCGACACAAGAATGTACTTCTGTTTTCAATATGATCAACTAATCAAGAATCATTACTATAAAACAAGTATCATACCGATTCATCCTGCACAGGAAAGGCAAGTCAAGTACGGTTCCACTATAGCAGGCATCGATAATGGCATGAAGTTTGGCACCACGGGGTATTGGCCTAACGATGGTGTCATTCACTTCATCATCAATTATCTTCCCCTGAGTCTCATAGTCAACAGGGCATAGTGTTTCGTCGTACCCATCAATCTCATCCATGTTTTTGTCACGCTCCCTTGAGCCATGGCCCGAGAAATGGAAGACCAATGAATCACCTGACTGAACCCCCTGGACTAACCATTTTAAGGCCATTCTGATGTTATGTTTTGTTGGGATCCTAAGTGGGTCTGTCTCGTCCTCTGTAGGTTGTTCAAAATGTTAGCAGGAAGGATACGAATAAACAGCATAATTTACTTTTGTTTTTCTTTTGGTTTTTCGTTTTGGGAAGGTAAGATATTTATTTTTGGTCCAGATTCCCTTGAGACCGCGAGTCACTAATCTTGTTATTTTAGAAAGATTTAGAGTCCAGCTATTACTAGGCTAGAATTTGAAGTGCTAGTTAGTTTGTTGATTACGTTCATGATTTAAGATTAGAATTCTATGAAATATTGAAATAAAATTATTCAGTTCAAACATAACTATCAGATATTGGCACCTAGCTAATATCATTATATATAATGATAGGCTCACCTGCATTTTCATTGATCTACAGGTTCTTAACTTAGAATGTTACCCGTACTTGGTAACTAGGTGACAACTTAGACATTTAATTTGTCAAAGAAGCTTATAAGTTGTTAACTAATGCTCATGAAATTAATGTCCTTGAACTTCTTTGTTTTAATAGTTAAACGCAGTACACACATTTACATCAGATTGAGATATTGTTTATTCCAAAGATGGTTTGGTACTAAAAGCTTCTTTTGAAAGGAGGATGCTTCTTTTCAATGAGGAGAATTGAGTTGAAAATTGATGCTTGTGGATAGTGTTATTACATCAATTTTATAAGTCAGTACCTTGTATGAAATTGATGGTCCTAGCTTTGGAATGTATGTGCGAACTAACTGCTGGTCCTGACTTTTATCAGCACAATATAGAAAAATTTAAACATCCAAATGTTTTTCCTAATTATTTTGAACTGTCATTTCAATTAATCCATTAGGTCCTCTAATTAGTACCTGTGAGTATGAGTATTGACTCGTTGGGAAAACCCATCTTTTCCACCAAAAAGTATCTCATGCACCTGACATCATTCACACTTCCTTTGAGTTTGTAACTACGCCCATAATAGCTCACTCCACATAAAAGGGCTCGCTTCCTCCCATGCGGGTTAGGAGGCGTCAATGGCGGTGATGGTCGTGGTGGTGGCAGCTGAGGATAATAACCATAAACTTGTGCATTCCATGCTGGATAGCTGTTTACCGATCCAGAAACCACTGTATTGACAAGGTCTTTAAACCGATTTGCTGTATGGCTAATTGAGTCCTGGACTTGAACCCAACGATCATTTGATCGAACCCGAGTTATGCCATTGCATACAGAACATTGAATGCTTTTGGTTTCTGGGGGCACAAGTAGTTGCACCCCACACCAACTGCACCTTTCACTTTTGCCTTCCATTACTTAATGTTCTGCATACAACACCTAATGGTGCTAGACCCAGTTCCTACGGATTTTAAAGTGAACCATGCAGGAATCATTTTTTGTACCATATGTCAATATTCGGCACTTAAGGGAATGGTGGAGAATTAGATTCTTTCTTCTATGAATGAAATTTCTTTTACGTGATTCGATTCAATATCAGCTAGATTTGAAGGCAGGCCAACTGGCCAACTGTTTTTTGTGTTGAAAAGTAGTGACACTGATAGATGGCAGCTCTAGAAATTTTTTTTAGGAGGCCCAATAAGAAGATAAATGAATCTTGTTGTTTTCGATGTTTCTTTATTACAAATTTGTCAATAATATTAGCAAAAAAATAAAATATAAACTATTAGTTCATTTGACATATAGTCTCATAATATAATGAACATACTAATTATTACTAAGATGAAATCTTGGAAATCATCCATTGTTTTCGAATACAATAAACATATTAATCATTGTCACTAAGTGAACTTTAATTATTATTGCTCAAAATTCTTTTATTTATTAGTTTGTTTTAAGTCTTAACAATTCTTGTATTTAACAATTCAACGCAACATTGACAACTATTGTCCTTTGTAATTGTATTAAGTGTGTTTGGGTCTTGATTATAAGCCAACTTATTACTTCACTTTTTTCCTAATATTTGCAGGTCTCATGTGAGTTCCTACTTATTTAATACTTTTAGCAAAAAGTTAGATAAATGATTCCCAAATAGATACTAATTTTCATTGTGTTAACATTTGCTTTTGTCGTCACTCAATCACTCTTGACTTGTTCTACTCGCCCGGTCCTCACTTAACAAATAACAAATAAAAAACACTTTAGATTCAATAACTAATTTTTATTTTCAAGGTTTAGATTAAATTGGCTTGTTGTTGGGTTTTTTTTTTTTTTTTTTTTTTTTTTTTTTTTTTTTTTTTTTTTTTTTTAAATGCTAAGATGTTAGTAAGAGGATTATATTTAAGGTTATTTTAGTTATGCTTAAAAAAAAAGGATCAGAGTGTTCAAAATTTTATTTTAGAGGGTCAAAATAGATTATATATATACTTATAGATTGGCCAAGTTATGGGGTTCATTTGAACCCCTGTGTTATGGCTAGCCGCCCATGACACTGATTTACAATCAAATTAATGTGTCATGTGATATTTTCCCTCACTAAATTGAGTAATTTTTTAGATTTATAAAAATAAACTTGTAGGGATTGGGATTGAGTACTTCTTCTATTAGATCAGTGGACTCAGGCCCAACTAGCCCAATACAATTAATTTTATAGAGAATGGGTTTAAGAACTAGGCCTTAGTGAGGGTTACAACAACTAAACATGGTTATGAGTGGGTTGAATAACAAGGACGTGGACTAAAGTGTGAAATTCTGTCCTAGGGCATTTCTTCCAAGGAACTTATTGTTCTTATTATTTCTTCAGTGCTTGGTTACAAAGGTTTCCAAGATCATGCAAATTGCTACCGTATTCTCTCCTTCTAATTCCCGATCCTCCTTTATAGGAGGATTTCTCACATTATATACCCCTTTCCGGTTGATCTTGGCCTTCCATCTGTTGATCATGCAGGTTACTACTCGAGTGCTTGTCCTAATGGCCACCTTCCCAAACCTTCTGTGCGTTGCAGCAACCAAGACAGCACTGTTCAAGGGTCATTTCCTCATTAATGCGGTCAGAACGTTAGTTGTGGGCATTTAATGCAAAGAAGACAGTTTCTCCTTGAATTGCTCCTCCATTATGCTCCCATGGCTGTCCTACTGTACTTGTCCTTTTTCTTAGGATGCTCTGGGAGGTTGCCTTCGATGGCGTACCGTTCTTCCCTTCTAGGATCTCGGTTGGCCAAGAACAAGGTTGTCCTCGGCGATGTTTCTTGGCAATTTGGGCTTTTTTCGTTCATCCTTGGGCATTTCTTCCTCCTCGGCATGGGTCTTGGGCTTAGTATAAGGTGGGCCGGGGTTACCAAATTCTTTGACCCCACAATAGCCCCTCAAAATCCTGCTGTTCGGCCCCTCGGACGGAGAGGAGGATTTTGATGTCCTCGGGCTTTTGTCATGGCTTGTCAAGTCTTATCCTCCATCAGTGCCAAAGCCTTTTCACTTGTCTAAGGCACGTTCCTAGTGCTTTGGTATACGGAGTGTGTCCTCATTAAATTCTGGCGGCTCTGTGCTCCCCACATTCAATGGTATGATGGTAATCTAACGATGGGGATTTCTTTAACTTTACGGGCGGGAAAACTCGCACGGTTATTTTTAATTAAAAGTATAAATACCCATTTGAATCGATTTGCCTCTCTACTTTTACACTCAAGAGTTCTTGCGCACATATCCTGAGTTCGGTCAAATCTCCAACCAAACTCACGTCTCTTTTCAGCATAAAAAGCCTGTCCAATAAGCTTTTCCTCATTTCTGTAAGTTTTCTTCTCTCTCTAACTCACGTTTTCTCTCTTCTAAGTTTCTTTTCCTCTTATTCCTCTCTTTCTTTCGTCCTTCCTTGAGTCTTTTAGACGTTTCTAGGGATGAGTAAGTTAAAAAAGTTGGTTGAGTCCGAAAAGGCAATGAAAAAATTTGTCGCTGATTATAGAATACCCTGTAATGTAGGTTTGAGATACTATGAAGAAGGGGAGTGGCATTTTAGGAGGCAAGAGGGTGAAGTAGTGATTCCCATAATCACCTTAGGCATTTTCGAATAGCTCCCACCTAGTGCACCGCCAATGTGTTTAGGATCCTGGGTTGTGTGGACGCCTTAAACGAGAAAATGGGGTTGAGGTTAACCCATCACGATGTAAACTGGTGCTACAACCTCCAACACCTAAAGGGTAAATCCTATTATATGAAGACGAGGGACGATAAGGTTTGGCTTATTTAGTGCCTCCCCGAGACCAGCAAGGGGTTAAATAAGGACTTTCTCATTGTGTCTGGGGAGTGGCATGACGGCCTTCATTGTCCAACAGAGGGGGGGGGGGGAACTAGGTGGGGTATTCAGAGTAGGAGATGGTTAATCTTTTGTGCTATCATAGTTTGCATTGTTCGGTTGCTAATATGAATATGCTTTCTTTTTACAGATCCACACGCCTTTGAACGACACTTTCACTTGGTTAACCGGGAAGATTTGGAAACCATCCTTAAGGCGGAGGTCTTTGTAAACGAAGCTGACAACCAAGTCAGAGCCGCTCACAAGATCCTCGGGTACAATCCCATCCAGAAATCATTCTCGGCTCTGAAGTACGTGATCAGAGTTAAAGATCCTCAACTTCACAGAATCACCATAGCAGAACACAAGTTCTTGCTTCCCGAAGGATCTCTTGTCCCAGAAGGCGTTCCATTGGTAGGCCCTTCTTCATCCCATCAAGTTGCAGAGACTGAGGGAGGAAAAGTAGAAAGTGAAGAAGAGGTCGCTGATTTGGGTATGCCCAAGGACAAATTTAGTGTATTCGGCCAAGTTAATCTATCCGAGGATCCCTCTGATGACTTAGGTGACCCCAGTTTGACTGAAGCGGATCTCCTATCAGTAGGGACTTCTTCTCAAGCTGAAATGGGTTTTAAGAGGAAACCTCCAACCAACTTGCTCGACTTAATTGAAGGCCAACTGGGAAAGCCACAATCTAAGCTTCCTCCTCCTCCACCAAAGCCTCAGCCTGCTCAGACCAGGTCATCTTCCAACCAATCACAGCCATCATCTCCACAGTCCAAACTTCCTTCTCCTCCTCCTCAATCGACTTTGCCTCCTTGACCTGAGCCCGCCGATCCAAAAAGGAAGAGGGCTTCCAAAGGCAAGGAGCCCATGGATAGGGGGAGGTCTCACTCCTTCCAGGAGGAAGATGAAGCTCGACGAGCTTCAAAACAACTAAAAATCAGGCACCAGGGCTAAGAAAAAGAAGTCGCCATTCAGTCCGAGCCCCAGGCTTGGCTTCCTGCCCCAATGCTCCACGGGGAGCCTTTGATGGACAACGCCTCCCTCAGGGACTTCTGAGGGGGTGAAGGCACCTACATGGCCGATACGCAGGAGAGGTCCCTGTTACTTCCCTCCGACATAGCCAAGTTGGGGAATTTGAGGAGGCAGGAGGTCTTCCTCAGCATCAAGAGGTACTTGGGCATGGTAAGACTTCTAACACTTGTGATTCCGTTGATTTTTGTTCCTTGGTTTCCAACTTACCATGTGCTTGTTTCAATTGGCAGGCTATCCAGGCCACTTATAGATTAGAAGAGGCAGCCAACGACTAGAGCAGGGCCCTGGAGCTTAAGCGTGACAATTGCCTTGATGCTACATAGACCCTTAAAAACTCCGAGGCCGATCTCTTGGAAGCAAGGGAGGATCTGAAGGAGATGACAAGGGCTAGAGATAGCACTGAAGCAGGCCTAGCTGGCGCTCAAAAATAGGCTGAAGGCCAGACGAGGCACCTGCTAGAAACCGAGGATCAACTGAAGATTGCCAAGAAGCAAATCACTGACCTAAAGAAGAAGCTGGTCGAGGGAGAGGAGGGCCAAGAATGTCATGGAGTGGGCCAGGGATGAAGCCTTGAGGGCTTAGGCAGAGGCGGAGTTCGCCAGGGCAGAGGTCGAGAGCTCCAAGGAGAAAGCCGAGGAGGAGGCTTATGCCTTGGGAGTGGCTGAGACCCAGGCCACTTTCAAGGCTCAAGTACTTGGGGTATGTAGGCTCTATTATTCCCAGGTTTGGAATGAATCCCTTAAACATGCTGGGGTTGAGGCGTCATCCGACTTATGGAAGATGGAGAATGTATACTACCCTCCTGCCATCCGGGAAACTGCCCCCGCTAGCTCTGAGGTTGAGGTTGCTCTTGAGGAGGCTGAGACTGCTCAGCCTGAAGCTGCTCTGGCCATAACCGTTCCTGACAAGCTAGCCAAGGAGAGTGAGCTTTCTGGGGCGATCGCAACAAATGAATGCTTGAACCCCGAAGCGCCTCAGAAGACTACAGAGTCTACAGCTAATGCTCAGGTCCCTCATGCCAAGGAGTCAGCTCTCCCTATTGAGCCCTTTCAGATTATTCCTCCAAGTGAGGGCTCCAAGGATCCTGAGGTCGTTTCTACTCAGCTTTCCAATGATGGAATCAAGATAAAGCTGCAGAAATAGGCCATCTTGGCTAGCTTCTGTTTTAGTTTTGCCCCTTTTTTTTTTTGAACATTGGAATCATTGTAATCAGACCTTTAGATCAAATGTATGAAATTCCTTCTTTTTTTTTTTACATTATGTGTTTATTGTTATTATTATTATTATTATTAGTGTGAATCTTGTGTCTCATGAGTTGGTTATCCTAATGGGTAAAAATGGTTATGTACATACCATATCTGAAATTAGACTTTTAAACTCTAACTCATCGGCATTAAGGGGACACTTCGTTTACGTTTACTTACATCTTTAGGGGGCGGGGGCCAAGTAGATGATCCGAGGTACCGAGCGTATACTTAGGCTGTATTTGCAACTTGCATGAATGCTTGATCTTGCTAATTTCTTCAAAGGTTGTGGTCCAAGGGTCATACCAGACCTTGGTTCTGTCTAGTGCTTAGATTTTTCTAGAAGTAACTAGTTTCCCCATAGGTTTGAGTCCGAGGACCATGCAAGACCTTGGTTCTGTCTAGTACTTAGACTTTTCTGAAAGCAACTAGTTTCCCCATAGGTTTGAGTCCGAAAACCATGCAAGACCTTGGTTCTATCTAGTACTTAAACTTTTCTGGAAGCAATTAGTTTCCCCATAGATTTGAGTTCGAGGACCATGCAAGACTTTGGTTTTGTCTAATACTTAGACTTTTCTGGAAGCAACTAGTTTCCCCATAGATTTGAGTCTGAGGACCATGCAAGACTTTGGTTTTATCTAATACTTAGACTTTTCTGGAAGCAACTAGTTCCCCCATAGGTTTGAGTTCGAGGACCATGCAAGACCTTGGTTCTGTCTAGTACTTAGACGGTTGCCAAAATACAAGACATATTATCATAATAGACTTAAAATTTGAATTAGAGAAATGCTTTTGTTAATAGTAATACCTTCTAAGGTTATTTACATTCCATGGACGAGGTACAACTTTTTCATTTAAGTCTTCTAAGTAGTATGCACCTATTCCTGCTACTGAAGTAATTCGGTATGGTCCTTCCCAATTGGGTCCCAACTTTCCCCAAGATGGGTTCTTGGCAGCACCCACAACTTTCCTCAACACTAGGTCCCCTGGTGCTAGTGGTCTCAACTTCACATTGGCATTATATCCCTGTTTGAGCTTTTGGTGGTAATAGGCCAACTGGATCACTGCATTTTCTCTTCGTTCATCGATCAGATCTAGGCTCTTCCCTAATAGTTCATCATTACTGCCTGGAGTGAAGGAGCTCATCCTCAGCGTTGGGAAGCTTGCCTCTAGAGGGATAACAGCCTCGGCCCCATAGGTCATGGCAAAAGGTGTCTCCCCTGTTGACCGCCGTGGTGTAGTCCGATAAGTCCATAAGACGTGCGGTAGCTCTTCTACCCATCTTCCCTTGGTATCATCCAGTCTCTTCTTAAGCCCATTGACTATGACCTTGTTGATAGCCTCGGCCTGTCCGTTTCCTTAAGGATAAGCTGTAGTTGAGTACCTGTTAGTGATCCCCAGTTCCCAACAGTATCTTCTGAAGGCTTTGCTGTCAAATTGGAGTCCATTATCTGAAATGAGGGTACAAGGGACCCCGAATCGTGTAACAATGTTTCTCCAAATGAATTTCTTAACATCCACATCTCTGATGTTGGCCAATGGCTCAGTTTCGACCCATTTGGTGAAGTAATCTGTGCTGACCAACAGATATCTCTTATTTCTTGTTGCCTTGGGGAAAGGGCCTACAATATCCAGGCCCCATTGGGCGAACGGCCATGGACTGGACAAAGGGTTGAGGACCCCTCCTGACTGATGAATATTTGGGGCAAACCTTTGGCACTGGTCACATTTCTTAACATATTCTAGGGCTTCCTTCTGCATCCCCGGTCACTAATATCCATGGGTAATGTCTCAGTGCGACAGAGATCTTCTTCCTGTGTGACTCCCACAGATCCCTTCGTGCAACTCTTCAAGTAGTAATTCTAATGCTTCAGGGTGAATACACAGTAAATATGGCCTAGAATAAGAGCGCTTATACAATTTGTGGTCCTCGGACAACCAGAACCAAGGAGCGTTTCTTCATATTTTTTCATCCTCTGACTTCTCCTCGAGTAGGATATCATCTTTGAGGAACCTCACTATAGGGTCCATCCAGCTAGGACCCACTCTAACCTCATGGATATGGACCATGCCTTTTACAACCTCATTTGCTCTATCCAGATGCTTGACAAGAATAATTCGAGGCAGACCCCCTACTGAGGAGGTAGCAAGCGTGGCCAAGGAATCTACATGGGTGTTTCCACTTCTGGAGATGTGTGACAGGCTGAAAAGATCGAAGTCTGACTGCAAGTTTTTGACCTAGCTTAAGTACTCTTGCATCCTTGCATCTCTAGCTTCCAACTCTCCCTTTACCTGGCCCACTACTAACCTCGAGTCTGAGAACATCTCTACTGCTTTTCTTCCCATTTTCTACACCATGGCCATTCTTTGTATTAAGGCCTCATATTCGGCTTTGTTGGTCGAGAACCTAAGTCTTAAGGATTTCTCTATGATAGTCTTCTTAGGAGATACTAGGACTAGCCCCACTCCGGACCCTCTTTGATTTGTTGTGCCATCAACGTACGCCTTCCAACATGGGGGTCCTGGCATAGAGATCACTCCAACCGATTTTCCATCCATGTTGCGCTCCTCTGCTACTATTTCTACTGGTGGTTCAGCAAATTCGACCACCAAGTCAGCTAGGACCTGGTCTTTTATAGAGGTCCAAGGCATGTACTTGATGTTAAAAGCTTCCAGAATTGTGCTCCATATGGCAATCCTTTCAGTGTAATCGGCAGTCTGAAGTATGGATTTTAAGGGTAGTTAGGTTAGAACAATCATTGTGTGGGCTTGGAAATAATGGGGAAGCTTTCGCGTAGCATGGACTGCAACTAGTATGGCTTTTTCTAAGGGTAAGTATCTGACCTTAGTTTCATGCAGCGACTTGCTCACGTAATAGACTGGCTTTTGAAGGCCATTGTCATCCTGTATTAGCACTAAGTTCACGCATGAAGGGCCACAGCAATATATGCGTATAGGACTTCATCGGCCTCAGGACTAGACATGATAAGTGGCCAGGATAAGTATTCCTTGAGTTGCTAGAAGGCCACAATACAGTCCTCGGATCAGTCAAATCCTTTCCACTAGTTGATCAAGAGATAGAATGGTCTGCATCTATCCACCGACCTGGAAATGAATCGATTCAGGGTTGCGATCATTCTAGTAAGGTTTTGGACCTCCTTGGCATTTTGCGGTGGTTTTAAATCATTAATAGCCTTGATCTGGTTAGGGTTAACCTCAATTCTCCTATAAGTAACCATGTAGCCTAAAAACTTGCTTGATCCCACGCCAAATGAGCATTTGGAAGCATTTAGGCTCAGCTTGTGCTTTCTTAAGACATCAAAGGTGCTGCCGAGGTCTCCTAAATGCTCGGACACCACTTTACTCTTCACCACCATATCATCAACATAGATTTCGATGCTCTTGTCCAACTGCGGCTCGAACATTCTTGTCATCATCCTTTGATAAGTGGACCTTACGTTCTTCAAACCGAATGGCATTACCTTGTAGTGGTAGTTCCCAGTAGGTGTCACGAAAGCTGTCTTCTCCTGATCCTCCAGGGCTAGTGGTATTTAATGATAGCCTTGAAAGGCATCTAAGAAGCTTATCCGAGGATGGCCTGTTGTTGCATCCACCAGCTGGTCTATCTGAGGCATGGGGGAATGGGTCTTTTAGGCATGCTTTATTTAGGTTTGTGAAGTCTACACAAATCCTTTATTTTCCACTTTTCTTCTTGACCACCACGGTGTTGGCCAACCATTCGGGGTAAAAAACCTCTTTGATAGCCCCTGCACGCTTAAGCTTCACCACTTCGTCCCTAATAGCATCGGCGTGCTTTCTTGATGGGCGACGGGGTGGCTACTTCTTAGGAGTGATGGACGGGTTGACATTGAGATGGTGACAGATGAAGGTTGGATCAATCCTAGGAGCATCGCAGGTATCCCATGCAAATACGTCAATATTTCTTTTAAGAAACTCAATCAACTCCTCCTTATCCTAAAGAGGCAGCTGAGCCCCTACACGAAAGAACTTCTCCGAGTCACAACCAATGACCACCTTCTCTAGATCTTCACATTTCGCCTCCTCGGCAGCTGTATCAGGAGGCGACACTAGGGCCCTTGATTGCTATAAATTCTTTTCAACAAAGGCCGAGGACTCTGCATCGAGCCGATGTGAGATGGCAGCCACCATACACTGCCTTGCCGTGGATTGGCATCCACAGATTTCGAGAACCTGATCCCCTGACGAAAATTTCACCTTCTGATACAATGAGGAGGCAACAGCCCCTAAAGTATGGAGCCAGGGCCTACCGACGATAGCTGTATAGGGAGAGTAGGTGTCCACCACGATAAAGTTCACCTCCACTATCTCTGGGCCGGTCTGGATGGGTAGCCTAATCATGCCCTTTGGAATGACAAGCTTCCCGTCGAAACTCATTAAAGGAGAGTTATAGAGTATCAAATCTTCCAGTTTTAACCTCAGCCTCTTGTAGAGGTTAGGGTACATAACCTCGGCCCCACTGCCACCATCCACCATCACTCTTTTCACATCATAGTTCCCGATTCTAAGAGTGATCAACAGCGCATCATCATGGGGCTGGATGGTTCCGATCTTGTCTTCTTCTGAAAAACTTAAGATTGGGTGAAAATTCATTCTGGCCCTCTTCGGCTCTGGCTGGGACTCCTTGGCAGGCCGTTGAGCCACAGATAACACTTGTGAAGGGCGCGTGCCTGTTCTTCCTGGCACGGCCAAGATTACATTGATCGTCCCTACTGGTGGCCTTAGGGCAGTATCTCTCTAGGGTTCCTGATGGGTTTGAACTTGATGACCACTGGGATGATGCAGAAGGTGCTTCAGCTTTCCTTCTCAGACTAGCTGGTCTAGATAGTTCCAAAGGTTCCTGTAGTTCTCCATGGTATGTTCGTGGTCCTAGTGGTATTGGCAATAAAAGTTCTGATTGCGCCTCATGGACTCTCCCGCTATCTCATTCGGCCACTTAAAGTATGGCTCGTTCTTGATTTTTTCCAATACTCGATGTACTGGTTCTCGGAATACAGTATTGACAGTCTGTGTGTTGGTTACTCCGGATTGCCCTACGAAATCTCTCCTTGGGCGGTTGATGTTATATCAGTCTAACCTGAAATCCCTCCTCTCCTGAGGGATAACCTTCTCTTTTCCCTTACCTTGCAGCTATTCTTCCTTTACTCGTTTATACTTATCGATCTGATCCATCAGTTGGCGCACACTAGTGGCAGGCTTGCCAGTCAGAGACTTCCTTAAGTCATGCTGGGCTAGAAGACTATTTTTGAAGGTGCTGATGGGGACATCGTCAAAATTATCGTCCATTTCATTATACATCTCCCAATATCTGTCTGAGTAGGCCTTTAGAGTTTCTCCATCATGCATGGATAACGACAATAAAGCACTTAAGGACCGAGGAGCTCTGCTGTTTGTAACGAAACGGGAGCCAAAAGCTTAGGTTAGCTGCCTATACGAATCTATGGAATTCGTCTTTAAGCCATTGAATCACCTCATCACCACTGGTCCCAAGCTAGATGGGAAAACCTTGCACATCAGCGCCTCGTTTTTAGAATGGATAGCCATCCTTTGGTTAAATTGGCTCACATGCTCTACGGGGTCTGTTTTGCCGTTACAAATGGCAAAGGTTGGCTGTTGGAATCGTCGAGGAAGTGTAGCCCCTTCTATGCGATGTGCGAAAGGTGATTTGGAAAGTTGATCCAGTGCCCTGCTCATGGCATTGTTTCCCAAGCCTCTAGGAGATGGGCTTTTACGTTTACGCCTTCGGTAGTGCTCTTCTTCGTGAGAGAAGGTCTCGCTTGGAGGAGATCTCAATCTTTGCCTATAGTCATCATCGCTTTCATCATCGGAGGGCATGTCAGGGCTAGAATGAGATCGCCTTTATTGTGCTTGGCGCAGCTTTCTCTTCAAATCATCTATCTCTCGCTGCATGGCTTGCTTATCATTCTATCTCCGAGATACGTGACTCCTAACTTCTTCTGGTTGCATGGCCCGGTTGTTATTTTGTCTCTGGAGCACGTGACTGCCCACACGAGAGTGGCTTCTGCTGGTTTGAGTGGTGTGCACGCTTCCCTCTCGAAACCTTCCATTCTTTTCATTTTGGTCACGCTCAGGGTTGGGAAAGTTACCCTGTTGTTGGGATCTAGCCGGTTCAGGCTGATGGGAGATTACCTGATGAGGGCCTGATCCTACCATGTTTGATTGTTGCCCTTACCAACACACAAGTTCTTCTCACAAACGGCGCCAATTGTAGGGACTGGGATTGAGCACTTCTTCTATTAGATGAGTGGACTTAGGCCCAACTAGTTCAATACAATTAATTTTATAGAAAATGGGTTTAACAACTAGGCCTTAGTGAGGGTTACAACAACTAGACATGGTTATGAATGGGTTGAATAACAATGACGTGGACTAAAGTATGAAATTCTGTCCTTGGGCATTTCTTTCGAGGAACTTATTGTTCTTATTATTTATTCAGTGCTTGGTTACAAAAGTTTCCAAGATCATGCAAATTGCTATTGTATTATTTCCTTCTAATTCCCGATCCCCCTTTACAGGAGGATTTCTCACATTATATACTCCCTTCCGATTGATCTTGGCCCTCTATCTGTTGATCATGCAGGTCACTACTCGAGTGCTTGTCTCATTGGCCACCTTCCCAAACCTTCTGTGCGTTGCAGCAACCAAGACAGCACTGTTCAAGGGTCATTTCCTCATTAATGCAGCCAGAACGTTAGTTGTGGGCATTTAATGTAGAGAAGACAGTTTCTGCTTGAATTGCTCCTCCACCATGCTTCCATGGCTGTCCTACTGTACTTGTCCTTTTTCTTGGGATGCTCTAGGAGGCTGCCTTCGATGGCGTGCTGTTCTTCCCTTCTAGGATCTCAGTTGGCCGAGAACAGGGTTGTCCTCGGCGATGTTTCTTGGCAATTTAGGCTTTCTTCATTCGTCCTCGAGCATTTCTTCCTTCTCGGCGTGGGTCTTGGGCTTAGTATAAGGTGGGCCGGGGTTGCCAAATTCTTTGACCCCCCAAAACTAGATATAATTTTTTTTCTTATCTTCTTCTATATTTTCTAAGTTGATAATAAATTCTTCAATTAGTCATTTTATTATCAATATATTTTTTTACTATTTATTTTTACATAAATTATATTACTACACAGCCATAAGAAACCAAAAATAGCAACAATAATTATTTGTTTATATCTTTTAGATCTAAAAAAATAGATATTTGTAACAAAATATTCTCCTATAATTTCTAAGTTTATAAAAAATTAAATATCTTAAATTGGTTACAATATAAATTTGTCATCTAATCTTTTATGATTAATTTAACTTAAATTTGATTACTAGCCATAAGAAACAAAAGATTGCAACGTTATTTGTTCATATTGAGTTACAAATTTTTTTTGGATTGAGTAAAAAAAATTGTCAATAACGTAATAAATATATTTTGTTTTGAGAAGAGATTAATAAGTATTTAAGTTAAACGTAAACTCCTTTTTTCCATATCAACTTCAACCAAACTTAAAATTCTATATATAATGGTGGAATTTATATATATATATATATATATATATATATATAAAATATGTATTCTTCCATTCTTGTACATACCGTACAACTTTTTGGTGTATTCTCCCATTCTTCTATCTACCCTACCTATCAATAGGTATGAATTTGTCTCTCTCTTTTTCTTTTTTTCTTTTTTTAAAAAATTATATTCATTTGTTCTCTTCTACAATAACTGATTCTTAGTTTTCATTTTTTCATTTATGAGTTGTCAAATTTTTCATACTCATTTTTTCTTTCCTATCAACAAGTTTCAATTACATTCTTACACTTTCATTACTCTCTCTCTCTCTCTCTCTACATCTCAAAGCCAAAGAGGAAACAATCATGTATGTTCTTTCGTCCTTTTTCTACTTTTATTTCTTAATTTATGATATGTGTTATTTCTTAATTTTAGATTTCAAATAAGTTTGATTATATTTTTAATATTAAATTTCAAATTATTGTTTATGGTTTTTTATTTGTTTTATATTCTTCAAAGAAGAAAATTGTTTATGTTTATATGTGACTATATATATATATAAAACTAAGAAACAATAATTGTTGAATTCATTCATATTCATGTTGTACAATGAGGAGAGAAAAGAGGGGCACTCTTCAAGGCAAACAACAACCTTCTCATTCTCTTTTGCGACACTAGTAAGAGTTAAAGTAGCTTTATTACATCCCAATAGAACACTAATAAAAGAAATAGTATAAAAACTTTCACAAATCAAAGCAACGTAATCTAGAATACCTAGAAAATCAAAATTGGGATCCCATTGATCTAGTGGAATCAACGGCTAAGGCACAAACAATAACATTTTTTTCCATAGCCAAGATCTGGAGGCTTCTCATAGCCACAAAAGCTATGAAATGGGCATAGCTAGTTTTTGGCTTAAGTATTGGTGAAAATAACTAAACCAATGATATCAACAAGATAGACCTTAGAGTCTAATTTTGTGTTATGTGTCAATTCAATTTCTTAATTTTGGTGTAAGTGTTTATTGCTCATTTCAAAAATTGAGGAAAATAAATATCAATCATTCATCCATTACTGTTAAGGGTTTGGCCAATCTGAAAAAGTGGAAGGAAGATAATGGGTGATGACAGAAATGGAGAATTGGGATGATGAAATGTCAGTTACTTCGAGGGTAACCACCTCCAAAATAGAGCAAGGATTAGGGAAGAATAGAGAAGAGGAACTTAGTTGATTCTATGCTTATCCATTCTCACTCAACAATTCTATTTATATACAATTACAATCAATCATGATCTTGCCAAGCACACACTGTCAAACCAGTAACTACTAACTGACTAACAACCTTCTAACTAACTCCCTTAATTGCCTCCACTTCTTCAGCACTAACCAACTACTTAACTGCTACAATGAAATACAACACCAAGCATTACACCTTGCACATGGCTTAAGTACATTACAACTACAGGCACAGTTAAGCACACCACTTGGCACAACACAGTCAGTATCCTAACAATTACATTGAAATTCGGTAGATTTATTAATTTTGAAAGACCTTTATTTATGGCGATCATGTTTGAATCGTAATATTAATTTTTACTCATTAACCATGTATCACCCATCCAACCAAAGAATATTAATCTAACTGACACACTGATACCAATCAAAATGTGCCATACCATGCAAATAATACTTGCATCCATCGAATATGATAATGAAAAATTGAGATAAAGTTCAATCAAACATTCAAGTTGGATTCTAATTACATTCTAATTTTGTGTCAAATATCCTTCAACTTTTCTTTAATTTTTGATGCCTTATATCTTTGGAATCTAACTGAGTTTCTATTTTGTACCAAGTCATTCAAATGTCCTTATATTTTTTTTCTAGAAACAAATGTCCTTACAATATAGATTCACGAATCTCAACTAAAAAACTATAAAGTGCTTAATTAGAATTTATTATACATCTGTGTAACACTTTGAATGTGTAATACTTCTAACATATTTAAAACTATTTTAAGTCCCTAAAATTACTTTCATCCAATTATATTAAGATCTCATTTGAAACCACTTACGATGCACTTAAAACTAATCATTTTTTTTTTTTTTTTTTTACAAATATAAACTTCATTGAAAATTTTTATCATATTCTGAAAATTTAGTTGGTCATATCCCATTTGAAATATAGAAACATGAAAAAAATTTATTGTACCAAAATAACGAGAATTAAGTTAAGAAGTGACAAAATATTATATATTTTTTAGAAATAAAACGATCAATGATGAACAATTAGCATAGTCTACCAAATAAAATCCTTACAAAGCTTTTTCAAAGAGTTTACAAAAAAATAATAATGACCATCAATAGCATTCAACTTAGGTATGAGTAAATTATTTTGAATTTTTATAGAATATTTTTTTTGAGGATTTCTTTCGTACTTTTCTTTTTCTTTTTCTCTCTGCTTCGTACTTATCCAATGCACTTTTCCATTGAACTATGCTTCTACCATATAGCTCCGAACCTAAATCTGTTAAAACTAATGGAAGGCCTCTAGCATAACCTATCGCACGTTCTGTGAGTGCAGCATAATTCTCAGAAGGTTTTTCTGTTTTGAAGGCATTCAAACTAAAGAGTTGAAGAGCTTCGTTATGATCCATGTCCTTCACTGGGTATATCAAGTCTACTTCATGATTAGCTAGCAAAGCTTTCTCTCTTGTTGTTATGATGATTCTACTTCCTAAACCAAACCAATCGCAATTTCCAGCTAATGTTTCTAATTGGACCAATTTGTCCACACCATCAAGAATTAAAAGAATCCTTTTAGAGCATAGTCTATGCTTTATCACATTGATTCCTCGATTCACATTGCCAACCTGTGAAATTCTTGTATCTCTTAGAATCTCAGAAAGAAGGGTCTCTTGTAAGTGGACCAACCCGGATTCTTGCTTTGCAGTTTCCCCAATGTTTGCAAGAAAACAACTACCATCAAACTGATAAGCAACCAAGTTATAAATGGCTTTGGCGATGGTTGTCTTACCAATTCCACCGATTCCCAAGATCCCTACCATGCGTATGTCATTACTCCCGATACTTAAAAGCGAATGTACATCATCTACACGAGGCTCAATTCCAACAGGATATTTAGCAACATTGAGGTATGTACGATTTACTAGAAGTGAAACCCTTTGAACAATTTCTTGGATAAGTTCAGATTCATTCCTACAAAGTCAATAGAGAAGAAGTATTGATGAGTTGGATACTTTAAACATTGAAATACAAGAACATGATCTAGATATGAGATTTTTGTTTTTTCCCCGCAACAACTAACAAATGATAATGGTAGGCTAGAAGATAGGGAATAATCCTCCACCTCCACCTCACACTCCTCATATATATGGGTTGAACACAGGTCCTTCCCCTTATTAGAAAAGCCCGGATTCCCTTTACTGGATCCTCAATCGGAAACAGGTTTCTATGTTACAAGGTAGGTTTATTTACTTCTAAAATCTTTATTTTTATTTTGGAAAGTGATACTCTTCTGCCCCAGGCCATTGAGTGACAGTAATATCTCCACTAAACTATAGACTTAAGCAATCCATTTCAAAATTGAAAGCACTAAAAATGACAACAATGTAATTCCAGAGATGCAAGTGAGAGGGGGCTGCCAAAGCTACATAAATCACTGTGTTCCTTGGGGTCTAAGACTAGTAGGTGGGATTATATATATATATATATATATATATATATATTCATTCATTGCTTCTCTCTCTGTTAAAATCTAAACCAAAACTAAACTTAAGGAAAGAAACAGAGTAGCTTTGAAAATAGATTCGTCTCAAATCTGTTTTACTAATTATAATGAAATGAAAAATTAAATACTGAGAGAGTGGCTAATTCCAAAACTATTTCATTCTAGTTCAGTAAAATATAAAAAAGGATTACACAGTATATGAAGTATATAAATAAAATTAGCCCCTAAAATATGTGTATCCATCTTAATTCTTAAGTTGGCCTGCAACCAAAAAATGAGAATCTAAAGTTAATTTATTATATATAGTATTCTACAAATAGAATTGGATCAAAATGTAATTGTAATACAAGAATGCATTATTAGTAATTGGAATGAGAAAAAAAAGGTTGTAAAATGAAGGTAAGAAGTGATTAGAGATAGATTTACCCTTTGGACAAATGCCAGCCCCCAGTCAAATTGGATACATCTGTTAGAGCATCCTTCCACCTCTGCATCTTGACATCATCCTTAACCTTGTCTCCAAGTTTATCAAATGCTTTTCCAAAACACTTTGTCTGATGCCCTATATCCGATGGATCTACTTTGAAAAACACTGGTAGAACCATTTGTTCTTTTGTTGCCTTGCACTCGAGGATCTTCAAAAGCTCATCCAAGCACCATGAGGATGATGCATAGTTTTTAGAGAGTATAAGGATTGAAATCCTTGACCCTTCTATGGCTTTGAGAAGTGCGGGTGATATTTCTTCTCCTCTTCTAAGCTCATCGTCTATGAAGGTGTTGATTCCCTTTTTATGCAAAGCGTTGTACAGATGCCCGGTAAAGTTGTTGCGAGTATCTGTGCCTCTGAAACTCAAGAATACATCGTGAGTCCATTGATGGGTGTTAGAAGAAGAAGATGAAGAAGAAGAAGAGGATTCTTGGAATTCAGAGGTCATAGAAGAAAAGAAGTTGGAGAACAAGGGGTTGAAGGTAAAGTAGAGCGAGTGAATCTTATAGAAAATGAAAGTTGAATAGTCAATAAAGAAAGTCTTTTCGGAGGTTTCCGACGCTTGAACTTGATACCGTGTTCCATATAAGCATATATAATAAAAAAGAAAATTATGCGTTCCATAATGTGAAATTTACGCATTTAGAGGGCTTCTTAGCAACTGCCTCAACTTTTGCGGCCACTGATATTTCACTCTCTCTCTGTCTCTCTCTGGGTTTCTTCGTGATTTCATGCGTGTTTCCGGAGAAATTATAGCGTAATTTGATCGCATTACTTATTTATCCACCGTTCTATTAAAAGATTCATGTTTTGTACATATTCAGGGTCTCTTTTATTTTTCTGAATAAAAGTTGATAATTTACATCTATTATAATTTGAAAATATATATTTTTATTTATTTTTTAAATAAAAAATAATAAACTTTAAAAATAAGTCATAACTGTAATTTCTATTTTGAACGTGTATTTGAAAATGGTGTATTGGAATAGGCTATAGAGAAAAGTTTTGGTAAGAAAAATAATATGAATGTGAGGGGAAAGTATGCTAAATTTTAGAAGTTCTCTTATTTTATTTTTTTTATTTTTTAAATTGGAGTGTTTTACTTTTATTTGGATGAAAAGTGAATAAAAAAATACTATGTTTTAGGAAAAAAGAGGTGCGCATGAAAGGGAAAAAAAAAAATCCTATATTTTATTGGTTGTTATTGTTAGGATAAAAATGTAATCTTAGTATTAGGTTTAAATTTAAACCAATATTAACTAACTACTTATGATTTGTTATGTTGTGAAAATGTTATAGACATAACACCTCTTGATAGATAATATAGATTGCTGAGTCACTAGTTTTTTCTATTTAAAATTTTTTTCTTGTTCAACAATTTTAAACAGGGCAATTCTTTACTAGAAGAATATTATAATTTCTCTTGTTTCTGCTCTTTTTAATTTTGATTTGAGCATATTTGCTGATTTTTTTTTTTTTTTTTTAATTTTTGTGCTGAATTGAGAATGTTTGTTGTTACTGAATGTACAGTTGTAACTTTCAACTTTGACTGACTTTATTGTATGTGTACATGTGTGTGTGTTTTTTATTTTTTTAAAAATATTTTTGGAGAAATATTATATGCGTTTGTTTGGATGTAAACACAATTGCCAAGCTTGTCTGACCATCCTAATTAATAATATAATATATGTTTGTTGAGTGTACCGTCTATTACATTACATAATATATTATAATATAAGATATAATAGTGTTATTTATTATAAGTTCTGTATTTTTAGATTCGGAAATGATGGTTTGAGTTTCGAGTAATTAGCTTAGAATTTATGTATTTATATATTTTTATATTTGATAATAATTGGAGGTTTTATTTGGTATTGGGTACGTAAATATAGTAGTTTGGGAAATTATTGTGTACTCCAAAAATACCATAAGTACATACTCCTTCCTCTTATATGAATGGTAGGTTCCACTAATTAAATTCATGGTGAGATCTACCATTCATGTGAGAGAGGGGGAGTACGCATTTATGGTACTCCGGGAGTACCTAATAATTTTTCTAGTAATTTACACATGGTTTTTCAATTTTATTTTTTAATTACTTAATTTATAAAATTCAAACATATTGGTTTCAAATTAAGTTAATGGGAAAATATCCACAATCTGATTTATAAATATTTTAAGCGGGAAAAAAAAGTTCTAGAAGCCATTGCTCAATATTTTGTTCCAAATGATGAAATTTTAGATGTTGAACCCCTTAGAAAGGTTCAAAGATTTAAACTTAAATAAATAGATATTGCTTCCTTAGAATGTAATTCTTGATTAATTCAAGATCAATTACAAATGATTTTAATACATAGAAATAACTTACAACACAATGTTGTCAAGTTAAAATTAATTTATGAAATTAAGTATTTGTTTTGAGTAAATTTTTTTTTTTAAGAGTTGTGTTATATTTAGGTTGGCTCTGGAATTTTTATTTTTATTTCTTTTCTTAATCTCTCTTGTTCTTTTATGATTTTTATGCTTTAGAAGAAGAGAGACATAAAAGGAGAAGAAAAATACATATCTAGTTCAATTTTTAACAAAAATAGGTTACAGATCTCTAACAGAACCAATCTTAGATGAGTAAAATGCTAAATTTCAAATTACAAATAAGCAACTTAAATTTCAGTCAAACCATAGAAAGTAAGTTATAATCAGCCCTTCTAGTTCTGGTTAAGTAATAACTTCATTAGCTACGCTTTCATTAAATACTAGATAATTGATTCTAGAATGTCATTTAAAGATAGGGAGGACCCTCTTAATTTTCCTGTACCAGTGATGCGTGCTGTGCATATAATTGTAAAAATTGAGTACTGATTTTTTTTTTAAAAAAAACTACCCTTGTAACATGTATTCTGAAATACACACTTTATAAATTTATAGAAAATTTTAAATATATCTATATAAAAAGTCAATTTGTTATAAACTTGAAACATATTTAACTAATGATTGATCAATCATAACTTATTCAATAGCAAAAGTAAGTAAGTAAATCAAATGCAAATTTATTTATAACACTTGGTTGATGGTATTAGTAATAATACGTGACTAGCCTCATCACACGCACTCCACACGTGCAATGAGACTTTTTTTTTTTAAGCTTAATGTATTTTTTCAATTTGAATTTATCTACTGTTAGTGAGATTACACAAAAATGAACTTTTAAAAAACTAAAATTTAAGATTTAAAAATGAGTATACTGTTGGGTTTAGTGTGTGCTAGGTTTTAAGAAAAAAAATAAATAAACGTGAAATATATTCAAATAGAGAGTTTGTTAATTTTTAGGAAAAAATTTTTATCTGGTTTTTTTTTTTGAATTACAATTTTAACCTTATTTTTTATTTTTTAAGAATACGGATTATCTAATTGGATTAGAGGCATTTTTGATATTTTATTAAGTCATAACTAATTTTTTAAATCCTTTTAATATATAGAGATAATGCAAACAAAAATAATTTTTTTTTCATATTGACTGATCAACTTCATCTACATAATACAAAATGAAGGTTACAACATCTTCATAATCTTGCAAACCTCTCATTAGAGGCATCTTCTTCTTATCCATCATCTTTTTCATCATCTTCAACATTTACAATAGATTCTCATTCTTCTATTTTAATATCTTGTTTTTTTCTTTACCTTGCTTCTTGGCATTCAAGTTTCTTGGAACTATGACAATAATAACAAAATAAAATTATTTATTGCTATTTTATACTTTATTTAGAATATAAAAATAAGGATTTTGTTAGCGGATACTTTTTGGACATTCATTAACAAAATACTTCTAAAAACTTTTTATGAAAAAGGGAAAAAATGACTGATTTTTTTTTTTTTTTTTACAATATATTATATTTCTTGTAAAATTGGTATAATAATTTTCTTAATATTGGCTTATTAACTACCTCCAGATGTGATAAACAGAAAAATATTTCTTGTAAAATTGGTATCAAATATTTCCTAAAATGGCTTATTAACTACCTCCAGATGTGATAAACAGAAGCTGCAATAAATAGTCTTCCTATTGGAGATTGAATAGTCTTTCCCTTCAACTCTTTGCCCCACTCAATGACTACATCCCACTTGTTAACAATTTACTTCCTGAAACATTGTCAGAAAATATTCTTCCAAACTCTAGTAGAAAAGTGCATTCAAAGAGTAAATGATCCCGTGTCTCCAATTGATTTCCACAAAAACTACATACAACATCACCATTACCGTCATTTGATCAATCTATCACAAGTTGATAACGTATCTTTTAAAACCAACCAATGAATAAAGGAATACTTGGGAATGATTGCTGAATTTCAATTTTGTGTGAATGAAACAAGTTTTTTGTAAATTTGAAATCAAAATAGCTAAGTCAATGACCAGAACGACTACAAACACTTCATTCATTACGTTATGAAGCGAGTGACTCTGTCAAATGCTTACCTGCACAAACTACTTCATAGTCAAATCTGAATGTCCCCAGATTTCCCGAATTGAACCTGAGTTTTCCAAACTTGGATTAGATCCAAATCAAGAGGCAAACGGTAGAGCTAAGTCATTCCATTACTGTAAAAATTTAAAAATGTTACCTTTAGTAGCAATCAAGAATAGGCTGATAAGATTCAAATGATGCAGCCATCCCTCCAAAGTTTGATCACAGCATATCAAGCAGTTAATCAGATACAATCAAGAACAATTATTGTGATGGTTGAAGGGCACCTCAACCATCAGAAAAGCTTGCAGATGTGATTTGCCAGTGGTCAATCATCAGAAACTATGAAGTTCATGGTTGAAGGACACCTCTTTTGTTGTGGTACTAGTGGGTACAAATTGGATTCCAAATTGCTACCATCACCATCATCATTGCGGCGCCTCTTGGTAGGTTGAATATCATTCATTAAATCATTGTGTTCATTCAGTACTATACAATCTTTTGGTTTCTCTTCATACTTGCGAACCAAATGAGCTCCACAACTTGTAAAGGACACTGACTTCGTAGAGCACCAAAACCTAACTTGCAGCTTGTCCCCCTTTAGCTCATTGTGTTCTGGAACATAGTAACGCAGCCAAACATGATCTGAGTTGGATAAATGAAATGCTTTATCATCTCCATATATTGGTAAACCATTACTGATGATGTTAATACTACAAAGAATACGACTGGGTACTTTTGCATCCCTTAGTCCAATAACAGCACAAAGAGCCATTCTTATTATCTCCCCATCCACATTTGAAGGCTCATTAATATCTATTTCACATATATTGCTACTTGAATTCTCTTTACGATGGCTGAACCAGTGTGGAATCTTGTTTCCCGGAAATATCATACTCAATTGATGTCCCTGTCACAACCATAAAAAATTTGGAGCATCATACCTTACTAAAACAAACCCTGGCACACGTGCACACACACAGACATGCATTATACCTCACTGTATGTATATGAAGTCATAATGCAAATATGAATTATGCAGACTATTTTAATATACTAAATTATTAAGTTAACATGTAATTTAAACTCATTCTTCTATATGTCTAGGCGAGGGGTGGCAATTCGTATTCGCGGGTCGAGTTCGTGTCATATCAAGTCATGAGTATTCAACTATATGGGTTAAGCTGAATTTGACCCGTTTACTAAACGTGTTAGGAATCCTCAACCCGAACATGACTAGTTTATTAAACAAGTCAACCCAACCCGACATGTTTAACTCGTTTAATTAACAAGTCATGTAAAGGTAAATATAAATGACCCAACCCGTTTTATAATCTATTTAATTAATAGGTCATACCTAACTAATATAATTTTTATCAATTCTCATATATATATATATATATATAATTAAAATACAATTACAACTATAAATATAGTAATAAATATATAAAACCAACCACAAATTAAGTAATAATATCAAAATAACTAATAACTTTATAAGCTAAACAAATCAAACTAGTCAGACGGGTTTGCATGCTGAACATAAACATGACCTGTTTATTAAACGGATTAGCCGTGTTAATCCGAATATAACTCAAACTCATTTAGTCTCAACCCATGACTTGTTTATAAATGGATTAGTCGTATTGGGTTCGCAAGTCGAGTAAGATTTTGCCACCCCTAGTCTAGGCATATACATATATATAAAATGAATTACCTCACTTAATAGAGGATTGTCCGCATCATTTCCTATATTCTGTACCAGTTTATGGCATCTGGACAAATCAATCCACTCGAGTGCTGGTAACTCGCATGTATTAAATTGAAGTCTTTTTGAAACTTCTGAAAATCTTTCCAATGATATGCACCCACTTGCATATACGTCTTCCATTTTTGGTGGAAGTACTTGAATATCTTGAAGTTTCTTACAATCATCCAATTTAAGGCTCCTCAATCCAACAAATCCACCAATACACGAAGGCAGACTAACAAAATCACTCCCTGCTAAATCTAGCTGCTCCAATCTGGAGAAACAATCAAGTGTCATAAAGAAATCTGAATCTGATAGCCCACAGTTTCCAATATCTAATAGTCGCATTTCCGGAAATACGATTGAGGAATAATCATCATTGGTAATGCTTAATTCCGCACTTGATGAAATTCCGGGTTCCTTTGTTGATTCAATCAAGGGCATGGAATGTATGACAAGTTTTGAACAATCTCTGAGAAAAAGTCGCTTTAGACGTTGCAATTGATGAATACTAATTGGGAGATTCATAAGATTTTCACAGCCATCTAGATTTAATTCTTTAAGCCCAATGAGATACCCAACAGATGAAGGCAATTCTTTTATAGGAGTACTTCTTAAGCCAATGTATTCTAAACGTTCCATTTTGCAATCAATTTCAGGAAAGTTCTCAAGCCCAGAGCAACCTTCGAGCATAAGTAATTCTAGAGATCTCAACTTGAGGCTTCTTGGGAAACTCCTGAGGTTAGGGCATTCGACAAATTTCATAAGTCTAAGCCTATCAAGGAGTCCAACAGAATAGTGAACCTCGACTAAGTCTGTACAATTTTCAAGATTCAATTCCTCTAAATTTGGCATCATTGAAAGATCAGGGACTTTGGTTATGAATTCACAATTTGAGAAGTTCATGATTGCCAAGTTTTGCAAATTCTGTAAAAAAATAGGAAATAAATCAGCCCGAGCAATTAGTGCCCAACATATTTAGAGGACAGAATATTAAAAATAATAATTGTACCTTGAATCCATTATGCAATCCCTTGAAGAGGTAATTACGCATATTAAGAACAACAAGTCTCTTTCCATGAAAATTGGATGGCAAATATTGTAATGGATATTCAGGCCATTCCAGCAATCTTAACTCATTAGAGAGATAATTAGGCCCTTCAGAAAAGAGTGCATTGCGGTTTATAAACAATCTGAGTCTTTTCATCTTCATGAAGTTTTTAGAACTCAAGTTTATCATCTCTCTTTTAGGCAAATCTACCAGTATGCCTTCAATTTTATTTGTTCCCTAGCAAGACAACGGGTAAGTGTGCCAGCAAAAATAGATACAAAAAATGAACGCTCTCCACATTTAACATTTGCGAAAATTATACTAGTAACTTCAAAAAATTAATTGACAAAATATATTCACTTTGTGGAAAATAAAGAAATTTATTATGTCTTTGTCTTCCCTTTATCTTGCTTCTCCTTTTTTGATTTGTAAATAGGTAATAATTTTTTGGGAAAATTACAACTTACTCACCTATGGTTTGGCTGAAATTTAAATTGCTTACATGTTGTTTAAAAGTTGGTACTTTGCTCACCTAAGGTTCACTTCATTAGGCTTCTGTTACCCACCTCTATACTTTCACCGTTAAAAACACAAAAAGCATAACAAAAACATAAAAATCAAGGTCTAAAAGTATATTTTTTAAAATGATGAAGCTTTAGCTTAAGAACATTTTCAAGCCTATTAATCCAAACAGAACTATCAACAAAAACATAAAAATCAAGGCCTAAAAGTATATTTTTTAAAATGATGAAGCTTTAGCTTAAGAACATTTTCAAGCCTATCAATCCAAACAAAACTGTCAAGGGGATATTCTTCCTCCATTTAATCAATGAATGTTTGAATTTTTGTGTCTGGACTTATGGATATTATGCAAATCACAGATGTTAGCCTCTTACAAACTAATTTTTAGCATATTTTGATACGATAAAATTATTCTGGACTAGACAAAACCAAATTATTATATACTAGGAGAAAGGCCATCTTCATCTCCAACTCTGTTGTTGTGCATGAATGGAGTTCATTTTGGGTATTACCAAGAGTTGATGAAGATGAGATAGAAGGGGGAGATTAATGATTTTGAATTTCATCAAAATTTTATTTTACTTCGAATTTTTATGAAATGATGAATTTTTAAATTTTGGATGTAGAAGTCAGAAATGTACACATTTTTTAAGTTCCTGGTGTGATATACTCCATGTAGGACGCCACCTTGTGTATTGTACTCCTTTAGCATTTTCTGTACTTTCAAGAGGATTTCTATTTTTATCTTGTTGTGAATTAGAATTATGAATAAGTATTCAACTGCTGGGAGGAAGTTAAATCTCAGCCACACTAATAAACCATCTATTACAGCTAAACCAGGACTATCAATCAAAATGAAGGGAACCAAAAAAATAAAATAAAATAAAAAATAAAAAGAATAAGAAAGAAGCAATGCCAGATACACAACATTTTTCACCACAACTTTAACAATTGTTGAGTTGTCAAGTTCTTTTTGATTCTCATATCAGAATATCCCTTAACAGTTTTGTTTGGATTGATAGGCTTAAGAGTGTTATTATGACAAGAAAGAATGTTCCTAAGCGAAAGCTTCACCATTTTAAGAAATATACATTTAGATCATGATTTTTTAATGTTTTTGTTATGCTTTTTATGTTTTTAATGGTAAAAGTACAGAGGTGAGCAATGGAAGTCTAATGGAGTGAACCTCAGATGGCCAAAGTAGCCAACTTTTAAACCACAAGTAAGCAACTTAAATTTAGGTCAATCCACGAGTGGGTAAGTTGTAATTTGTCCTAATTTTTTTTTTTTTTTGATGTCCAAAGTGAGTAACCGCTTTCAATTTTTCATATTTGATAGGAGAAAGGGTGACCAAGTAATTTCATTTATTCTTTCGTAATTAAGAAATTCTATTTATGCTGAAATTCTATTTATGCTGAAACACTCATGGTGCCAACCAAAAAAAAAAAAAAAAAAGAAATCATTCCTTGGAATGATTAAGTATATATATTTCTTGAAAAATGTTTTAGATGTGACTCTTACCTTGTTTTCTTCTAATACATGACGAACATCTTCATGAAACCACAACCTGCTACGCCCGCTAGGTTCTTCTGGTGATTCTCGTCGAACAATCTCTTTACCCATGTCTTGCAGCAAGTCATGCATTCCCAATTTTTTTTTCTCATCAATAGTTACAAGAGACTTATCAATAAGCACTTGGATACCAATATCTGGAAAGAAACCACACCCGTCTAATATTTTAATGACATAATCTGCATGCTTTCCTTTAAAAAAACATGCAATGTCAAGGAAAATATCCTTCTCATTCTCATCCAATCCATCATAACTTATTTTGAGTATTTCTTGAATATTTTTGTTAGGAACTCTTGCGTACTTATCCAATGCACTTTTCCATTGAATCATACTTTTACCATATAGATCTGAACCTAAAACCATTAAAGCTAGTGGAAGGCCCCCAGCATAATGTATTGCACATTCGGTGAGTTCAACATATTCTTCAGTAGGTTTGTCTCTTTTGAAGGCATTCCAACTAAAGAGCTGAAGAGCTTCATTGTGATCCATCTCCTTCACTTGGTATATGAAATTAACTTCATGATTAGTTAGCAAAGATTTATCTCTTGTTGTTATTATGATTCTACTTCCTAAACCAAACCAATCACATTTTCCAGCTAATGCTTCTAATTGAGACAAATGATCCACATCGTCAAGAATTAAAAGAACCCTTTTAGAGCAAAGCCTATTCTTAATGACATTAATTCCTCGATCAACATTGCTAACCTTTGAGCTTCTAGCATCTCTTAGGATCTCAGAAAGAAGTGTCTCTTGTAGTTGGACCAATCCAAACTCTTGCTTGGAATGTTCTCTAATGTTTGTAAGAAAACAACTACCTTCAAACTGGTGAGCAATCAAATTATAAATCGCTTTGGCAATAGTTGTCTTTCCAATTCCACCAACTCCTAAAATCCCTACCATGCGTATGTCATTCCTCCCAATACTTAAAAGCGAATTGATGTCTTGTACACGAGACTCTATTCCAACTGGATGATTGGCAACATTTAGGTATGTACATTTTACTATGATAGAGACCGTTTGAACGATTTCTTGGATAAATTTAGATTCATTCCTAGCCATAAAAAAAATAAAAAATAAAAAATAAAAAAACATTTAGTCAATTAGGTATTTATACAAGTGAAAAAAAAGAAGAAGAAGATTTAGTGACAATATTTTTCTTGTACCAAACTCATCATGCATGCTTCTTGGTGTGTGAGATATGTGATATAGAATAATGATGTAGAATGGTTTATGTATGAGCTAAATGAAGATAACATTTTGGTATTATTTTGGTAAAACATTGGGTTTAACAAATAGCATATAATCAATTTAAGTAATTTAACTATTATTCGGGCTGTTTATAATGAAGAATATAAATCAAAAAGAGTTTTTGTTGTATGAATTTCTAGACGTTAGTAACAATAGGGGACTTAACAGAATGAAATTTCCGTAACTTGGGTTAATCAATTTTCTTCTAAAAGAAAAGCTAAATCGAATTCATTTAATTTTAATTTATTATTATTTTCCCGGTCAAAATACGTTTTTTGCCATTGAAGTTCACATGTTGAGCATTTTTAGCTCATGATAGTTCAAATAAGCGATATTAGTCCTACAATTTTAAAAACAAGCTCTATTGGTCTCTCCATCTAGTTTTGTTAATTTTCTTGTATGTGATTTACAGAGCAATGAAGTGAAAATTTTATAATGATTTTGCATAAAGGCTACTTAAATACTCTTTGACCATAATCAGAAACCCAAATTTATTGAAAAATAAGAAAATTAAAAGCACAAAACATAGTGGAATTTAGTTACAGGAGCAGTGGTTGAAGTTATTTGGTAGCTACTACCAAACTCTTTAGTTCAAATGTTACCTCTCCAAGTCAGATTTTGAGGAGAAAGATCTTTCGGATAAATTTCTAAAACAAGTCCCCAAAAATTTTTTTTTTAAGAAAAAAGAAAAAAGAGAGAGTTATCTGGCAGCCTATTTAGTATTTATTGACCAACATAGACATAAAAGAAGTAATTAATAAAAAAACAAAACAAAATCGTTTAGCGAAATAACAAAACAAAATCAAAATCAAAGTAAAGTGTAAATAGATATGGTTGGATACGCATACCCTTTTCCTCTGGCTATGTGCCAACCAGACAAATTAGCAACATCTTTTAAGGCTGTCTTCGAACTCTGCACCTTAGTGTTGTCTTCAAGTTGAGTTAATGCTTTCCCAAAATTCTTTCTTTGATGCCTTACATCTGATGGACCTACTTTCCAAAACACTGGTAGAACTACTTGTCCCTTTGTTTGCTTACACTCAAGGATCTTCACCAGCTGGTCTAAGCACCATGTGGATGATGCATAGTTTCTTGACAGTACAACCACTGAAGTTCTTGACCCTTCTATGCTTTTGACAAGGCTCTGTGAAATTTCTTCTTCTCTTTTAGTTTTAAGCTCGTCATCATCACCATCTATGAAGGTGGTGTTGATTCCCTTTTTATGCAAGGCGTTGTATAGATCGCCAGTGAAGTTGTAGCGAGTATCTTTGCCTCTGAAACTTAAGAATACGTCGTAAGTACATCTATGGGTGATGATAGAATTAGAAGAAGAAGAAGAAGAAGAAAAGGGTCCTTGGAATTGGAAAGTCATGGAAGAAAATAGCTAAATTCTCAAGAAGAAGAAACTATCTGTGATTAATTCTCGTGTCGATGATTACTGATTGCTATACACTATCGAGTAACAGTGTAGAACTTCTAGATGAAGAAAGTTTATTTCGAGAATATGATGCTTGTTGGTCCCACGCATTTCAAGTCAAAGTGAGAAACTTCTTGGGAGAATAAAAAAATTAAAATAATGGGGTGGTGGAAAATAAAATATAGAAATGAACCAAGGACTGAAATTCAAAGAGAGAAATTATTCTTGGAATGGCTCTGTGGCTTTTCGCCTTGGTAAGAGCATCTCCTCAGTTACCGTGCACAATGTGCATGGTAGTTTAAGGCTGTGTTTGGTTGCCGGAAAACGTTTTCCGGAAAATATGTATTTTTCGGAAATGCTAATTTCTGGAAAAGGAAAATATTTCTGTGTGTTTGGTTGCATTCCAAAAAATTTTTCGGAAAATATTTTCTAGTGTTTGGAAAAGAAGAAAGGAAAACACAAATTGTGACACAAGCCACAACCCGAAAACACAAATCCAGATCGTGCGATCGCGATTTCGCCGGCGGATCGCGATCTCGCCGGCGCGATCTCGCGAAGGCGAGATCGCGATCAACGTCGCGATCTCGCGACGGCGCGATCGCGATCAACGTCGCGATCTCGCGACGGCGCGATCGCGATCAACGTCGCGATCTCGCGACGGCGCGATCGCGATCAACGTCGCGATCTCACGACGGCGCGATCTCGCGTTCGCGAGATCGCGATCGACGCTTCGCGAGATCGCGCCGTCGATCGCGATCTCGATCCGGCGCGATCTCGCGAAGGCGAGATCGCGATCAACGGCGCGATCTCGCCAACGACGCTTCGCGAGATCGCGCCGTCGATCGCGATCTCGATCCGGCGCGATCTCGCGAAGGCGAGATCGCGATCGACGCTTCGCGAGATCGCGATCGACGGCGCGATCTCGCGAAGCGTCGATCGCCGTCGTCGGACTGTTCTTATCCTCTCGCGGACTGGAGATCGGCGCGGATTGGTCTTCTCCCTCGCACGCGCGCGCTCTCTCTCTCTCTCTCTCTTTTTCTGGAAATCGTTTGAAGTGAAAATAGAGACGGTAATTGATTTCCGTGGTCAAAGGCCGTTTTTTTCAGTCAACGGATTTCAATTTCCGGAAAATAGAATTTTCCGGACCAACCAAACACACCTATTTTCCGGAAAATCATTTCCGGAATTACTTTGAAGTGGATTCAAACACAGCCTAAAGGTAAAAAAAAAATATTTTTTTATTGCACTTCTTTTTCCTTCTCTCATTAAATAACATTTCTTCTTTTTCTCTCTCTGTGGCTTCTCTTCTCTCTTCTTTCTTTCTCATTTTTTTTTTCTCTCTAGCTCACCGGCCAGCTCTCTCATCTCCCTCATCCCTCAGCTCGCCAGTCAGCTCCCTCATCTCCGATATGTTATGCCGACCCAGCTCACCGACCCACCCCAAGCCCCATCGTCTAGTCCGTGCCTCTCTCTCTCAGTCACTCTCACCACTCTCTTTCAACTTGTCGACCCACCCCAAGCCCCATTGCCGACCCAGCTCGCTGATCTCCCCAAGCCCCATCGCCCAGTCCGTACCTCTCTTTTTGTTGTGATTGAGTTTTTTTTATTTTTATTTTTTTTTAATGTATTTTCATATGGGTTTGGTGGCTGTGGTGGTGGTGGTTGATTTTGACTATGGTAGTGGTGGTGGATGATTTTGACAGTGGGTTTGTGGATTTTGGTTGTGGTGGTGGAATGACGTTTGATTTTTTTTTTCTTCTGTGGGTTTGATGGCTGTGGTGGTGGCAATGGTGGTTGTTGTGGCTATGGTTTGGTGGTACGGTGTTTGATTTTTTTTTCTTGTGGGTTTGGTGGCTGTGGTGGTGGCGATGGTGGTTGTTATGGCTATGGTTTGGTGGTACAGTGTTTGAATTTTTTTTTTCTTGTGGGTTTGGTGGCTGTGGTGGTGGATTGGTGACTATGATGGTGGTTTGATTTTTTATTTTGTTTGTGGGTTTGGTTGTGTCTGGTGGTGGTGGTAGTGGTGGTTGTGGTTGTGGTTGTGGCTGATGGTAGAGGTGGTTATGGTTTGTGCTGGGTTGTTTTTTTGGATAGTATGATATATTATTTTATTGTAGGGGATATATTATTTTATTGTGATGTTTATATTATTTTATTGCGTTGATAGCTAAAATAGATCCACTACTGTAGCATATGTGTAGGTATAATAGATAAAGTAACTTTTGGTGGAGTTAAAAAGCTAAATTTTTAGCTCCACTGCTGTGGATGCTCTAAGTACCATCGCAATATTACCATCGTTGATGAGTCGTTTGGTTTGTTGTAACGGACTTTACGATAATTTGATATTAAAATTTTTAGTTTATATTATTTTTTTTAACCTTATCATAATTTAAAATTATAAAATATATCACATTATTTTAATCACATCACCCTCCTAAACAATGTAATTTTGTATTCTTGTATTGAGATTAAATTAATGTAAGATTACAATAACGTAATATTACGGTATAATGTAACATCACGGCAAACCAAACGCCTCCTTCTCTATTTGCTTCTGTAATCAATAATTAAATACACTTTAGAGCATCTCGCTTCTCCAAATTTTAGTACTATTTGGACAGTGAACATTTATATTTTTCTTTTATCTTCCTACTTTTTTAAATACATTTTCCAATAAACTCTACATTTTTTTCTCTATTCATTAAAATATTATTTTTTTCATTCTTTCTTTATTATTTCTTTAAAATCTTTCGTTATTCTTCCTCTATTCATTCCCAATAACTATATTTTTCAAATTTCTAATAGCTATATTTTTAAATTATCTAACGATAACATTTTTAAAATTTCCAATAGTCATATTTCTCAAATGTTAATATTTTTTAAGGGATTTTTATTCTTATTATTCTTTAACTTATAATTAATTTCCTTAAAAAAACTTACTTATCATTAAAAAAAGTCCACCACATGTTTAGACCAATAATTTTTTTTTTCTTATTATTCATTAATTTATAATTAATTTCTTTAAAAAAAAATTATATACTAATTATCATTTTTAAAAAGTCCACCACACAGTCACACACCACACGTTTTCCTTTTTCTTTTTTTTTTCCTCCACCCCTTTCCCTTTTGGTTTCATTATCATCAAATGAGAAGATAAGAGAAATCACCCCTGCTCCATCACATCATCACCACACCCTCGCGTCACCACACCCTCGAAGAAGGCCTCCCTCACTTAAGTTAAGTACCTTTGTGAAACACACACAGAAATTGCCCAAAGAGAGAGATTGTAGCTGTGAAGGCTAGTGGAGATCATCCACTCACCGCCGCTGGTCCTTCTCCCCACCACCAAGTGCATGCGAACCTAGTTGGATCAGATCGACTTTTATCTCTCTCTCTCTCTCTCTCTCTCTCTCTTTGTGGAGAAATTACACTTCATCCCCCTAAAATATGCCCTATATTACACTTTACATCATAAACTATTTAAATGCACAGTTTGCACGCTAAATTATGATCCTTGATACACTTTACACCCCGATATTAGTAGAGAAGAAGAATACAAACACAAGATAACACGCCGATGTGTTATCGAAGAGGAAACCAAAGAGCTCGGCGAAAAACCTCTCTGTTGCCCTCCAAGCGATAATTGATCCACTAGACAATCAATTGAGATACATGGGTTAGCAAGAGACCCTTCAAGCCTAATCTACGCGATGTACCTAAGCCCTCCAAGCTCGTACTCCAACAAGGCTTCTTTGAACCGTGTCTTGTCTAGCTCTCCGAATCCCGCAACAAGCTCCATGTTGCATTTGCCATCCTTGACTTCTTCCAATACTTCCCAGCAGCACCAAAACCTCACTGAACACTTTGAAAGTGTGTGGTAAGTGTTTGGACTATCAACCTCTCAATGTTATAGAAATGGAGAGGTAAGAGTTGAGGAAAATCCACAAGCAATTGTGTAGAAGATTGTGGGTATAACAATCTCTAACTCTCAAGGTTTGTGATTAGGGTTTTCTCTCTAAAGCACTCCTCAACTTTTGTGGGTATATATAGTGTGGGTATATATAGTGTGGGTACAGAAAATGTGTATCGGATAACACAGTCTGGTAAAACAGAATGTTTCACGAATGTCTCGCTGGAAGGCTTACCCGCAAGCTACTCGCAAAACACAGCTGTCTCCATCTGTCCTGACTCTTCGCATTCCAGTCATGTGCAGGGCACATGCATTATTTCATGGGATGCTTAGTCACGAGCAACCCACAAAAACTCTTCTGTCTTCAATTGCTCAAGTCTTCACGCTCTCTCTCTCTCTCTATCACACAACCCTTACAATTAAATCCCACAATAAATACAAGGTACAAAAGATTGAATATAATTATAATCAAATTTGGCACGAAATTAAAGTCAACAAAACACATAATTATAAATTACAACTTTACCGACGGAAATATGAATCACGTGACTTGCAAATATGTATTTCTTAAGTGAAACAAATTTAAAAGACCAAAAACCCCCTCTTCCTAGTCAATTAAAAACAAAACTTTTTTTTTTCCTAGTCTCTCACATGTGTCTGCATATCAGCCCCTCTCCCCCAAATCAAAATCCCTGCAACCTTATCCCCAAATCAAAATGATCTTTGGAATTGCTACTACTCTGCCACTGTTATGCCTAGAAGCATCAGTCTTTGGACTTCATATTTTAGATAACTTTCGGGGAAAAAAATTATCTAGATTTCCATGCTTGTTGCAGCTCAGTATTTTTTTTACTATCCACATTTATATAGTTGGTAACGTGGTCTCTTTGGTGTATTTCAAGGATGGGAAGTGTGTATATATGGACGACATTTGACATTCTTCAATCCTGATGCCTAGGGAAGGAAAAGAAGATACTACTCCATGGTATTAATAATTGAATTATGTACAAAGCTTTCAACTGAATTTTTTTATCACCATTTGCTGTTCTTTGTTGTTTGTGCACATTTTTATAGCAATCTAGGAAGCTAGCATGGAGGGTTATTTTGAAAACCATTACTCATTGCTCTATCGTAACAACTTTTCCTTCAAAACCATTTAGGAATTTTCACATGCTATGTTGCAAAATCATCGGCTTATCTAAAAGTTGATAAATAAAATGTCATGGTGGTGAAACAGTGGTAGTGTCGAAGATGATTTTTCTTTGTGGATTTATGACTGTAGGGATTTTGATTTGGGGAGGGGTATACGCATGAGAAAGAGAGCAAGCAGGGAAAAACAAATTTAATTGATTGAGAATATGGGGTTTTTAGTCTTTTAAGTTTGTGCCATTTAAGTAAATATACATATGCAAGTCATATGTTCATATTTCTGTCCATCTTAACATTAAAACTAATGTAGGGGTGCAAAGTGTAACAAGAATCATAATTTAAAGTGCAAACTGTGCATTCGAATAGTTTATGGTGCAAACTGTGCATTCGAATAATTTGAGGTGCAAACTGTGCATTCAAATAGTTTAGGGTGCAAAGCATAATCTGAGTTATAGTTTAGGGTGGTAAAGTATAATTACCCATTTTTCTTCCTTCTTTTCTTGTTCTAATTCACTTTGTTGTTACAATTTGTGTAAAGAATTTGTGATTTACAACTATGTTTTATGTTGGCTTTAATTCCGTGTGAAATTTGATTGTAATTCTGTTCAATCATTTCCTTGTATTTTTGTGAGATTTTATATATGGGCTGTGTGTGAGAGTTTGGTGAAGAATTTGTGAAGAAGTGGTTTTCGTGACTGACTCGCGACTGATGACTCGTGAAACAAGTCATGTGAGAAGCACATGCTGGAATTTAAAAGTCTTTAACAGGCCTGAGTCGCGAGTGACCCATGAAACTCACTGCCTGTTGCTTTTTAGAGTGTGACTTTTCCCATTCTTTACCAACATTATATAAATCCTTATTACCCAAGAAATGTAAGAAGAAGGAGGATTATTTTCTGAAGAAACTTTTGAGAAAGAAACCCTAGCCAAACACTTGAGAGTTAGAGATTGTTTTACCCACAATTCTCTACATAATTTCTCTAAAGTTTTTATCTACTCCCACCTCTCCATTTACACATCCTTGAGAGGTTCTTAGTCCAAACACTTACTTTACTCATTATGAGTGTTGAGAGAAGTTTTGGTACATTTGGGAAGTATTGGAAGAAGCCATTGAGTGGCAGATGCAATCACGCAGAATTGCGGGATCCGAAAAGCTAGTGAAGACAAGGCTCCAAGAAGTCCGTTGGTAGTAGGAACTTGGAGGGTTTAAGTACATTGGGTGGATTAGGCTTGGAGGGTCTTTTTGATATTTGTGTACTTCAACTTATTCACTAGTAGATCAATTTCAACTTGGAGGGTCGCGGAGAGGTTTTTCGCCGAGTACTTCGGTTTCCTCTTCGATAATACTTCTTGGTGTTATCTTGTGTTTGTATCATTGTGGTGTGCTTATGGCTTAAAGTAGTGTTACGTTTATTGCACTTCATTTACTTTTGTTCCGCATTTAGATAAGTTAGAGTAAAAGCAATTTAGCTGTAATTTAAAATTGGGGGTTTAAACAAGTTTTAGTGTTTTCACACTAATTGAGCTTTTTGTTTTATGAGAACTAGATTGTGTTTTGTGCTTTGATTATTTGTCTTCATTTAGAGAGATTTAAGAGACAAAAAACGAGAGAGAGAGAGAGAGAGAGAGAGAGAGAGAGAGAGAGAGAGAGAGAGAGAGAGAGAGAGAGAGAGAGAGAGAGAGAGAGAGAGAGAGAGAATGCTCTGAAGAAACAAAGACAAAAGAGGAAGGGATGAGAGAGAAAGAATAATTTTTTATTCAACCAGTTACTTTTTTTAAGAGAGTATATTGTTTTGGAGTTGCTACAGTGCTCTCCATGTCAAGAGAACTATTGTAGCAACTCTAAAAAAAAAAAAAAAAAAAAAAAAAAACAAAAATTAGAGTTAGAGAGGCTGTTGGAGGGTGTTTTTTGTGTGTTTACTCTCCGAAATTGGCTCTAAGAAAATCACATGTGCAAGTCACATGTTTCATATTTTTATCCAACTTAACATTAAAACTAATGTAGGGTTGCAAAATGTAACAAGAATCATAATTTAAGGTGCAAACTATACATTCGAATAGTTTATGGTGCAAAGCATAATCTAGGTTATAGTTTAGGGTGGTGTAAAAAATGGAACCCTTCTTTCTGATGGAGTTTTGGACTTGAACACTTTATGCAAGATGTTGTTTTAGTCATACGACATTTGTTGGGATGTTGCATCTTAAGGGAGACAAGTCAGAGAATGTCTGCATTGATTACAAAGTTTAGCCAACCAATGGCTTGAATCTCCTTAAAAAGAGCGAGTGCCGTGCCACAGTCCAAATAGTATTATGTATTTTCTAATCTCAAATTAATAATATTCAAAAGTATTATTCAATTTCTTTTTGTATTATTTCCATTATTATTGTGTTTGCACCAACACTTTATTGTTACAATTTTTTTTATGAGAACTAGATTGTGTTTTGTGCTTTGATTATTTGTCTTCGTTTAGAGACATTCGAGAGACAAAAAATGAGAGAGAGAGAGAGAGAGAGAGAGAGAGAGAGAGAGAGAGAGAGAATGTTCTGAAGAAACAAAGAGAAAAGAGGAAGGGATGAAAGAGAATAATTTTTTTATTCAGCCAGTTTTTTTTTATTTTAATTTTTTTTAAGAGAGAATGTTGATTTGAAGTTGTTACAGTGCTCTTCATGCCAAGAAAACTACTGTAGCAACTCTGGGGAAAAAACAAAGAAAAAGAGTTAGAGAGGTTGTTGGAGGGTGTTTACTTAAAATTTATGTTTTTACTCTCCAAAATTGGCTTTATAGAGCCTATTAGAGATGCTGAATTAGGGAAAAAAAAAAATCCTAAGGCCCCAAGACATAAAGGGGAGGAAAATAGGTAAGGCAAAATCTTCGCTGTTGCTTACCCAACAAAGCAGAGTCTACAGCTTACTAGGATGTATAGATCTCTGCCCATTTCCAATTGATTCGTCAAGAGGGATATGTTTGTGCACCAAGAATATGCCATCAATGTATTATCAACCATCAATCTTTCAGTTCTATTAACCATTAGAAACTTCAAAAATTCAACATTTCTTGAACTAAATGCCACCCAATAAATTTTAACCAATAGGATTATTTCTTTCATTGTAATATTATTAATTAAACCAAAATATTAGTCAATAAATAAAATAATATTTTTTTATCAAATGAAAAATAGGAAAAAAAAGAGAGAAAAATGTTACGTCAACAATATTTTTCATAGTAAATTCTGAGTATCAGGTTGTTATTACCTGTTATTGGTAGATAAAAAAAAATAATTTTAGTAGTACGTTTAAATTAGAATTAGTAACAACTTAACACCTAAGATTTATTGTGAAAATGTTGTGAATATAACACTTAAAAAAAAAACAATACACAAAAAATTTCATAACATTTTTCACATTGGAAAACTTTTACTAGTTTTCATGTAGGTCCACCATTAATATTACATTTTTACTTATCACTATTAATCTGCCACATTAACAAGTGTGAAAAGTTTTGTCAAATTTGTGTCTATAGGCTTTCTTTAAAAAAAAAAAAAAAAATCTATTAGATTTATTAGTAATTTTGCATCTAAAACAAGATAATAGAGTTCAGATAATATTAAAAAAGTAAATTTAAAAAGTCATTTAAATATAAAAAAGTTCTCGGTTCAGTTTTCACCTAAAGCCTCCAAATACATCAAACCGCCCTGTTTCAATATAATGAGACAAAATTCATTGAGTATATTCATGCACAGACAATCGACTCTATTAAAAATCAGTGATGTCTTAGCGCATACCCATAAAATGATCAGTGACTATGTGTCTTAGCGTCACATCAATAATAAAAATTTGTTCAAACCGAAAGGATTTATCTTTGCCACAGATGTGTAAAGAATGATACATCCTAGAGACAAGCAACAATATGCAAGTTGCTAAATCACTTGTCTTCTCTGATGCTAAGGACCTACTGCAACATGAGTTGAGTATGGCTCTACTGAACCAACTGAACAGACAATTCATCTATCAACCATTGAGTTGCTCGTGTACTGTAGCCACAAGGTGTTCAGCCTTTCCACCTTTTGCATTTGAAAAAACTAGCTAATAAGAGTAAACAACAAAGAAAACTCATCAAAATTGGAAATCTAGTTCTCAACAGTGGCATAACAATTTTAATTGTGTTCATCCTTTCAACGGCAATCTTCTCTAGTGGTACTTAGTTCCCATTGTATTATTACTTCCACTTCTAAAAGGAGATTTTAGATTCTAGTTCCAACTTCCAAGTTTGTGTCTTTATCAGAATCAATTGACATCTCAAAGTCAAAGACATTAGTAATTTAACTGAGACAGCGTCAAATATGGTTTCTATTACCTCAACTTTGATATGTGGTCTTCAGGGAATTTGTACCAAATCGGGAGCCCAATCGCAATGTATAATTTTGAGACAATGCATAATATGACTTCACCAGCAAAATATGGCAATTTTAGCAAAAGTTATTATGAAGGTTTCAGCTCTGTTGCCTGCAAATTGGGGGAAAAAAAAAATTCAAAAGCAAGCAACATTCAAGGTCCAAAAGCACTAAAGCAGGAAAGAGAGAGAGAACAACCTGCAAAATTATATTGCAATTACTCACATAAAGGGCACCAATTCCCTACAAAAATTATTTTGCAATTGAATCAAAATAACTAATATCCCAATTAACAATTGGTTAATAACATGTTCCCAAGTGACAGAGTCTTAACACTAGTCTAGTCATAATTGAAACTCATTATAGTTGTTAATTAAGCTTATCAACTTGATACATGCTTGATGTGGGACTAATGACACACTCACATAAAAAGGTGATTTTTAAGGTAATATTATTAAACAATCACATTGTTTTTTTCCAATTTTTTTGTACAGATCGATTATCACATAACCTTAGAAAATTACTATAATCAAAAAAAGCTTCAACCCAAGTATTTGGGATGTTGGAAGTAATCATATTAATTTATTTTGAAAGATACGCAAGCACGCAAGAGATGAAGTGGATATCCATGGCATCTAAATTGCATCCAAAGAAATTGAATAAGTTGGGGGATCCAAAAGATATCTAAAATATATAACTATAATCTTCAGAGGTATAGAAGACGTGTCTCGAAAATAAGGACATCACATACCATAGAAACAAGGACTTACAGTTGTACTGATTTGCATAAATACGAAGTTCATCAGCATAAAATACATCCTAAAGGACAGAAAGATCAATTTTAGACACAAAAACAGAAAAATTTGAGGATGAAAGTGTTTCATTAGGAGCTACTATATCTGATAGCTCCATAATGTGCATAATGAAATTCTTTACTTTTTTTTTTTGAGAAAGAAATTCTTTACTTTTTAATGTATTGAAGTCAAAGGCTTCGGTGTACCCTTTTACATTTCAATGCTATAAAATAGCATGCCCAAGCAAAAAAAGAAAGGCAAAAAGGTTCAACTAGTGTTATAACAAAGAAGTCTAATAAGAACATTTTACCAATTCAAACTTGAAATTTTCAATCCATAGATGGATCAACCTCAAAGGTAACATAATCCTTATGTCCATAGATTAAGATGTATCATACTTTAATTCTAACCATAATAGAGAGGAGATAATCAATAAGAGTAACGGCAAGAAGAACGTGAAAATGGCAACAAAGATGCAAATGAAACATTGCACTAAAGAAGGTGACATACCTTACATCAAACGTGCGTGAAAGAACTGAAGATGAAGTCCTGTTTCTTTGAACTGATCATGATGTCCTCATTTTCTTCAATGGCGGATGTGAATTCAGATCAGGTTCATTGCTTACGGTATGGGCCATTGAAGATGAACCCAAATCACACCCATCACTCATGGTTGATTCAAATACCAATCGGCCTAAGCCTAAGTCAGATCCATTTATCATATCCAATTGAAGCCCCACTGTAGATGGAAACAAAAGGTGCCTAGTGTCATCAGGGACCAGAGGAGGTTGGCATTCTCTTACATCCGAGTCATCACCATAAAGGCCTCTCAAATTAGAGTCAATCCCATGATCTGTTATCTTCGTTGAACTAGGGAAGAGAGGTAGTAAAGGCTGGAGAGGGTTGGCGGAGTGGCATTGGTGGTGCATGTTTGATTCACCAAAGTTTTGAGGACAGATGCATTTTGTATGGACACCACACCTTTTTATGGTTGGAGTAATTTTTGGTGGATCATATGTAGAAACGGTTTTAAATACAATTTCAACCTCATTCAGATCATATAGATTTAAGTCATCAAATGTCTCATGGAATTCGCCATAAGGTACAAAAGAAACCCACAGATGATCAGACTCGCTCTCTCCGTCAATTACATTTGCCAAAATATCTACTGTCTTTTCACGACATTTGATGATCAATCTTAGATGAAATATGGGAACGAATCCATTACCTATGTGCTCCTCCAGCCCAAAAACAATACACAAAAGAATTGCTGGAAAATCTTGACCAACCCAAAATGAGATGGAATTTCCAAAACTTTGATGGTTGAACAACTTTGGAATCTCAGTTCCTGGTAGTATAAGTTCATATTTTGGAAACGATAGGCCTGGTGACTGTAGAATCTCATGTTCTTCGTAGTAAGATTCTTCAAACTGCAAGCAAATAGCAAATTCAAGAAATTACAATTTAATAATCTAATAATGTATTTGGGAAAAATAACAAATGTGTTTCTTTATGACTTATATATATATATAGAGAGAGAGAGAGAGAGAGAGAGAGATACCATTGTCAATAATCTGCTTAATGCTTGTGGATTCAACGACAGGCAATTTGTTGCGTACACTTTTGATATAGATTGTGGAAGACTTGGAATTTCCTGAAGCTGCTTGCAATTGTCTATTCGAAGTCCCTCTAACCTAGTAAATTTGCTGATTCTTTCGGGGATGGCACTTATATTGGTTCCATTTAGATCTAGAAACTTCAATACAGGGAAGTAATTGGGCTTTGATAAAAAATCTAATGCAATTGGATTTCCACCGTCATTGAGATATAGATGTTTTAACCTCATAAACCCATATTCAGAAAAGCTATCAAAAGGATCGTGTGTCGGTATCAATTTGGTAGTACAAACAGATAATTCATCAAGTAGCCGCAACTTATAGATGGTATCTGGAAGTTCCATAAGGTTTTGGCAATCATATAGGTTTAAACATTTGAGCATAGTGAGATAACCTATTGATGAAGGTAAATCTCTAATACCACTATGTTGCAATTCTAAAACTGATAAACAATTCATTTCTGGTTGAATATCAGGGAACTTCTCAAGCCTTGAGCAGCCCTCAAGACGAAAAATGTAAAGAGATTTCAACATAAGGCGGCTTGGAAGAATGTGGAGATTTTCGCAATCAGTGAGCTCCCAATTTTGAAGGCTATCAAGATATCCAATGGACTCATCAACCTCAACTAAATTTTTACAACGATGAAGGTTTAATATTTCTAAGTTTGGAGCACACAACTCAGGTAATTTTATAATAGAATCACATTCACTAAGATTGATAACTTTCAAATTTGCAAACTGGATCCCCTGTAGAAGAAACAAATTCAAAAGTCTTCAACAAACTTTTAAATTAAATTTAAAGATCTAAATTCATAAATACTAATAGGCATACCTGCTTGATTAGCATCTCCAATGTAATGTGACTATGTGGCATGTTGAGTTGGACAAGTTTCTTAGGACAAAAAGTGGATGGTAAGGCAAAAGAATAAGAAGGCCAATCAAGCAATCTTAACCCATTGGGGAGATATGTTAGTTGTCCACAAGTGCGTACATCATCCACAATAAGAAACTTGAGATTTTTCATCCGTTTGAAAGCTTTAGCTTCCAATTGCACAGTTATTGGTTTAGAAGAGCGCAACACTATGCCCCGAATTTTATTTGATCCCTAATTGGACAAAGCATTAAGTGAAACACAGTGCACATTAGAATTTGTCAAAAGTATTTACAATTTGAAATTTTGAAAATAAAAATCAACAAATGTATATTTTCTTGAATATTAAATAAAAAAATTCATTGCTTCTACCCTGTGGAAAAAAATAAAAATAAAATTGATAAAAAAAAAAAAAGTGAAGAAAAGAAGTTGTACCCTATTTTTAGATAGTACTTCAAGAGCATCCTCATAACACCATAGCCTAGTACGTTTTCTCGGCACTTGTGGGGATTCTTGACGGACAATTTCCATGCCCATTTGCTGTAACAAGTCATGCATTGACAATATGTTCCATCGATCAACAGTTATGAGACACTTCTCAAAAAGTCTTGCAATACCGGAATCTGGATATAAACTACAAGAATCTAAAATACTCATAACATCATATATGTTGCGCCCCTTGAAGAAACATGCAATATCAAGGAAAATATCTTGTTCAGTTTCGTCCAATCCTTCATAACTTATTTTGAGTATTTCTTGAATATTTTTGTTAGGAACTCTTTCATATTTATCCAATGCACTTTTCCATTGAATTTTGCTTTTACCATATAGATCTGAACCTAAAACCATTAAAGCTAGCGGAAGGCCTCTAGCATAATGTACTGCACATTCTGTGAGTTCAACATATTCATCATTAGGTTTGTTTCTTTTGAAGGCATTCCAACTAAATAGCTCAAGAGCTTCATTGTGATCCATCTCCTTCACTTCGTATATGAAATTAACTTCATGTTTAGTTAGCAAAGATTTATCTCTTGTTGTTATTATGAAATTAACTTCATGTTTAGTTAGCAAAGATTTATCTCTTGTTGTTATTATGATTCTACTTCCTAAACCAAACCAATCACATTTTCCAGCTAATGCTTCTAATTGAAACAAATGATCCACATCATCAAGAATTAAAAGAACCTTTTTAGAGCAAAGCCTATGCTTAATCACATTGATTCCTCGGTCAACACTGCCAACCTTTGAACTTCTAGCATCTCTTAAGATCTTAGAAAGAAGTGTCTCTTGTAGTTGAACCAGTCCAACTTCTTTCTTGGAAGATTCTCTAACATTTGAAAGAAAACAACTACCTTCAAACTGGTGAGCAATCAAATTATAAATTGCTTTGGCAATAGTTGTCTTACCAATTCCACCAACTCCCAGGATTCCTACCATGCGTATGTCATTCCTCCTAATACTTAAAAGCAAATTGATGTCTTGTACACGAGACTCTATTCCAACTGGATGATTGGCAACATTTAGATATGTACAATTTACTATGATAGAGACCGTTTGAATGATTTCTTGGATGAATTCAGATTCATTCCTGCCCATAAAAAGATAAAACATAGAGTTAGTCGAGTATTTTACACCTGAAAAGAAAAAGAAAATGATGTAGTTACAATATTTTTCTTGTATCAAATTCATGATGCATCTAGTTTGCTACTTGGCATGTGAGACAAGTACGATGCATCCACCAAATCTCGGCCCAAGTAATTCGACCCGCCTGATTGGACCGAGGAAGCCTACTGAAGTAAAGAATCCACATGGCACAAGTAGTCTTGAACGGGCCGATGTTGCCCCTACCTACGTATTAACGGCAGCCTGACGGGGGTGAGTAAAGTTGTAAAGAGAAAGGATCTGCCACCTCCATAGTAATTGACAGCTGATAGCCAATAGCATTAAATGCTAAATAACATCCCTACCTAGTGCTAGTGCTAGTAAGGAGTAGGGATAAAGGGAATTGCATTATTTGCAACGTCCTGAACGTGAAATTTATAAACTGCGTCAATTCCTCTGCAAGGCTATATGACTTGGGGGAAATTTCTTTTAAGTATTTCCGAAATATAGTGAAATGGTATTTCTTTTTCTTAATTCATGATGGACCTTATTATAAATATGAGAGGATGAAGTAATATTCTCCGTGTTTCGAGAGTACCTAAAAATTACTAATAACTCGGGGTGAATTATTGTATTACACAGATTAGTAAAAAATAACCAACGGCATTATAGAAATCGTTCTTTCCTCTCGGTCCACAACTAAAAACCAATACTCAGCTGAGCTGAGCAGAGCCAAGCAGCTGAGTAAACTTGGAGCCGAGCCACAAAAGAACACCCTCTCCATTTGTCTCTCCCTCTCGGTCTCTCGCTCTCCTTCTCCCTTGCGATATCTCTCTCCCAATCTCTCAATTATCCAATTAGGCTAGGGGTGGGTGGGGTTTCAATTTTGTGTTCTTTAGATGTGGGGAGGGACAACGTGGTTGCTTATTTTGTTATTTTAATTTTGGGGTTTTTTGAATTAACGTTTTTAATTAATAAAACAAAAATTAAATATTAAAATAAGGTTAAAAGGACGCTGTTTTGGGAGCTTAATAGTAGCAATGGATGGCAAGTTCTTCAGGACTGAATTGAGATGGTTTGAAACTTAGATGATTGAAATAAACGAATGCAAACTTAGAGGATTGAAATGAATAGAGATAAAGCTTAGATGGTGAAATTTGCATTTTGGCCAAGAAATAATATATATATATATATATATATATATATATATATATATAATCAATTAGCCTAAAACAAAACAAAATCAAAGTCATTGTTGAAAGAATGCTGGTTGATATTGTTGTAATATGGCTTGACTTTGGAAATCAAAGTCGGTGACTTTGCTTACTTGGTATTGGAAAAACACACAGTGAACAACAAGGACTAGTAAACCAAGTTCCACTTGGTTTAGGAATTGAACTTGCCGCGGAGGGGGGTGGTGGTGTGGGTTGTTATGCGGCTAGCGGCTATTGTTTGAAATTGTAGTACATGAGAAAGTATAGTTCTACAAGACTATGCAAATATAATAGGGTGCTCTATTCTTTTTGTGAGAGAGCCAAGGGTGTATTTGGGGCTTGGGTCTTGCGAGAGTGCTATTATGTTATTATTGTAATCTCCTTATTTTATAGTGGAACTTTCTCTATTGCCACCTGTGAATGTAGACAATTGTCAACCACGTAAATCCTTGTGTCTATTATTTTCGCAGCATTAGTGGATGTATTTTCACAGCAATTAGTATTAGAGTTCTAGGTTGATTGATCCAATGGAGGTTAATGCTTCTATTGCCGAGGTAGACTTAGTTAAGTTCGACGAAACTGGTAACTTCGGGTTATGGCAGAGAAGGGTGAAAGACTTGTTGGTACAACAAAGTTTGGTGAACGCTTTGTATGGGAAAACAAAGAAACTAGAGAAGATGAACGATAACAAGTAGGAAGAACTCAAGATGAGGGTAGTGTGTACAATTCGGCTATGTTGGCAAATGAGCTTATGTACAATGTCATGAATGAGGTGTCAACTACCATTATATGGTTGAAGTTGGAGAGCCCGTATATGTCCAACTCCTTCATAAATAAATTGAATCTTAAGTAGAAACTTTATGAGCTTAAGATGGTAGAGGGTGCGGATTTGGCTCAGCACATCAACATGCTCAACCAAGTTATTAGTGACATGTTGAGGATCGATATAAAATTCGATGATAAAGATAAGGCGATGATGCTTTTGACCTCACTCCTAGCTTTCTATGAACACTTGGTTACAACCCTATGTTGGGGGAAGGAGACTCTAGAATTTAAAGAGATCTCAGGAGCCTTGATGGATCACTACCATCAGAAACAGAATTTAGGTAAGAGTTCTGGGGAAGGACTCATGGTAAAAGGTAATCAAGATTGTGGAAGAAAGAAAGACAGAGATAACAATTTTTCCAAGGGACACAGTAGATCCAAATCTAAGAGTAAGACAGTGAAGTGCTATAAATGCCAAAAGAAGGGGCATATACAGCGAGACTGTCCAGAGTGGAAAAGAGATAAGGATAAAGACAAGGAAGGGTCCTCAAAATCTACCAACGTAGTGGCGGTAGATGTAGATTCAAATGGAGATTTGTGTTTTTTTTTTTCATCAAATGCACCCATCTGTGTTATGTTTCTTCAAATGTAGACCAGTTGATCGATTCTTGGGTTTTGGATTCAGCATGTTCATTCCATGTGACACCTCACAAGGACTGGCTCAACACTTACAGGTTAGTTAATTGTGGTTCTATTCTAATGGAAAACAATCTTGTTTGCAAAGTTGTTGGAACAACAACAATTAAAGTTAAGATGTTTGATAATGTTGTGAGGACATTAAAAGATGTAAGACATGTTCCAGATTTGAAAAATAATCTTATTTCATTGGGAACCCTAGACTCTAATGGTTTTAGATATAAGTCTGAAAATGGGATAATGATCGTATTAAAGGGTGTTATGATTATGATGAAGGGACCAAAAGTAGATGATAATATCTACAAATTGCTTGGCAGCACCATTGTAGGTGGAGCTGTTGTAGTTACTGAATCTCAATAAGATGATATACTCTTGTGGCATATGCGATCAAGGAATATAGGTGAGCATGGTATAAGAAAATTGCAGAAATGAAATCTGTAGGCTAGAGTTAACACATGCAAATTAGATTTTTGTAAATACTGTATTATGGGAAAGCAGTGTAAGGTGCAATTCAAAACTTCCACACACAAGACAGAAGATATTTTGGATTATGTTTATTCTAATATTTGGGGACCATCAAAGGTTGTCTCTAAAGATGGATCTTGGTATTATATAAGTTTAATTGATGACTAATCTAGGAAAGTTTGGGTTTAATTCTTGAAAAACAACTTTGATGCCTTATGAAAAATTCAAGAAGTGGAAAACCAAACGGGAAGGAAGGTCAAGTGCCTTAGAGCTAATAATGGCATTGAGTAAACAAATAAGGAGTTCTTGAGGTTTTGTGAAGAGCATGGCATCAAGAGGCACTTTACGGTACCAAGAACAACTCAACAAAATGGAAGAGCTAAGAGGCTTAACAAATAGGTGCATAAGATTGAATGTTGTGCTTCCTAAGGTCTTCTAGGCTGGAGCTGTGAATATGGCTTGTTACACCATTAATAGATCACCTAGGTTTTCACTTGATGGGAAAGTTGCTGAAGAGGTTTGGATTAGGAAAGAAGTTGATTATTCTTTGATGAGGATCTTCGGGTGTCTTGCCTATGTGCATATTCCTAGTGAAGAAAGGTCAAAGCTTGATTCAAAATCAAAGAAGTGCATCTTTCTTGGGTTTAAGAAAGGGGTAAAATGGTACAAGCTTTGGGATCCGATTGTAGAAAAAGTGATGATAAGCAGAGATGTGGTCTTCGACGAAAAGTCCATGATAAAAGCTTTCAGAAAGGAAGATGAATCTCAAGTAGTGTGAGGCAGTAGTTATAGTGGTAAATTAGTCGTGCAAGTGGACCTAGATGAAGTGGAGCCTCAGCTAGAAAAGGAGGCTCATAGTACGAAATCAGACAGGCCTAAATGCAACAAAAGACCACCGGTCAGGTATAAATTCAAGGATCTTGCTTCTTATTGTTTACTAATCAGTAGCGAAGATGCTTCCACATTTCAGGAATCAATTGATAGTTTTGAAAAGGACAAGTGGATGGAAGTTATGGTGGAGGATATGGAATCCTTGAATAAGAGCAAGACTCAAGAGTTATGAGAACTTCTAAAGGGTAAGAAACCGATAGGTTGCAAGTGAGTGTTTAAGAAGAAGGAAGCAATATTAGATATGGAAGGAGAATAATTCAAGGCACGGTTGGTAGCAAGGGGATACTCATAAAAACAAGGGATTAACTATGATGAGATTTTCTCACCCGTGGTTAGGCTTCTATCAGGGCGGTGTTGGCCTTGGTAGCACATCAATAGATAGAATTGGAACAAATGGATGTGAAGACGACATTCCTTCATGGGAATTCGGAGGAGGAGATCTTCATGGAACAATCAGAGGGGTTGAGGAAACTTGGTACAGAAAATCTTGTCTGCAGATTGAAGAAGTCACTCTATAGGCTCAAGCAATCACTTAGACAATGGAACAAGAAGTTTGATTCCTATATGATTCAGATTGGTTATACGAATGATTGTTGCGTATATGTTAAAGTTCTTAACGATGGATCTTATATTTATTTGTTACTATATGTCGATGATATGTTAATTGCTACTAAGAGAATGTGTAGGATGATAAGCTAAAGTCTCTATTGCACAAAGAGTTTGACATGAAAGACTTGGGTGCTACTAAGAAAATTATGAGTATAGAGATTCATAGGGATAGGGAGGCAAGAAAGTTGTGGTTGTCTCAGAAGAACTATATTAGACAGGTTCTTGAAAGATTTAACATGCAAGATGCTAAGTCTATAAGCACTCCATTGGCGAATCATTTAGATTATCTGAGAGTCAATGCCAGAAGGATGAGAAGAACTCGAAGAAATTTCAAAGGTCCCGTATGCAAGTGTTGTTGGGTGTTTGATGTATGCGATGGTCTGCACTAGGCAGGATTTGGCTCATGCAGTGAGTATTGTCAACATGTACATGGCAAAACCTGGTAAAGAGCACTAGAATGTAGTGAAATGGATATTTAGATACTTGAAAGGTACTTCAGAACATGAGATCTTGTTTGCGGGGCAATAGGGTGATAATTTAGTGGTAGGGTATGTGGATGTAGATTTTGCAGGCAACATGGATGATAGTAAGTCTACTACAAGTTTTATTTTCACATTTTCAGGCAGACCTATTTGTTGGAGATCCACATTACAATTCCGTAATAGCCATGTCTACTACTATAGCTAAATACATGGCTGCAGGTGAAGCTGCAAAGGAAGCACTATGGTTGAAAAGGCTTGTCGAAGAGCTTGGTTTGAACCAAGGAGGAATACAGTTGCATTGTGACAATTAGAGTGCCATTTATTTGGCAAAGAATCAAGTTTATCATGTGAGGACAAAAGCATATTGCTGCGAGGTTCCACAAGATAAGGGAGTTAATTGTTAACAAAAAAAAAAAAAAAAGTCTCCTGAAAAGGTTCACACTTTGGAGAATGCAACTGATATGTTGACAAAGCCGGTTCCAAAGGTCAAGTTCAAGCATTGCTTGGTGTTTGTAGCTTGTGATAGCGCTATGGGTTATGGTGGTGGCGACAGAGGTGTTAGTTCGTGAGGCTTGAGCCAAGGTGGAGATTTGTTGTAATATGGAAATCAAAGTTGGTGACTTTGCCTACTTGGTATTGTGTTGCCTGTTTTGCCGTGAACAACAAGGACTAGTAAACCAAGTTCCACTTGGTTTAGGAATTGAACTAGTGGACCTTATATAATATAAATATATGTGTGTGGGGGGGGGGGGGGGGGGGGGGGGGGCGGCAGTTGTTTGAAATTGTAGTACGTGAGAAAGTATAGTTCTACAAGACTAGTGCAAATATAATGGGTGCTTTATTCTTTGTGTGAGAGAGCTAATGGTATTTGGGCTTGGGTGGGTCTTGTGAGAGTGCTCTTGTGCTACTCTTGTAATCTCCTTATTTTATAGTGAAACTTTCTTTGTCACCGCCTGTGGCTGGAGGCAATTGCTGAATCACATAAATCCTTGTGTCTATTATTTTCTTCTCTCTTCTTTAATCTTGTTTTAGTGGGTGTATTTTCACAACAGTTTTGTCAAAGATGCAGCTCATCTCCAGATCCAGGACATTTGTCTCAAAATTTCTCTTCAATTTCCTACTCTCTTGTCTAAAAACAAAATTTTAAGAAGAATCAAATAGAAGATCATGGTAAAGTGAAGTAAATACCCAGATCTCTTTTTATAGTCATGTGTGTATGTGTTGTAGTAAACAGAGAAAAGATCATGGAAAGTGAAGTAAAATGAAAGCACAAGAATTAGATACACATACCCTTTTCCTCTGGCTATGTGCCAGCCAGACAAATTGGCAACATTTTTTAAGGCTGTCTTCCAACTCTGCATCTTAGTGTTGTCTTCAAGTTGAGCTAATGCTTTCCCAAAACTCTTTCTTTGATGCCTTACATCTGATGGATCTACTTTCCAAAACACTGGTAGAACTACTTGTCCCTTTGTTTGCTTACACTCAAGGATCTTCACCAGCTGGTCTAAGCACCGTGTGGATGATGCATAGTTTCTAGAGAGTACAACCACTGAAGTTCTTGACCCTTCTATGGCTTTGACAAGGGTCTCTGAAAGTTCTTCGTCTCTTTTAGTTTCAAGGTCATCATCATCAACATCTATGAAGGTGGTATTGATTCCCTTTTTATGCAGAGCGTTGTCTAGATCGCCAGTGAAGTTGTAGCGAGTATCTTTGCCTCTGAAACTTAAGAATACGTCGTAAGTACATCTATGGGTGATGATAGAATTAGAAGAAGAGAAAGAAGAAAAGGGTCCTTGGAATTGGAAAGTCATGGAAGAAGTAATATACTGTGATCGATGGTCGTGTTGGTGATTACTGATTATTATAGACTTAGACTATAGAGGTTCGAAACTCATAAATAGTTAGAGATCGATCGGCTCTCCGTTTCCTTTTCTATCAGGCCTTGGCACTCGGAAAAGTAGGAAAAGAAAGTTGATTTGAGAAGCTGATGCTCGTTGCACTAATGAAGCGTTAGCTGTTGGTACCACACATTCGAGGGAAAAGTGAGAAACTTCTTGGTTAGTACTTCGCCAAGTTCTCGGTTGGGTCTTGGGAGGATTAAAAAATGGAGTGGTGGAAAATAAAATATAGAAATGAACGAAGCACTAAGAATAAGATAAATTCTTTATTATCTTGTTTGGTAGAATCGTATAAAAAAGTGGAAGGATAAAGTCTTTGTTAATTTGTTGATGTTATTATTTAATTGATAGAAAATTTGAAAGGACATTTTAGACCATTTTGTTGATTTTATAATGAAACTAACTTGTAACTCCTACTTACATGTCTAATTATAATGGTATTATATATATTTGGTTATATTTGCAATTATATTTGGTGTAATTTTTGCAATTACACATTAACAACTAAAAAGCATTATTATCTAACGAGTCTAGAAAAATCATTAGAGTGAACTGCCTAATTAGTAGGCCATCAAAGTAAAAGAAGTAACCATTCAAGCACATTCAACGCATTAGAAGACAACCATTACTCGTCAACCTTGAACTCCCATCAATACAATAACCATTGCACATGGAGTAATAATCGCTTCCAATTATGTACAATAGCTACCCAAATCACCTATAAAAGGGATAATCTGACTTAATTGCTAATGTATGAGAAAAAAAAAAAAAAAAAAAAAAACTACAAAACATCATCTATATACAAAATACATAGGTTGATATTAACTTAAGCAACGAAGGCTCCCGTACTGAGCACAACTTGATGGTCTCTTTGATCAACTCTGTTTTTTCATGTAGTTCTTATCTTCAAAAGCTCCAGATTGGATAAGTGATCTAATGAACGATTTTTGACATCATCAATAATATCAAGAAATAACTAGGCACCAAATTGGAAGTACCTTTGTTTTTCATCAATATTTGTGTAGACACTCGATTTTGCACCAATAATTTAATCTTGGAAGATGACCGCAGTGACCATTCATATACCCAAAATTTAGAGTTGTATTACATGCATTAATTCATTCATTGCATATCATAAAAATGATATTAAGATTCTAATAGTCGCGACGGTATGCCCGATTTCCAAATCGGACCATCGGATTGAAAGATATCACACGATCAAGTTTTCATGGTCCGTCTACCTTTTGTTTGGATGGAACCGATCATGCATAATTAATTTAAATTAATTCGGATTAGTCAAACAATTAAAATTAATTAAATAATTTTGTGATTGGTTGTTGGTTAGTGTCAAAAGCAAGCCTGCTTGCATGGGAATAAAGTAGATAATCGGATAACAAAGAAGTTGTGGATAATTAAGTCTTTTTAGAATATTTATCTACAAGATAATTATCACTTTAAAGACTTGAATATCAAGAAAAATGGATTAATTTTTAAAATACGAATAAAAAATGCGTCTAGGTGCAATTTTCGACTAAAAAATCCTCAAAAAAGGAGTCCAAATTAGACCAAATTTCAAATGCGGGCCTGGCGCCCAAGAAGGCCTATCTACACTCTTGGAGTGCCGATCGGCACTTCTCAAATGCCGACTGGCCCGAAGGCTCAACCTGGCCTGGGAGCTTCCTGATTGAGATATAGTCTATCTTTTTTAGATTTTTAGAGTTAAGGACGCGTTTCAATTCGTATTTGATCTCATTCAGCTATTTTTTGAGCATCCCAACCTATATAAATAGAGGAAAAAGATCAAAATTAAGGGCTCTTCTTTTCTGACTTCTCTGCTCCCCTTACGATAAAGACGTTCGAGAGGCTTTTGCTTTAAGAACTTCTTTCTTGTAAGTAAAGTATTTTAGACCTCAAAGAAGTGAAAACTTCTTTGATTTTTAAAATATTCTTTTATATGAAGAGCATGCTCATGCAAGAGGTATTTAGTTATATTTTTCTATATGCTTTTTTTCTTTTCCATTAATTAGTATGTTGTGGTTGTTCGTTGCATGAATGTGGTTAATATGTGTTTTTTTTTTTTTTTTTTTAATTTTTATATTGTGCCTATTCTTAATTCATGTTTGTCATGCTTAGATATTTAGTTGAAATTTTCATTGACATGTTCTTTAGTTGATTGTTTGTTTTAAATTTTTCTTTGATTTCAAAATCTACTAATGATCATCAAAACCTTTTTTTTTAAAAACTCAAAATTGATTTGTATTTTCATTATATACAGATCTGAATTTTTTCTGGTCTCAAAACTGATCTGTATTTTCATTTAATACAGTTCTGATTTTTTTTTTCTAGTCATAAAACTGGTCTATATTTTCATTAAATACAAATTTGAATTTTTCTGGTTACAAAACATATCTGTATTTTCATTAAATACAAATATAAAAAATTTTCTGAAAATTTTTCTTTTATAAAATTGTAGATTTTGAAATTTCCAAAGAAGGAATTAAGAGTTAGGTTAAAATCTTTCTTTTTTAATATGTGATGCACGCATAATAAGTTTGTCTCATGAATATGAATCATCTTTTAAAAATCTTTTTTTCTTTTTTCTTTTTTACTTTCAAAAATAGATCTAATTTTTACAAATCAAACCTCATTTTTTTTTTTTTAATTTTTCAAAACAGTTTTGATTTTTCTTTCTAAAATATTTCTTTTTTTCTTTTACAAAAACATATCTGATTTTTACAAATCAAATCCTTTTTTTTTCAAAACAAATCTGATTTTTCTTCAAAAAGAGGACATTATTCATAAGGAAAATTTATTTAAATTAATTTTTGTCAAGTGTTTGTCATATGTATCATAACATATCATTCAACATCATCAAAAAGGGTATATAATGGTCATTAGAGCCTAGAAGACCAGACTTTGTCTTTCCCATTCCGTAACCTAGCCCCCTAACTTAGGATTTTGGTTAGTAGATTAGTGTTTTGTCTTTAATTTTGGAAGATTGTAGATTTTTTGTATAGATTGTAACTAGGGCCAAAGCCTTGTAAGGTTAATCTACCAATTTGTACTTTTTTTATTCAATCAATGACATTTGATGTATTTTGAATATGTAATTGTATTTATTTATTTCTTATTTTTTTGTATATAAAAAAAAAATAAGTGGCAACTCCACACCACTACCCAAAAGAGAAGGGCTTTAAAGCACCCAAATCTCTTTTTGAGAGCACCCTGAAAGTTCCCAGTCTCTCACAGTGGTGACTCCACTAGGGATGTCGAGGACTAAGCTTCGTATTAGACTTTAAGTGACCAACTATATACCCTTGTTTTTTGTATGTTGTTGTTGTTTGTTTGATTGTCTATGTTTTGAGATGTTTGTATGATATTATTTGTTTTTGTTGCCATGTTGATTGTTAAAAGCTTTCCCTAACTGTCATAGTGTGTGCCATCAAAACAACAAATATGCATACACCCATCTCAACATATGGTGGTAGTAACCAGGGATCATCGGTCTTCATTAGATTCAGGTACCCAATGGTGAACTCACCAACTCATAGCCCAAAGTCACTGGATCATTTCTTGTTGACTATAAAGGATAGACCATGCCGTTTGGACCAACGTAATGTTCATTACATTACAATTTGGAAGGTGTAACCTCCTAGCTATAGGAAACAATGAAACAACAAACCCACCCACAATGTAATGACTTAGAACCTACCCTTAGGCCGGTCCATGTTAAAATTGCATTGCATGTTGTGTGTGTTTGTTTGGTTGGTTAATTGATGTAGATGGGAACCTAGTTTTGATTGACCCAATCAAGCCTTTTCTTAAGGGAGAATTTGGTCAAGATCAGAGGGAAGACTCCAAAGAGAACCCAAGACCGACACTCAAGCTAGTAGTTCCAGTTCCAAGCCCATCATGGTACTGAAGCCCGTGAGCATAGAAGACACTACACTACTGCAACATCACAATCCTGTGTCTGATCTACAAGATAGCCTAAGCCACAAGAAGTTCGAAGACTCCATCACTATGGCAAAAGGGGGAGAACATCCAAACACTGAAGAACCTATGAACACTTAAGAGCTACTAAACACCATGGTAGTTAGTCAAATTCAATTGAGGGAAGACATAAACCTTATCGTACAACAATTTTAGAACCTGAAGGGTAGTTAAAGAGGAGAACAAGACCAATCATAATTCCCCAACCACAGAGGGTGAGAAGAAGATCAACAAGAGGATAAACAAGATAGAAGAGATGATCAAGAGAGCTCGCAAGATGGAAGACCTCATGGACTATAAATAACTCTCACTTTTCCCTGATGTGAGATTGCCTCCCAAGTTCAAGATGCCAAGCTTGGACAAGTTCGATGGGACTGGCTGCCCAAAGTCTCATTTGAAGATGTACATGAGGGCCATGTATCCCTTAGGAGCAACTAAAGAACTACTTGCTCAAATGTTCCAAAATACTTTGACAGGAGCCACTCTTAGGTAGTTCCTTAACCTAGATGATGCTAGAGCAAGGAGTTGGGAGGACATTTGCCGCAAGTTTCACAAACAATACAAGTATAACATAGAGGTGGATGTGACAAGGAGAGATTTGGAGACCACTAAGCAAGAGTCAAAAGAATCTTTCTCTACCTTCATTACCAAGTGGAGGTCTAAAGCTGAACAGATGATGAATAGGCCAAGTAAAGAAGAACAATTAACCATGGCTATAAAAAACTTATTACCTATATAATACAAGTATTTGTTTGCTCAATATTTCCCTAATTTTAAAGCTTTGATTACTGTTGGAACCCAAATTGAGGATGCAATAAATAATGGCACTATAAAGAATGTGGACCCACCAAGGTTTAAAAAGAATTTAGGATCTAGTTCTAAAACTACAGAAGTCTCTAATATATACAAAAATGATCCTTACCAACTTATTCCCCCTCTTAACCCTGTGCAAATATCACAAGGGCCACCTCCACGGCTTAGGAGGCAATTTCATAAGTTATGTTTGCCCATTAATCAAGTGTTTGAAAAAATAAAAGCAAAGGGGTTACTAAAACCCTTACACCCAAGATCAATCCCAAACCCAGTGCTTGCAAGATTTGTTGTGAGTAAGAGATGTGCCTACCATCAAAGCCTTGACCATGACACTGACAAGTGTTTTAGTATTTGTCATGCAATTTAAGATCTAATAGACACTAAGGTGATTACACCGCCTACAAGGCCTAGCATCACTAATAATCCCTTGCCCAACCACAATTTTGGGAGAGGAGCGAGGATTAATTGCTTGATGAGTGAAGAGGAAGGAGAAAAGGACCTATCTGAGTTGATTTGTGACTTACTTGAGTGCTTTATGATGACATGGGAAGAGTTATTGGTATGACAGCCACTACAGGGTATGACATATGGAGTGAAGATGTTATAGAAACCCCAAACTACCCAACATCCACAAATAGGGGGAGACACTTCAAATACCAAGCAAGTAACGAAGCACCTACATATGGGGGGAGACATTTTAAACCCCAATCAAATAACCCAACACCCACATATGGGGGGAGACACTTCAAACCCCAAGATATCGATCTAAATGACTCATAAAAAATTGCCCATATCATAAGGGGGAGACACTTCAAACCCCTACACTTGGAGAGAGACAACCTGATAGAAGCCTTGAAAAAATCTACCTAACAAAAACCCACTGAAGAGGATGAGATCCTCAAGTAGCTGCAGAAGACAAAAGCCAATATATCTTTGCGGGGTTTACTTATGGCATCATACAAGCACTGTTAGAATCTAGTAGACCTTCTCAATCAAATCCAAGTTCCTACAACCATTACATCTCAAGATTTGAATGCTATGATTGGGTTTATAAGTAGGGAACTCACAATTTCCTACTTTGACAAAGATTTGACAAAGAAGGGGAAGCACCACAATGACCCATTGCACATTACTGAAGACGCCAAAGGCAAAAGGATTCCAATGGCCCTAATTGACAAAGGAAGTGCCTTAAATGTGTGTCCTTTAAAGACTACAAGTTACTTGGGCCTAAGTATTGAAGATTTTGTGTTGACTAATCAGCACGTGAGGGCATATGACAATAGTAGAAGGGAGATCTTAGGAATCGTGAAACTGGAGCTCACTATAGGGCTAATAATCAAGAAGGTGGAATTTCAAGTCTTGAACATAGCATCGTGCTTCAAAATGCTCCTTAGTCGACCATGGATCCATGACATAGAGGCCATACCTTCTTCCCTATACCAAAAGGTTCGATTTGCGCATGAAGGAGCCATAGTTACCATATATGGTGATACTTTGACCATACCAAAGCCCATTTTTGGTATCAATTATGAGAATGAGCCATTGACCTTGGATGGCTTTGAAATTGAGAAGCTTGATTTTGGAAGAAGAGAAGAGGAAGTAGAGAGGATCCCCCATGGACTTTGCTCCCTACAACAACAATAATGTGGTGGCAATGATGAGGAGAATGAACTACTTTTCGGGGATGAACTTAGGAAGACTAGGAAGAAGGAAATTGCTAAAGTCCCCATAATTCCCACTGCCACATTACCTTTTGGGCTAGGTTATAAGCCCATTGATGATGACTTGCTAGAGATAGAGGTGAGAAGAATGGCCTGTGCAAAGGCTAAAGCCAAGGGACTTCCTTGTCCCCTAGAACCCCTAAAGCCCTATACTCCCACGTTGAATAGAAAGTTTGTCAAAGCTGGAGATAGTCACTACTATTGGGGATTCCCTGAATTGAGATTTGATCTTGAGTCAAGAACAATGGTGCCTGGGTTTGAGCTATTATTTGATTGTAACAACATGCTTCTAGCGCTGAAGAAGGAAGACACAAATTGGGTCCTGACTAATTGGGTTGATTACATGGACCTCGATGCAAGGTCTATGCTTTTGGGAGATGTCATTTGCAATATAGAAGAAGAAGAGTACTAGGAGGCTTGCCAACATGCATTGAAGGGCCCGTATGAAGGAAGAACAAGTGATGAAAATGAGGAAGGGGGAGAAGCCCATAGTGATGATGATGAAGGTAGCAACAATAAGAATGATAGTAGTAGTGATAGTAGTAGTAGTGACAATGGAGATGGTGAGGATGACAACAACAATGATACTGATAGCAACAATAGTGAAGACTATGATTGCCAATATTAATGGCAATGATTGGGGTGAACCCTCTAGTGATAGAGAAGATGAAGATGTAAGACCTTTCCTTAAAGACCACTTTGAAGAGAACGTGTACTACTATGATGGAGATATAGAGGATGATGCTGAAGCTGAACCTATAGATATGGAGAATGGTGCTGAAAGTGAAGAAAAAGAACTAGAAAATGTGCTCGAAGTTGTAGGAGATGAGGTTGAAATTGAAGATGAAGAGGCTGATGATATAAATTATCAAGATTACCCCTATGGGCGAGGTAGATATAAATTAGTTCAAGGTCAGTCCCCAGATATAACAAGCATGGTAGAGAAATTCCCGAGTTAGAGTCATTCTATAATTCAGAACTTGGTTCACCGACCCCATACATTGAGGAATAAGATGACATAGACACTAGATTAGCCACTCTAGACAAAAAGCTGATGATCCATAATTTTAGAAACTTAACACTAGAGAGTCTTGAAGGTGAAGATGAGAGAATGGAAGGGAATGAGTCAAAATACCTACCCCAATACATCCACCCAAGCAACAAAGGAAAGCAAGATCTGTTTGGTGAGTGGATGGACAGTATAGAGCGTTTAGATGCTTATGTGACTAACAAGACCATAGATATGGAGATTGATGGTGAAGGCAAGAATTATATGGATGAAGACCCCATGGTACTGATGCTAAGGGAAGAAGGAACTCATTGGGAGCCACTTGCCATCAATGAAGCCATAATTGAGTTGAAGATAGGAATAGGAAGGAGATGCCCACCCCATGGAAGACTCTTTGAAGGAGATCAAGTCCATTGAGCCAATCACTCTTGCCAAAGACATTGTTTCTATCCCTATTGAGTTTGTTTCTGCTAGTATTATTGTTCCTATTGAGTCTATTTATGATCGTATTCCTATAGAGTTTGTTTCTGTTGAGAACTCTTTTCCTTATAATGTGATTTCTGATTCTAATTATTTGTTGGCTTTGAATTTTTTTATTTTGGAAATTGGTAAAGAAACTCTTAATAATAGGGAATTAAAACAAGGGCATGTAGAACCTATAAAAGAAGAAACCCAACATGTTAACCTAGTAATTGATGATGAATCTAAGATGATACAAGTGGGCAACACCCTAACCTCCTCTAAGAAAGATGCATTAGTTACCCTACTGACAAAATTCTAAGAGGCATTTGCATGGTTATATGAAGACATGTCTAGGATTGATACAGATATAGTGCAGTATTGCATTCCAATAGATCCAACCATGAAGCTGGTCAAGCAGAAGTTGAGAAGAATGAAGCCAGAGTGGACTCTCAAGATCAAGGAAGAAGTCAAGAAACAGTACAATGCGAGATTCCTGAGGATGGTCAACTATCTAGAATGGTTAGTTAATGTGGTTCCTATACCGAAAAAGGATGGGAAAGTGAGAATGTGTGTAGATTTTTGAGATCTTAATAAGGCTAGCTTGAAAGATGATTTTCCTTTACCTCATATTAATATCTTGGTTGGTAACAGGACATGTTTTACTGTCATTTATGGATGGTTTTCTGGATACAATTAGATAAAGATGGCTCCAGAAGATATGGAGAAGACCTCCTTCATTACTCCATGGGGGACGCATTGCTACAAGGTCATGCCATTTGACTTTAAGAATGTTGGTGTTACTTACCAATGTGCAGCCACTACTTTGTTGCACGATTTAATCCATAAAGAAGTAGAAGTTTATGTTGATGACATGATAGTGAAGTCTAAAGACCGTGAAGGGCATATACTAGCTTTATGGAAGTTCTTTGAAAGAATCCAAGTCTATAAATTACGATTGAATCCAAAGAAGTGCACTTTCGGTGTAACATTCAGAAAGTTGATGGGGTTTATGGTAAGTCAGAGGGGAATTGAAGTCGATCTAGACAGAATCAAAGCAATCATGGAGATGAAGCCTCCCAGAACTGAGAAGGAGATCCAAGGATTTTAGGGAGGATACAATACATCAATAAATTCATAGTCCAACTCACCATGACATGTGAGTCACTTTTTTGACTACTCAAGAAAGAAGTTCCCAAAGTATGGAATGAACAATGCTAAGAAACTTTTGAGAAGATTAAGAATTATCTAATAAAGTCACCAATACTGGTTCCACTAGTACCTAAAAAACCATTATTGTTGTATCTCAAAACTACGAATACAACAATGGGGGCTTTGCTAGCTCAGTACCTAGAGGAGTCTAGGAAAGAGAATGCGATCTACTACATTAGCAAGAAGATGTTGGATTATGAAGAGAAGTATTCACCAATAGAGAAGACATGTGTAGCACTTTTATGGGTAACTCGAAAACTTAGACATTACATGCTTGCTTTCAAGGTCTTGTTGATTGCAATAATGGACCCTTTGAAATATCTAATGGAAAAGCCCGTGTAAGATGGGAAGACAGCTAAATGGGTTTTGCTTCTGTCAGAATTTGATATTAAATATGTGACTTAGAATTCTGTGAAGGGGAGAGCAATTGCTGATCACTTAACCCACTGTTCACCTGAAGAAGCTGAAGAAATCTAATGAGACTTTCCAGATAAGGATATCATGGGGATAGAGTTAGAATCATGGAAGATGTATTTTGATGGAGCAACTAATCAAAGTGGAAATTGCATTGGAGTTCTCTTAATCTCTCCAAAAGGGACACATATCCCATTCTCTGGTAGGCTCAACTTTCTTGCCACTAATAATGCCACTGAATATGAGGATTGCATTATCGGGTTACAAGCGGCTCTAAGCCTTGGAGTAAAAGAGTTGGAAGTATATGGTGATTCAGCCTTGATAATTTCTCAAATTCAAAATAGATGAAAGATCAAGGAAGAAATGCTAATGCCTTATCATGAATGTCTCTAGAAGTGGGCCTCGAAATTCAGTAAGATCCAATACCAGTATGTGCTGAGAATGCAGAATCAGATTGCAGATGCTTTAGCAACAATGGCATCCATGATGGATGGACCTAAGGAGGATAAAGCTCAACCAATAGTGACAAAACAAAAAGAAGAGCCAGCTTTTTGCATGTCAATAGAAGAAGATAAGGGAATGAATGAAGAAGGTGAATGGTATTCAGAAATTCTACAGTACCTCAAGGATGGGACATACCCAAAGTCTGCAGACAAGAATGACCAATTGAGCATCAGAAGGTTATCCACTAATTATATTATTTGTGGGGAGAGGCTTTACAGAAGATTATATGACGAAATTCATCTCCTTTGTGTGACTGCCAAGGAAGCACAGCAAATAATTGAAGAGGAGTCAAGTTATGGGCCATATATGAATGCACACATGCTGTTATGGAAAATAATAAGGCAAAGTTATTACTGGACTACAATGGAAGTAGACTGCACAACTCATGTTCGGAAGTGCCATCAATGCCAAGTCCATGGAGATCTAAAGCACATGCCACCTATGCCATTACATACCATGACTTCACCCTAGCCATTCTCTACATAGGGAATAGATATTATTGGGAAGATTTACCCAACGGCATCCAATGGCTATGAATTTATACTGGTTGCTATTGATTATTTCACTAAATGGGTGGAAGCTGCCTCATACAAGGTTTTAAACTCGAAGAAAGTTGCTCATTTTATTCAAACTAATATCATTTGCAAATATAGGGTACCACATGAAATTATCTCAGACAATGGGATGCATTTCAAGGGAGAAATAGAGAAACTACATCGACAATTCAATATTCAGCACCATAGATCCTCACCCTACCGTCCTCAAACTAATGGAGTAGTTGAGGCTATTAACAATAATATAGGGCAAATTCTGAAGAAAAGCACAAAAAACTATAAGGATTGGCATCTACAATTACCCTATGCACTTTAGAGGTATAGGATATCAATTTGGTCCTCCACAGGAGCCACTCCTTATTCCTTAGTGTATGGGATGAAAGCAGTCCTTCACATAGAAACAGGTGTTTGTTCATTGAGAATAATACTGGAAAGTGAAATCCCTAAAGTAGATTGGTTGCAAAGTAGATATGACCAATTATGCATGATGGATGAGAAGAGACTTAAGACCTTGTGTCACATTTAAGGTTACCAAAGGAGATTTAGTGCTGAAAGATATTCGAGCCCCGGTTCAAGTGACAAACGGGAAGTTCAAGCAAAATTGGGTAGGTCCATATATTATTAAGCAAATATACTCTGGTGAAGTAGTAAGGTTGATGGACTTAAATACAAACCCTTTTACTGAGCCAACCAATATGGATTAATTGAAGGAAATACCACGTCTGAGGTGGTAGTCTAAAAGCGCCACATCTAAAGTGGTTGTAAATTATATTATTTCCCTTCCTAAATTCGTTAAAAAAAAAAAAAAAAAGTTGAAAACCCGAAAGGGCGATTTATGCAAAAGGAGAGAGAAAAAAAAAGTGAGAGAGCTTACTAGGTTGAAAACTTGAAAGGGCGGCCTAGACAAAAGTTAAGGCAAATAAAAAATGAACTACATGATGACCTGATCCTTCTGCCCAGGAGGTACATAGGAAACCACATATTGGTTCGGTTACAACTTCCCCAAACCCAACATTTACCCATTAAGCAAAAAAAATTGTTTCCAAAATTCAACCATTCTATTAAACCATGCCATTACACAGAATTCAAAACCCAAACCCTAAAAAAAAATAAATAAAAAAACCTAAACTTTAAACAGAACCCTTAACCTGAAAGTCCTAAATAATTTCTAAACCCAAGAGTTTCACATCAACTTTTAAAATAAACTTGTTCAAAGCCAAAAATAAGAAGATCATTTTTTCTTCAGTCTTTTCTCCTTTTGTTGTTCATTGATTCCATTTGTACTAGGTACTTTGTCATCTTTTTCCCTCCTTTTAAACTCATAGTTGTTAGCCCTATGTCTTTCTCAGTTGTCTCTAAGAAATTGTTTTCTCATAGCAACCATGTCAGCCTCCTTATTCGCAATCTTGTTCACCAGCCAGTTAGAATAGTCTGTGCTCATCCCATGAAAGTGAACTTTAACAAAAGATTGATCCACTCGGTTAGCCATCTCTAAGCCCAACAACATGTTACTTATAGAAGTAGGATTAGTGTCCACAGGGATAAAAGGTTTTCTTCCTCTTCCATCAAGCATTCCTTGCTCATATTGGAATTGCCTCAAGAGTCTATCCGCCTTATATAAAGTTGTCCTCCTTAATCCAACTATAAAGATGTGACCTGATCTTAGGGACCACAACAAAGGAGGTGGGCACTTCCACCAATAACAATTCCATCGAATTGAGACACTAGATGTTTTGTTCAAAAATTTCACCCAGTCACTTTTAGTTTGACATTCGGTTTTGAGAACAATCCTATTGAGGAAATTTCTAGGACCATAATCAGCAATAGTAGGTGTGGCAATCATGTCCAATCTTTCCATCAACCATATCTGCAAAGTCAAGGGACTCCCAAGAAAGTTTTGTGACTCTCCACCAAGAAATACGGAATCCAATCCTAAAAAATTTTCTGCCAAGATCAGAGAAGCAGGATTATCACCATCCTTAACTTGACTCACAATGCCTATGGCTCGAGCATCCACAAAACCAAGCCTTCTTGAGCAAAGCAAAAATTCTCCCGTGAAGCAAAAAGCTAAGCCAAAATTTTCCTGTATGTTGTCAGTAACTTCATGAGTACACTTGTTAATCAGTCTTGAAACAGCTGCATGAAGATTAACCATGTGGCCTTCAATCATACTACTAGCAATTGAAGTAGGAAGTCCTAGAGCACCAGATAAAATCTACCTATGCTTGGGATCACAAGAAACTGCTATGAATTTTTTGCCAGGATCATAACCCAAAATAGCTGAAAATTCTTCAATTGTGGGACAAAGTTCAGTGCTTTTAAACTGAAATAGAAGGTCTTCAGTATCCCAGAACTTCATTACAGCATGGAGGAAATCCCACTTGATCTTGACATTCCTCATGGCATTGATTCCTTCTAGCTTATAGGCTATGAAATTGGTCTTAGTACTAAAATCAAAGCTACAAACCCATCTATTGATATCATGAATGGTTGGATGAGGAATATTTTGATTGTTAGCCGTAGATAACTCTTGCATGTGATTATTGTTTCTTGATAACTTTGATTTAGAGATTTGTTTGCAGGTTAGATGCTAAAATAAGCTACCTTAGTCCCTAACCAAGTTTAAATAGGTTTCAAGAGTTTGTAGCTAACTAGGAAAGTGTTTCATGGTCCCAAACGAAGAAATTTTTTTTCAAAAAACTCAAAAACACAAATGAAGCTAAATAGCTATATTGCTATTTTAGCTTCACCAAAATACAAAAAGTGCTCTACAATAGTGAAGGTATATCTAAATATTTTACCTTTAGAGTTATAGTACGCAGCTACTTTTGGCTGTATACTGTAGCTTGAAGCTAAATAGAAAAAATGTTTTTTTCCCCCATTAGCATTAAAATAATATTTCTTCTCTTTCTTTATTTAATTATTTTTCTATTTCTTTTCTTTCTTCCATTTATCACACAAAGACAAAGGCACAACTCCTCAAGCTCTCAGCTCTTATAGCGCTCAAACTCTCATCCTCCACAAAGGCTTTAGCTTCACCGATTCCCATCATCCTCATCCACAAACTCTCACCGATTCATCAACCTCCTCACCACCGCCATTGAAGCTCACACACCATTGCCGAAGCTCACGCATCATCGCTGACCCACACACCATTGCCGACCCGATTCATCATCCTCCTCACCCACTTCGAAGCCTAGCTCATCTTCGTCGAAGCCGCCACTGCCTTCGTTATCCCATTGCTTTGGTTTTCCACCAATCTCAGGTATCACTCTATTCTTTCTCTCTTCTTTTTTTATTTATTTTTAATTTTTTTATAATGATTCTGCGATATGATTTGTGGTTAAGACTTACGAGTTAAGATATGTGGTTTGTGGTATCTGAGATTTTGAGTAGTGATTTGGGTATTTTTAAATTCGTGATTAAAATGGTGTGATTTGTTTGTTCACTTTATTTTGGTATCACTCTGTTCTGGTAGCCTTGCAACCCCAAGTTTGTGATGGGATCCTTGTGATTTGGTTGCGTTCTCTTTGTTTATGCAATTTGTGAGGCTTTAAGTCACTTAATTGCATGTGAATCAAATGGGTATGTTGGGGGAAATTTGGTGTTTGAACTTTTTTGGCTAGGGTTTTATCAAAATGTTTAATCAGTTTAAACATTTTGGTTGGTTGCTGAGAAAATGCTAGTAAAGGGGAAATTTAAGCACTTAGTTTAAAGTTTTATGATTATGTACTCAATTTTAAGGAATGTCTTTTGATTGCAAGGGGTCAGGGTAGTTGAGAAGGGTCAGGATTAATGCAAGCAAGTGTATGACTTAAAATAATGTTTTAAAGTAAACAAATCTCAATGAAACTCTTCCCCTAAAATTATCAAATGTTGCTGTAATTAAGTTAGCCCCTCTTTGGACCAAACTTTCTCTTATTCAATATCATGAAATTCCATAGTTCTTGCATATAAATAGGAAAACTGAGAGTGTGAGGGCTTTACAACTATTAGGAGTTTTGAGTTGTTTTAAAATTTTCATTTATCTATTGATTTGATGGTGGCTGATTTCATATTTCACATTTCGTATTTCTATGCACGTGATACATTGAAAGTGATTTCCTGCCAACCAGAAGAATCATAACCATATTTTATTGTTATATTTCTAAGTATTTTAAGTTTTGATATATGTGTTAGTTTGGGAATTTTCAGTGTGCAAGGAAGTTTACATTTTTTTTTTCTTCTAATTTATACAGTATTGGTCTTTACTTTTAGTTTGCTTGGAAGTATATATTGTTGTTTCTAATTTTATGGAGTCATAACGAGACCTAAGATATTTCACGGGTATCATGAACGGGGATATAGAAATTGACTCACAACTTTGGGAACATCTCAAAATACTCCTATGTTAGTTTCTGATTCTCCACCTCAAGTTGAAAATGTCTCTTCTACAAAAGGAAAATGGGGTGCTAACTTTAGTGTAGAGGAAGATCAAGTCCTAGTATCAACATGGCTTAATACTAGTCTTGATGCCATACATAGTAATGAAAAAACACATAATACATTTCGTCAAAAATTTTGGGAATACTTCACGCAGTATAATACATCCAGTACCACACATACAGTTATTTCCTTGATAAGTCATTGGGCAACGATTAATGAAAAGACAAATAAGTTTTGTGGGTGCATGGCTAAAGTTAACACACGTCATCAAAGTGGTATAATCGAACAAGATAAGGTATAAATTATATTGCAATAGTGTTAACATACCCATTCACCAATAGTTTGAAGATACTAATCATGTTATATTTCTTTTAATTTTTTAAGATTACCAATGCGAAGGCTTTGTATAAAGAGACTTTCAAGAAACCCTTTCATCTTTGTATCAAAGCGGAGAAGTTGCGCTTGGGAGAGTTGAGGGATAAAGAGAGAACTCGATTGGAAGAGGAAAAAATGTTTATTGAGAGGGAAAAACTTAGTATTGAGAAGGAAAGAGGTGAAGAAAAACTTAAGATTAAGAAGGAAAGAGTCATGATTGAGAGGAAAAATTTTGAAATGCAACATATGTTAGAGGAGGAGAGAACCATGATGAAAGATACAAGTGCCTTGACCGGAGCACAAAAAGCTTTTTATAAACAACTCCAAGAGGAAATCATGGCAAGATGAAGTTCACGTAATTAATGGGTTTAATTACATTTTGGATGTAGCTTAGGCCTTTATGTATTTTGTAATGTTAGGAAAAGGTTGGCACATTTAGGTGATACTTTGGTAGTGGCTTATGATAGGCCTTTATGTATTTTGGTAGTAACTTTTGAGAGGCTTTCATGTATTTTAGTAGTGGCTTATGTCACTTGACTTTAATCTTAATCTAGATGTATTTATAAACCTTTAAATTTATTGTTCATCTTGTTTGTGTTGTGACTTGTGCGTGTGTGCTTGTGGGTATAATGATTGCTTATGGCACTAAAAGCTTGGATTGATTATGTTTCTTGCATCTATAGTAATAATTGCTTTCCAATTGTCTTGAAGGTTGCATCCATGAATCGCTCTTTGTTTCGCAAATTGCTTCTTGATGACTCAGATGAGGATGAGATAATCGAAGAACTTGTTATGGAAACATCACAACATAAACGTCGTCACTATATCTGACGTAATCATTTGGCAGGCCATGAGAGGCTTTTTCTTAACTACTTTGCTCCCAGACCAATATATCCACCTACTTTATTTCGTAGGAGATTTCGGATGAAGCGTTCTCTTTTACTCCATATTCAATCTAATGTAGAAGTTCGTGACTCTTACTTTGTCCAAAAAAGAGATAGTACCAACAAACTTGGTTTATCTTCATTACAAAAGATAACTGTTGCATTTAGAATGCTTGCGTATGGAGCATCGGGTGATTTGATGGATAAAAATGTGTGGATTGGAGAAACTATTGCATTAGAAAGTTTGAAAATTTTTGTAACTACAGTAATTGATGTTTTCTCTGAGGAATACTTGAAAAAGCCAAACAATGAAGACATTGCTAGACTGTTAGCTCATGGCAAACACCAAGGTTTTCCAGGTATGTTAGATTCAAATTGATTGCAAGCAATGGAAGTAGAAAAATTATCTAGTTGCATGGAAATGTCAATATTGTGGTCATATTCATGGGCCTACTATTATTTTGGAGGCAGTAGTATCATATGATCTTTGGATATGACATGCATTTTTTGGATTACCTAGGTCAAATAATGACATTAATGTGTTAGAGCAGTCTCTTATATTTTTTTATCTTACTAAAGGACGTGCTGCTGTAGTACATTACTCAATCAATAGTCATGATTACACAATGGGATATTACCTTGTTGATGGCATATATCCAAAGTGGGCAACATTTGTGAAAACAATCCCAGCTCCATAAGGGCAAAAGTGAAAATTATTTGCAGTAGCCCAAGAGGCGTATAGGAAGGATGTTGAGCGTGCATTTGGAGTGTTTCAAGCACGTTTCACAATTGTCCGTGGACCTGCACGATTTTTCCATCTTGAAACACTCCAAAAGATCATGAAAGCGTGCATAATTCTCCATAACATGATTGTTGAAGATGAGCGGGATGATAATGAAGTGGTAGACTTGGATTATGAACAAATTGATGGAGTGGATAATCCTCCTATACAAGTGTCACATGAACAAAGTGATGGACCTTATTGAACATTTATGGCAATTGCAAGGGGAGTCATAGGAACTTCTTTTTTTTATATGTTGAGAAGCATGAGTCATAGGAACTTGTGCTAGTGTGTGAGTTTTATTGTAATTTGGTTTGAGTTATGTATGTGAGTAATCTATGGACTATATTGTTCCAACTATAATGTGTTCTATTTTATATGGTTTCTTATAAAGTTCCTCCATTTCATAGTTGACATTGTTCCAAGATTGCTTCCAAACAATTGAGATGATTGTTTTAGTCAAAGATAAATTTGTATATATATAAATTTGTTTAAAAAAAATAATAATGTTGTTATACTAGACGATAATAGGCTATCATGACAATTGAGAAATGATTTTTATTCAAAAGATAAATTTGTATATATATAATTTAGGGTTACAAAATATTATTGTTACACTAGATGATTATTTGCTATCATGATGATTGAGAAATTCTTTTAGTAAAAAGAAATTCATAAGTATAATTTAGGGTTAAAAAAATCACTTGTTGACACAAGACGATTATTTGCTATCATGTGGCGGCGGCGGTGGCGGTGGGGGTGGGGGTGGCAGCAGCGGTGGAAGAGTCGGTGGCGGCAACGGCAGTGGAATAGTCGGTGGCAATGGTAGTTGTGATTGTTGTTTATTGTAGTGGATGTATTATTTTATTGCAGTAGATATCTTATTTTATTGTGATGTTTATATTATTTTATTGTGTTGAAAGCTAAAATAGATCCACTGCTACTGAATGTTTTGTAAAGTGAGTAGGTAAAATAGATAAAGTAACTTTTTGTGGTGCCAAATAGCTAAAAAAATAGCACCACAATTGTGGATGCTCTTAGCCATGGATAACTCTTGCATGTGATTATTGTTTCTTGATGACTTTGATTCAAAGATTTGTTTGTAGGTTAGATGCTAAAATAAGCTACCTTAGTCCCTAACCAGGTTTAAATAGGTTTCTAGAGTTTCTAACTGACTAGGAAAGTGTTTCATGGTCCCAAACGGAGAATTTTTTTTTTTTTTCAAAAAACTCAAAAACACACAAAAAGCGTTGAAAAAGAGCAAGGAATTGGGGCAAAATTGGGCATGCACGTTAGCACCTCAAAGTGCCAATTGACACTCTAAGAGTGATCGGCACTCTCCAAGTGCTGATCGGCACTCCAAGAGTGCCAATTGGCACCCAACTCGACCAAGGCCCAATTATCCCGTTTTTGTGTTTTCGAGCACTCCACGGGTTCGTTTTGACTCTGTTTTTCAAAAAACATTGATTGTGCAATAAAGTTTCTCAAAATTTTGCATGGATTGTCAAGCTAGGGCATTTAGACATGCCTTGTCCATTTGTCTTCAAAAAAAAATCATCTACTTCACTTGTTTCAAAAAAAAGGAGGGAAGAGAAAATTAATCAAAACGAGATTTTCCAAAGTCATGCATTCATCTCTTAAACTAGAGGCATTCAGCTATGCCTTATCTCCTCTCTCTGGAACAAATAAAAAACACTCTCTCCTTTTGAAAAAAAAAAAAAACAAAACAAAAAGAAAGAAAAAAAAATCTTTCTTTTTTTTAAAAGAAGATGAAGGGTCATCATGCATACAGTTTTCAAATTAGGGGCATTCAGCCATGCCTCATTCAAGTAAATACAAATCCCATTAGAAGTGGTTAGATAGGTTCAAATTGTTTACTACAAGACTTCATCAGGTGAATTCTGAACTTGTCTTATCTAAGTTTCAGCAAGACCAAAAGCAATCCAAAGCCAAATTGTCTAAGGAGTACTTTCTTGTCTTTGTAGGAAAATTAAAATATAGGTCAAGCATCATTCGGACTTTGGGTCCACCTGCAGGAAGATCTTCTAGACCCACCCCTAGAGGAGCCACTCTTAGTGTCTCCTTCCTGACTTGCATAAAACTAAGATTCCTATTGCCGGTTCTGAAGTTCAAGCTTTTTGACTCATTTGAGTTTCAGCAAGACTAGAAGCAATCCAAAGCCAAATTGTTCTAAGGAGTACTTTCTTGTCTTTGCAGGAAAATTAAAATACAGGTCAAGCATCATTCGGACTTCGGGTCTGTCTGTGGGAAGATCTCCTAGACCCACCCCTAAAGGAGCCACCCTCAGTGTCTCCTTCCTGACTTGCATAAAACCATGATTCCTGTTGCTGATTCTAAAGTTCAAGCTTTCTGATCCTCTCCTCCAAGGATCTTATGTTGGCATCAGCCATTGCCATTCGATTGTTATGAAAAATCAACAGAGACAAGTGTTAGAACCATTATCATGGAAGTTCAAGCAAAAAGCATTAAGGAAGCATCATCTTATACCCAGTTCATTTCGTTGAGCACATATTCAGAAGATTGAGTGCGTGCCACCAATTGCAAACCTCCAATCATCTGCATGCTTTCTTCCACAAGATCAACGCCAACTTAAAGCATAGATTCACCAGTTCACAAATAACTCAATGAGCAAAAAATGAGGATAGAAGACTAAAGGATTCAGGAACATACTGGGTCATTCCGAGGGACATTTGGGGTGTACTCTAGCTGGTCTAGATTCATACTGCCATGCAGGAAAATGAGGATATGTCTCCACGAAAGAACTAGAAGAGCCATCAGTATGGCTAGTAGGAGGACTCTCCTCCTCTTCAAAGGATGAAGCCTAAAAGTGCAACATGCAGATATTTTACAAAGGAGATAAGGATACAAAATGAGATGCAAATTGACTTCGGGAGGAAAGAAAGTTACCAAGGTTACAGGAATGCAAGCTAGACAACCCTACAATTGAGTCTGGACAATTTAAGATTGAGATAGAGAAGCCTCTCAATCACCCCCGGTTTCAAGATAGAGAAGCCTTTTGGTTACCTTCCATTTAGATCGAGGTAAAGAAGCCCCTTGGTCGCCACCATTCCAAATTGAGATAAAGAAACCTTTCAATTGCCTCAGGTTCCAAGATAGAGAAGCCTCTTGGTTACCTTCATTCAGATTAAGGTAGAGAAACCCTTGTTCATCACCATTTAAGATTAAGATAAAGAAGCCTCTTAATCGCCTCAGGTTCCAAGATAGAGAAGTCTCTTGATTACCTCCCATTCATATCAAGGTAGAGAAGCCCCTTGGTCACCACAGTTCAAGATTGAGATAGAAAAGCCTCTCAATCACCTTAGGTTCCAAGATAGTGAAGCCTCTTGGTTACCTCCCACTCAGATAAAGGTAGAGAAGCCCCTTGGTCGCCATAGTTCAAGATTGAGATAGGGAAGCCTCTCAATCGCCTCAGGTTCCAAGATAGTGAAGCTTCTTGGTTACCACCCATTCAAATTAAGGTAGAGAAGCCCCTTGGTCGCATCCAGTTCCAAATTGAGATAGAGAAGCCTCTCAATCACCTCAAGTTCCAAGATAGAGAAGCCTCTTGGTTACTTCCCATTCAGATCAAGGTAAAGAATCCCTTTGGTCTCCACAGTTCCAGATTGAGATAAAGAAGCCTTTTAATTGCCCCATCTTCCAAGATAGAGAAGCCTTTTGGTTACCTCCCACTTAGATCAAGGTAGAGAAGCCCCTTGGTCGCATCTAGTTCCAGATTGAGATAGAGAAGCCTCTTGATTACCTCTTACTCAGATCAAGGTAGAGAAGCCTCTTAGTCACCTCTAGTTCCAGATTAAGATAGAGTAGCCTCTCAATCACCCCAGGTTCCAAGATAGAGAAGCCTCTTGGTTACCTCCCTTGGTCGCATCCAATTCCAGATTGAGATAGAGAAGCCTCTCAATCACCCTAGGTTCCAAGATAGAGAAGCCTCTTGGTTACCTCCTACTCAGATCAAGGTAGAGAAGCCCCTTGGTCGTCTCCAGTTCCAAAGTGAGATAGAGAAGCCTTTCAATTGCCCTAGGTTCCAAAATAGAGAAGCCTCTTGATTACCTTCCACTCAATTCAAGGTAGAAAAGCCCCTTTGGTCACCTCCAGTTCCAGATTGAGATAGAGAAGCCTTTCAATCACCTTAGGTTCCAAGATAGAGAAGCCTCTTAGTTATTGTTGGGTTAAAATGAATTGACCCCTTGCAATTAATTAATTAATTACCCAAGTTAATTAATTAAGTTCAATTACATGCAATAGCATGGTAGCACAAAAAAATCACCAACTAAACTAAATGCAACGAAAATTAAATTAACATGGTGAATTGTTTACAATGGGGAAAACCTTCAAGGAAAAACCTCACTAGGTGATTTTTAGGTCACCACTCCCAAGAATCTACTATTATCAATCACAAGCGGTTACAAGTATAAGGAATCTCACCAAACCCTTTGGCCTATCTTAAAATACCAACCTACAGTTGAACCCTTACCTCAATACCCAATCAGACTTGTATTGTAGTGGCAATCTTCCAGTTTAGTGCACGAATCTTAGTACGTGACTAACCAATGATGCACAGATCCAAGTACGTGATTAACACCAGCAACTTGAAGAAGATGTTGGTTGCAAAGTTCTTCGGTTCATCAACGATTAAGATCAGGAAGTTCCTTGGTCATAAAACCCTTGGCGTAAAGACACAATAGCTTCTTCAAAGAGAATAATGAACTAGGTCACTTTCTGCATGTTCGACGGCCTTTAAAATAAGCTTTATATATGTCTAGGGTTGTGAGAAAAGAAACCCTATACAAATATACAAGCATGGGCCGAAAATTAGATCTGGAATTTCTAATTTCATTAGTCTCGACAGAAACAACTTGTGTTGAGCTTTTGTCAAGCTTCAACTTTAAATCTCGATAGAAGTCTATTTGTCGAGATTACTGTCGAGATTGCTGTCGAGCTTTAATGAATAGCTCTTCTTCACTTGTTTCTTGGTAAGATCTTCATGGATTTAACACTTGACCTGAACAACATGTTTCTTGAAGTCTTAAACCCATCCTAGATCTACCCAATTACAAATAAAGTGCATTTTGTCAAAGGATTAGCCAATTACATAAAATATGTCCCTAACAGTTACCTTCCACTTAGATCAAGGTAGAGAAGCCCCTTGGTTGTCTCCAGTTCCAGATTGATATAGAAAATCCTTTCAATTGCCTTAGGTTCCAAGATAGAAAAGTCTCTTGGTTACCTCCCATTCAGATCAAGGTAGAGAAGTCTCTTGGTTACCCCCATTCAGATCAAGATAGAGAAGCCTATCAATCCACCCTAGATTCAGAATGAAATAGAGAAGCCTCTCAGTCACCTCAGATTTCAAGATTTAATTCAAGTTTATCAGTTGTCAAGTAGGTCAAGTATTCACAGTTTTCATTTTTCAAAATAACAAAACACTAGTTCTATGTCCCAAGGTTTTAGATTCTAGGGCTAGGTAATCTTTGAAAAGTCAACCTCGATTAAATCATCGTTGCTAAAATTAGTGTCTTTGTTTTACATTGACATTCACTTTGCAAGCTCTGTCAATGAGGGGCATTTTGTAGACACTTGATTTTGCACCCATAATTTAATCTTGAAAGATGACTGGAGTGACCATTCATATACCCAAAATTTAGAGTTGCATTACATGCATTAATTCATTCATTGCATAGCATAAAAATGATCTTAAGATTCTAACGGTTGTGACGGTATGCCCGATTTCCAAATCAGATCGTTGGATTGAAAGATATCACACGATCAAGTTTTCACGGTCCGCCATGCATTTTGTTTGGGTGGAACTAATCACACATAATTAATTTAAATTAATTCTGATTAGTCAAATAATTAAAATTAATTAAATAATTTTGTGATTGGTTGTTAGTTAGTGTCAAAAGTAAGTCTGCTTGCATGGGAATAAAGTGGATAATCAGGTAACAAAGAAATTGTGGATAATCAAGTCTTTTTAGAATATTCATTTGAAAGATAATTATCACTTTAAAGACCTGAATATCAAGAAAAATGGATTAATTTTTAGAATTCGAATCAAAAACACGTCTAGGTGCAATTTCCGACTAAAAAATCCTTCACAAAGGAGTCCAAATTGAACCAAAATTCAAATGCGGGCTTGGCACCCAAGAGGGCCTGTTGGCACTCTTGGAGTGCTGATCGGCACATGGTAAGTGCCGATTGGCCCAAATGCTCAGCCTGGCCCGAGAGCTTCCTGATTGAGATAAAGCTTATCTTTTTCGAATTTTTAGAGATAAAGACGCGTTCCAATTCATATCTGATCTCATTCAACTTTATTTTTTGAGCATCCCAACCTCTGTAAATAGAGGAAAAAGATCAAAGTTAAGGGCTCTTCTTTTCTGACTTCTCTACTCCCCTTATGTTAAAGAGGTTTTGGAGGCTTTTCCTTTAAGAACTTCTTTCTTGTAGGTAAAGTATTTTAGACCTCAAAGAAGTGAAAACTTCTATGATTTCTAAAATATTCTTTTATTTGAAGAGCACGCTCATGCAAGAGGTATTTAGTTATATTTTTCTATCTATTTTTTTTTCTTTTCCATTAATTAGCATGTTATGGTTGTTCATTGCATGAATGTGGTTAATATGTTTTTTTTTTTAATTGTTCCTTGTTCTTAATTCATGTTTGCCATGCTTAGATATTTAGTTAAAATTTTCATTGACATGTTCTTTAGTTGATTGTTTGTTTTAATTTTTTCTTTGATTTCAAAATCTGCTAATGATCATCAAAACCTTTTTTTAAAAACTCAAAACTGATCTGTGTTTTCATTAAATAAAGATTTGAATTTTTTCTGGTCTTAAAATTGATTTGTTTTTTCATTAAATATAGATTTGAATTTTTTCTGGTCTCAAAACTGATATTTTCAATAAAAACAGATCTGAATTTTTCTGGTTACAAAACAGATATGTATTTTCATTAAATACAAATCTAAATATTTTTCTGAAAAGTTTTCTTTATATAAAATTGCAGATTTTGAAATTTTAAAGAAGGAATTAAGAGTTAGGTTAGAGTCTTTCATTTTTAATATGTGATACATGCACAATAAGTTCATCTCATGAATATGAGTCCTCTTTTAATTTTTTTTTTTTTTTTTTTTGCTTTCAAAAACATATCTGATTTTACAAATCAAACCTCATTTTTTTAATTTTTCAAAACATATTTGATTTTTCTTGATAAAATCTTTCTTTTTTTTCTTTTACAAAAATAGATCTGATTTTTACAAATTAAATCCTACTTTTTTTTTAATTTTCAAAACAATTCATGTTTTTCTTTAAAAAGAGGACATTATTCATAAGGCAAATTTATTTAAATTAATTTTTTTCAAGTGTTTGTCATGTGTATTATAGCATATCATTCAACATCATACAAAAAGAGTATATAATGGTCATTAGAGTCTAGAAGACCAAACTTTGTCTGGGCGGAATGGGTGCGTAATACCTTCCCATTCCTTAACCTAACCCCTGAACTTAGGATTTAGGTTTGTCGATTAGTGTTTTGTCTTTAATTTTGGTATATTGTAACTAGAACCAAAGTTTTGTATTTTTTTTTTTTTTTTTGCGTAGATTGTAACTAGGACCAAAGCCTTGTAAGGTTAATCTACCAAATTGTACTTTTTTATTTAATCAATGACATTTGATGTATTTTGAATATGTAATTGTATTTTTTTTTTCTTAATTTTTTGTATAAAAAAATATGTGGCAACTCTACACCACTACCCAAAAGAGAGGTGCCTTAAAGCACCCAAATCTCTTTTTGAGAGCACCCCAAAAGTTCCCGGTCTCTCATAATATGTTTGAATTAAAACATGTGTACAGTAAAACACTACCATAAACTTCGTAATAATAATTCATCTAAAAAATCAAAACTAAGAGAAAGTATAGATACCTGATTGGAGTTGTAATTCCATTTTTTTTTTTATGAACAAAAAATTTTTAATACGAAGAAAAAAACTCCGAATAGAGAAAACACAGTAAAAAGAAAGGAGATTATATAACAAAAAGAAAATTAGCCTCCACCTTGATAACATTACCAAAACAAGGGGGGCAGTTTGTAACATTAAAAGAACCTACAAAATTATTAAGAAGGGACCATCTCACTAGAGTATGAGCTGCCATATTTGCCTTCTTAGGGACCAAACATACTGTTGGATTAGGTAGAGACTCTAATGCAACAATAGTCTCTTGAGTGATTGTTTAATCCTCCACGAGACCTCTTGGCAATGCTTAGAGATGACGTTAAGGCACATTTGACAATCTCCTTCAATGGTAATAGCTGATGAATTCATCTGGTCAACAAGAGATATAGCCTATCTCAATGCCTCAGCTTTAGTCTGGAAAGGGGAGTAGGTGTTTGCTTTATTTGAGCAAGCAAATATCAAGTCCCCTTTCAAGTCTCTAACCACCACAGCTAAAACGGAATAAGAATGGCCCACTATTGCATCTACATTAATTTTGATGACGCCTCTAGCTGGTTTGGTCCAGTTGAAAACACTTCTCAAAGGTTCATTTCTCTCCTCTAAAGCTACCTGCTGCCTCAAACTAGTGTGCTCAATAAGAGCTTATTCCAATGAGTGTTAGGACATATGTGTTTCATGTGTTAAGAACATATGTCATGATGTTATGTAATTGGCTTATCCTTTGACAAAACGCACTTTACTTGTATTTGGGTAGATTTAGGATGTCTTTAAATACTTCAAGAAACCTTGTTTCAAGATCAAGTATTGAAGCCTTCAAGTCTATTCAAGAAAACAAGTTCAGAGTGCAAAATCATTAAAGCTCGACAGCTAGCTCGACAGCTGCATCTATCGAGCTTAAGGAAGCTATTCTTCATTCGGTGTGCTCGACACCTTCTCGACAGCTGCTCGACATCTACTATCTGTCGAGATTTAAGATTGTCAGAATTCCAATCTGATTTTCTTGGGATCCGTGAATGTGTCTTTGGGCTTTCTTTTCTCCTAACCCTAGACATATAAAAGGATCAGTTTAAGGGCCGTCAAAGTGTTCACAAGTTGCACAAGCTTTGAGCAAACTCTGTTCAAGCAAATTGTGACCGCAGACAAAGTTCTTGCCCTAGTTCATCTCTTTCTCTTGAAGAAGTTGCTGTGTATGTGCACCGTAGGGTTTTATGACCAAGCATCTTCTTGATCTTCATCGTGTGGATGAACTGAAGAACTTTGCAACCAATAACCTTCTTAGTTGGTGATTGAAGTCGCGTACTGGCATCCGCGCAATTGGTTAGTCACGTACTGGGCGTCGTGCATCTGAAAGGGGAATTGTCACTACAGAACAAGTCTAATTGGGTATTGGGGTAAGGGTTCAACTGTAGGTTGGTAAGGTACTTGGATTCCTTTACTTGTAACTGCTTGTTGTGATAATAGTGGAGTTTCGGAAGTGGTGACCTAAAAATCACCCGATGGGGTTTTTGCCGTTAGGTTTTCCCTATTCGTAAACAAATTACCGTGTTATTTATTTTCCGCTGCATATTTAGTTTGTTGGTGATTTGTTGTGCTACCACGCGTTTGCATGATAAATTGATTAATTAATAACTTGGCTAATTAATTAATTAATTTCTATCACAAGGGGTCATTCAGTTTGTGGTCTATCAATGAGGATTTGATCTCCACAAAGCAAGGGGACCTCCCCTCAAACACCACTTTATTTCTGTATTTACAAATTTGATCACACAAGAGGGCGCCAAACAATAAGAACACATTTTCCTCTACTTCCAAATTCAAGATATTGGCTGGACATAGAATGAGCTTCATAAACTGGGAAATAGATGAGAGATTTAAAAAATCCATCCTAATCCCCCGTTTGCTTCCAAACCATAAACCTCTAGCCATAGAGCAATTAGAGAAGAGATGGAGAGCAAATTCATCATTGCAACTACATAATGGATAAGAAATTTTAGACAAATTAACAAACTTGCCAATCTTGCTTCCTGTGGGAAGACAATCTATTGCTATCCTCCATAAAAGCATCTTTAATCTCTCATGAATTCTAGATTTCCAAATAAGGCCTCAGACTCTATCCCAGTGCTGAGGAAGGGAGGAGTATCTATTGATCCAATAGGCTGATTTAACTGAAAATTTTCCTCAACTAGTTTTGATCCATACCCATACATCCCTTTGCACAACTTGGGAAATTGTGATACAAATAATAGCAACAACACTCTTCTTACTGAATAAGGCATATAGTTTATTCTTGTCCCAAGTAGATCCATTGTTTATTGTGAGTTGAGACACCACAATGGCGTCATCCAAGTTTGCACCAGCTCTTAGGGATGGGGTGAAATGTGGGGAATCTGGGATCCATGGGTCCTCCCATACTCTAATGGTGTTTCCATTTCCAACTATTATACAAGCTGCTTTAGCAATTAGTTTTTTAACCCCTTCAAGGCTCTTCCACACATAAGATGGGCTTCTTGAAGTCTTGTGAGTGAGTCAATTTCCCCTTACTTTGTATTTTGCATGCATGAAATTTATGCATGGAGAGTTCCTACTTGACGGGACCCACCAAGCAAGTTTTGAGAGGAGAGCTTGATTAAACTCCAAAAAACTTCTAAATCCCAACCCTCCCTCCTTTTGAGGCATGCACAACAAATTACATGCCATCGATGTAAGGAAATGTTTGTTTTCTCCCTTAGGCTTTCACCAAAATTTGCATACCATGACATCCATTTTGGCACAAAGACTTTTTGGAAATTGAATGGTTGACATGGCATATGTAGGTATTGTCTATGCCACTGATATGATAAGAGTAGCTCTCGCAAACCACGAAAGGTTCTTGCTTTTCTAACCTGCCAACCTACTATCAAGCCTTTCTATTGTTGGGGAGAGATCCTTGCATTTTTTATTTGACAAAAAGAGAGGGACACCAAGGTATTTGGTATTTTGAGACAGTTTTTTAATACCCCATCTGCATTTTACCTAGTTTAGACAGAGGTGGGATACACCTTTTGAGGCAAAAATTCCTGATTTTTCAATACTTATTTCTTAGCTAGACCAATTGCAATATTTTTCCAAGTAACGGATGAGGGCTATCAACTCATCCATTCTTACATTGCAAAATAACAAAATCTTATCAGCATAGCATAATTTGGAAATAGGTGGAGTTGAGCTAGAAAACTTAACTCCTCTTAAGTTCTCATTACTTATCTCCCTGTTTATCAACTTCATTAGCACTTCACAACCAAGAATAAAGAGGTAAGGGGAAATTGGGTCACTTTGCCTTTGCCCTCTCTAGGGAATAAAGCTTGATGCAATACCACCATTCCATGCTAATGCTCTTAATAATTTGGATTATGTCACCTTTACAAGAACATCATTATAGTTTTTTTTTTTTTAATTCAAAAAATACTAGAACTTTTTTTTTTGTTAGGATTAGTGCCCTTAAATTCTATTGTATGATGCTATGTATGACATTATGTATGATATTATGTTGTACTTAATAAAGTTGGTTTATTATTATCTAAAATAACGGTAATATGAATATTTGGACATTATCTTATAATCCATGAGATGAATAATATGTGATTTATGTGATTTAGTTGCAAAAGATATAAATCTCAAGTTCTTTGTAAACTCAAAATTTTAGTTTGTAGTCGGTGATGAAATATGCATTTCATCTGTGAAGACTATAACATATCAGCAAAAATTATTTGTCTTGATCATGGAAGTGGAGACTTCTAGTTGATATGTTGATATGTTTTAAATGTTAAAACATATTGAACTAGACCATTGTGAGATTTATTATTCTACTAACGACTATCAAATAAATAATAAATTTTACGACTTCTATTTACATAAACTCTTAATCCAGAGAGAATAATGAATCTGATCATGAAGTGTAAGTTGCTTTAATATATCAGGAGTGAGATCTAAAGTCACGATCATAACCTCAATATGTTAGGCAGCCACATTTAATGTTGAAGGAACATATATTCTTAAGATGGAATTCATAATCTCTTAATGGAGATATAAAATATTCCATTGAGATAAGTTTAATGGATTTGGTTTTTCAGAATATTAGGCCTAACTATTTTAATAAGAAGTTACTAAAATATATATTTATGAAATTGGATTTCATAAATATATGATGAATAACTTAAAGGATTAAACCGGGTACTCAAGGATTAAGATGTAGTAATCTTCAAAATGACAGTTAACATTCATGACTTTGTATTACTACGAATATTTTAATGAAGGGGTCAATGTATAATAAAGTCTTGAGATATAATTTATTAATAAGGCCTAGAGTGCAATTATATTTATATAGTGGTATTAAATATAATTAATGGTAATTTTGGGCTTTTCAAGAATTGACAAAAAGGTCCAAAACTCATTGGAGTTAGTGTCTTATTTGTCCCTTTTGGTCCCACTCCAAGCCACATGCTAAAGCCTAATTGGAATGGCCCAAAAGGCTAGTCCAATTAGATAATGAGTTATATATATAAGAAGAGAAACATACAAAATTTGAAATGCATGGTAATGTATAAAATGGTGTGTATGTGAGTGTAAGTCACTATCTTATTCTCCCTTGAACACATACGTGTAAACTAATTGAGAGACCACACTTCTTGGGCATAAGTGGAATTGGAGTGATAATTAAAATTGTTCCTAAGTACTTCTAATATTTGGTTTTGAATTTCACCGCACCAAGGTACGCTCTCTTAGTCTTAAATTCTAAAATTTACATAATATATGTTATCAATTGCGAATGAAGTAGATCCATTAATTTTCCATTGCGTATGTTTTGTATGCGATACAAACTATGTTTTTCCTACATTTTTCACCAGGCTTGAACACCATACGTATAACCTAAGTCACCAATAAATCTTCAAATTTTTTTGAGTCACGATATGCTTAATTTGGTATTATATGAAATCCTTATGAAGCTCTGGTTTTTCCAAGTTCCGTTGCTAAGAAGGACAAAAATAATAATAATAATAAAAAAGGAAAATGCTAACAAGTGCCCTTAGGGCACTAGTTAATAATCAAATTAAAGTAAGTTTTAATATCAATTTTATGGGAAATGAAAAAAAACTGTCAAAACATTAATTGCTTTTTTTCTTTTCCCATAAAACCTTTCTTTAACTAGATTCTTAACTAGTGCCCTAAGGATATTCGTTAGCATGACCCATAATAAAAAGCAAATAGTACTTGAAATATTTTATAGGAAGTTAATATGACATGTGAAGCATATTCTGTATTTATCATTTAATGACTTTTGGAGATTGTTATGCCAACAATTTTCTCTTGAAGGTAATCCAATAGATTACAAATTAAATTAACCTTTTACAAGGGAGGGGGTACGGTTGTCCAAAGCCAACTAGGCTCGACGGAATTGTTCGACCTACAGCCATCCGGTCGAAACTCCAACCAATCCAATTACCATGGTGGTCGATGACTTTTCTAGGAGATGAAGATTTGACAAAGTTGGTTTGAGTCTCAATTTTCACTTCTCTAGAGCCGTCAAAGCCGATTAGATCAAAAAACTTCTCTTCCACCTTTTTCTAAAGAGTTTTCCATCCATATTTGGTGGAGATCTTGTGATCTCCATCCAAATCTAGTGAACATCACACGATCTTTGCCTAGAATTGATGGAGATTCACCACACAACGAAGATCTATTGGAATCTTGATCATTGCCACCTCTCTCGGTTTTGACCGAAACAGACTTGATTTATGGAAATTAGTCTTAATCTGATCCATGGTTGACGACGGGCCTTCGTTTTGCCACCTAACAGGATCAAGTTGAGTCTGGGTTAAGCCTAAACTAGACTTGATCGACCAAGGCTGTGGACACTCCCATAGGGAGGAGGGGACAAACAATTTTGTGTGTGTGATTACTCTTTATTATCATGATCATGATGATGTCAAAATATCAATTAGTTTTTTGTGTAAGTGGTTGAATCTCTCTCTCTTATTTGATAACAAGTGATTTCATAATTTGAACTAATTTGAACCTATGACAAACAATTTCTTTTAGTGAAAATACCATTTTGGTCTGTACATTTTAGGGTCATAGTCAATTTGGTACTAACAATTTGGTAGCAATTAATTTGGTTCCTATTATTTTCAACTTGTAGTTAATTTGATCTCTATTGTTAACACACTAACAAAAAATACCTACATGACTAAAAATTTATTTAACATATAAAAATTATTCAAAAAAATATATAAAATTATTAACATTTTAGAAGTCACGTAGGCCTAAAGTATGGCAATGGTGCAATCCATTAACCATGTATACATTTTTCGTTAATGAGTTGATGATAAGAACCAAATTGATAGTAAGTTAAAGTAACAGGAATGTGATTAACTGTGACTTCAAAATGTATGAACCCAAATGCTATTTTCACATTTCTTTTTAAATATTTACAAGGGTGTAGGGTGTAATTATCCCTCTCAATCCTCCTACCTCTGCCTCATCAGTTAAATGGAGAACTCAGTTAGAGAAAATCCTTTATGATCTTAAAGCTTTGTATGTTATGTTCTGCTCCAAATTTCAAAGAAAATGCAAACTCCGATCATTGTATGAATAATCAAATAAAAATATGATAAATTGCAAATTATACCCCTAAAGTTTTGGGATATTTTGACTTTATACCCTGAAATTTTAGAATTTGGATTTTTCCCCGTGAAGTTTGTAGATGTTTGGATTTTATACCCTGACTTTTCAAAATTTGGATTTTATTTCCTAAATTTTAGGAGTATTTGGATTTACTTCCCAATTTTCAAGGATGTTTGGATTTTGCACCCTAAAATTTTAGAATTTGGAGTTTAATTTTCAAACAATACCAAACTTGAGGGGTTAAAATCCAAATTTTGAAACATTAAAGTATAAAATCCAAGCACTCTCAAACTTCAAGGGGTAAAATCTAAATTCTAAAACTTTAGAGTGTAAAATCTAAATACCTCCAAACTTTAGGAGTGTAATTTTCAATTTACCCATAAAAATAAATAAAGACATTGAGATTGTCTCCTACATACTATTTAAACTAAAGAATGGAAGAAAATTTTCCCAATATATTTGTATTAGAATTTAGAAACTCAGCATAAAAAAACCACATATATCTTTGTTTTTATGTACTATTCGGATCATAAGACAGGTACTAATAATTAATAATTAGAAATTACCGGTGAGGACGCGAATGCATTTTTCTGGATAACCAAAAAGTTAATAATCAACAATCAACATATCTCTCATAGACTTGTTTCCTTTAAGCTCGTATTTCTGTTTCTGATAAGTAACCCCATAAAGAAGAGCACTCTTCCTTGGGTGTGTCTCACAAAAACCTGTTCGAGATAGCTTTACATTCAGAGAAAAAACGTTTGGCTTTCACTGCTTGAATGTGGGCTGAGGACTGGAATAGGATATTGATGTAGACCTATCTGTTTTCCCTTCTCATTCTTCAACCTCTGAGCAAAATTACTTGATTGTGGCAAACCGCTGATCCTGTCCTTGGTTGGTACTTGAATATCCGGACCAAGACCTTATATTTGCATTTTGTACAATGAATTGTTGTCTCCATTTTTGTTACAGTGCTGCACTGATTGCATGTACTACTCTTGCTTCCGTTTTTTTTTTTTTTCATGTAACTCTTGCTTCCATTTTTAGAGTGCCTCAACCTATGCACATTTTTTTTTTTAAAACTTTTATGCTTAAAAATAATGAATAGGTTGGACTTCTTATAAAATATAAATTCTCTGTACCATTTTTTGTATTTTATTTTATGTTATATCAATCAAAATTTACTACATATTTGTTTAATTTTCTTATAAAATAATCAAAGTTTAAAATGAAAAAAAAAAAAATCAAACACATGGCATGACATAATTGGTGGACCATAAAATGAAATACAATGAGTGGTATAATGAATTTGTATTTCTTTCTATGGGCAAAGCGCCAAATCCAAGGGTTTTTTCCTTTTTTTTCTTATTAAGTAAAATAAAATGTTGAAGAAATTTCATTTTAAACATTATAATTTATAATTTAAATTTAAATTTTCTTAGTTTTAAATTAAACCCAATAGTCTGGGGAGATTTCTTATTTAACCATATTATTTTATATAACTTAAAAATCAAATTATGAATTTTTAATTATGTTTGAATTAATTAAAATCCTGAACCATGCGGTTAGTGTGGTGGAGAGAGAGAAGAGATTGTTTAAATTAAAATGAATTTAAAAATTCATGGTTTAATGTCTAATTTGTGAAACTATGACATTTAATTTGAAACTCCCTAAATTATTGTGCTTTATTTGTAACTTATGAGTCAATGATATTTATTTTGGAGTTTTTAATAGAGAGGTTTAGGGTTTGAATCCCTCTTCTCCACTTAATATATATATATACACACACAAAATTACAAGGATTAATCCACACAAATAATAATGTTCAAAGTATAATTTTTCCCCAAATGTTCTACACTTATACCATAGTTTATCGAAATTTATATCACAGAAAGGTTGCGATGATTAGCGACCAATTGAACCCATACAATCTCTTTTCAATTTATTCTATCACTTTGTAAAGAATGTGATGCCCTATGCTTTATTCGGTGGCCGACGATGGACAGCATATAGCTGCTTTTCCTTTGTTTTTTGGTTTCATGGATTCCCATTCGCGCATTTACATAACAAAAAGCTCAATATAAATAAATATTTTCAAAGTGATACAAATTTAGTGATAGACCATATTTGGTTCTCAAAAAAGAAAAAAGTGATGGACCATATTTAGCGCACATTTTATTTTCAAACATTTCGTTAGATTACTCCAATTAAGCATCACTATGGGGTTCAAAGTTATTGGCAAGCCTATCAAAAAAAAAAGATTATTGGCAAGTGGTAATCACATTAGTGTTACAAGGTGTTTCATCTCTATAGTTCACACCCCACCACTCCCTCCTTCACTATCTATCTAAAATAAAATATTAAATAAATTAAGCATAACTTTTACTTATAAAATTAGTATTATGTCGGTATGATGCACAATTTTATTACGAATTATATGTAAATTAAAAAATATTTTAATAATATAATTAAAACTGGATAATAAAATAGATAGTAAAAATAGGAGGGGAAAAAAAAAAAAGTTAAATGAGATCATATAATCACTTGTGCTGGGATAGTCCTTTTTTTTTTTTTTTTTGGTAGTGCGCCTTTCCTTCTTTACACCCTAATTCTCAAATTCAGCATAAAAGTTGTAAAGGGCATGCATTAGCCATATTGGCAACTGCTCATTAATTTTCAAAATATATTCATTGTACTTATTAGAAAGAACACTCGTCTTAACAATTACAGCTTGTTTTGATTCTCACTTCCCTCTCTGCACAGGATTTTCAGCAGAGATTTCTTCGTGATTTACACCCTTCCATCACATAGGATTTACAGCAGAAATTTCTTCTCGTAAACATTAAACGTTTCCGAAGATGATAGCAGAGCATTCTGCACTCCTCCATAAAATCCATATGCATAGAAACAATACTTTAGGACTAATAAAATTATATGAAGCATTTATAGTTGGTCAGTTTTCGGAAATAGTTATAATGAAATAGTTATCTATTCTCTTTTTTTTTTGAGAATCAAAATAGTTATCTATTTGGTCCTTAAGTTTAATTTATTTTAGTCCTTATTTATACAAATTTATTTTAGTCGTTAAACTTTTTTTTTTTTTTTTTTGGGGGGTCAAACTGGTCCTTTTGTCTATTTTTATCTATAAAATTGCCGTTAAAATGACGATGTATCACACATGTGAAAGTATCAGTTTTATAAATGTAAATAGACAAAATGACCAACTTGACAAGAATATTAAAATTTAAGAACTAAAATAAGATAAACTAAACTTTAAAGATGAAAATGACAATTCAAGTAAATTTTATTTCTCAATAAAAAATAGTAAATTTTAAAGGTACAATGTAGATTTTAGCTTAATTATAATATAATACTAAAAAAATAAGGAAATTAAACTCAAAAAAAGAAAAGAAATTGTACTTCCCGTTCCATTTTGTTTGTTAACTTTTTCACAGAATATAATTGCATAATTTGTCTTCAAAAAAAAAAAAAAAAATAGAACCTTTCAAAATTTCCTTTATAAACTTTCAAATATTAAACCTTGAATAAAATAAAGGATATGGCCCATGCGTATATTTGTATGTAACATAATCTATATATATATATATATATAAAATCGAAGCCTTTGCTGGCACCACAATTTTCCACGTCAGCACAATATTTAAAAAATAAAAAATAAAAAATAAATAAAAATTATAACTCCTCAAAACCCTAGCAACCTTACTCCTCTCTCAAGTTAAGAAATATAAAGTCACGGTTTCTGCAAACTCTCTCTTTCTCCAAACGTAGGAAGCCCTAAATATTTCAAGATCTACAAAACCCTAGCAACCTTACCCCTCTCTCAAGTTAAGAAATATAAAGCCACGGTTTCTGCAAACTCTCTCTCTCCAGACGTAGGAAGCCCTAAAGCATTCAAGATCTACAATGCATGGTATAGATTTTAGCTTATAAAGTTCAGCTTTTGTAAGGTTAGTTTTGTTTATATATTAATTAATACATAGTACTTTGTTCTCCATTGAATACTCATATAATCAATTTCCAATTCAGTGTTCAAGAATTAAACCAAAATTCTAACTGCTCTATCATAAAATATTATTATTAGTATGAATTTTATGGAGTTGCAGTGTTCAAGAATTAAACCAAAATTCTTTTAAATTATCTATAATATTTTGTCCTTTGAAAATTTTATCTCTTTGATTTTAGTATATTGTGTTTCTTAAGTTATAGAGAGATTTTCTTTGGTTTCTGCAAACTCTCTCTCTCTCTCTCTCTAGATGTAGGAAGCCCTAAACGCATGGTATAGCATTCAATATCTACAACTCACGGTATAAATTTTAGCTTATAAAGTTTAGCTTTTGTAAGGTTAGTTTGTTTATATATTTAGTCCTTACGTTTAGGTTTAGTTTAGGTTTAGGTTTTAAGAGATTTATATATTACTACTATGTGGCTGAATTTCCCGAGACATCAGTTTTATATTTTTAACCAAATACATCAGAAAAGCAAGAGAAGGCGCATAAATATTTAGTCCTTAAGTTTAAGTTTAGGTTTAGGTTTAGGTTTTAAGAGATTTATATATTACTACTATGTGGCTGAATTTCCCGTGACATCAGTTTTATGTTTTTTTTTTTTTTTTTAAAAAAATTTGTTTTATGTAAGGTTAGTTTGTTTACATCAACTCTTTGTCTCAAAGATAAGGCTTTTAATATATCCCTTGCAAGCACACATGAACTTAAATTGTCTTTTAATATATGCATACTTTATTATTTTCTAATAGTTTTTCCGTGCATCGCACGGGTTAGCGACTAGTAATAATAATAATAATTATTATTATTATTATTATTATTATTATTAATTTTTAAATTTTATAAACGAATTAACTGGTCATTTTCTTCTAAAATTGGACAAGAAGGATCTAGTTAGCACAGTTAGTAAATTGTCTTGTCATCAAATAAGAGTTTTGAATTTCGAATTCCTCCTACACAAAAATTAATTAGTTTTTTTTTGCTCTGATTATAAATGCAATTATCATGAAAATGACACAATAAATTAAAATTCTATTGTGTTTATCAAAAAAGATTGGACAAATATTTTGAGGTGGCTCAAAGTGAAATAATGGACAAATAAATTTAAATTTATGTCTCCTTTTATCAAAAAATATGATTTTTGATAATTTTTATGTTAAATGTGCTATAAAAACCTAAAAGTTAGTTCGTTTAAAAAAAAATGTAAAAGTTTTTTTTTTTCTTTTTAAATAAAAAAGCAAAAGACAAAACATTTTTAAACAATTAACAAACTCATTTTGTATGTATACGAGGGAATCCAACCTGTATTTTTCTGTGATATAAAACTCTTGGTAAGAACTTTCCGAGGCATGATTTATTGTTAAACTGTTCAACCATCTCATGCATTTTATCCAGTAGGAGTCCGTATGTTACTTCGGTATTGTTCCTGACCGTTTCGATCATAAGGTAAGTCATTGCACCAGCCATTGCTTTTCCCGTGAAAGCCTGCACGTTTTAATGGTAATATAATCTGTAAAAAAATTTTCTTCGGGACAGACAAATTTTCACATAGAATGTTGCCCTAGTCTCATAACAAATTAATAAGAAATTAAAATAGCTAAATAAAACAATTTGTTACAACCATTTACGTGATCTTGCTTGCATGTCTACGAAGTTTATCATATACTCAAATATGCTTCTGGTTTACTCTCCAATTTCATACCAAATAGGCATCTAGTTATACTCTGATTTTGTATCAATTAAATAGGCTTCCAATTATAATCTGATTTTGTTTTTTTTTTTTTTTTTGGCGGGGTTGGGGAAGGAAGGAATTTTGTAACATTTATATTTATATGCAAATTCGTTGATTTAACTTGAAAAATATAAAAGACTCAATTCAAATTTATTATGTTAGTATATAATACAATAAAAATATACCCTTTATATATATATATATATAGAGAGAGAGAGAGAGAGAGGATGTTGGTGACCAGATAAAATGACTTGGTGGTGGAGTACAAAGGTTCAAGCAGTAATTAAATTAAAGAGAGAGATATAGAAGCTACCTAAATGTAGAGACAATGTTGCTGAAGAAAAGTATAAAGTGATTAAGAGGAAGACAAAAAAGGTTGTCCAAGAAGCTAAATATGCTCATGATAACTTATATAACAAGTTGGGTGCATTAAAGATGAAAATAAGATTCCTGAATGGTGTTCAGTGAAATAAAAATGAATATCGAAGAGTGTTAGTGAAAGAAGACCAAATTAAAGAGAGATGGAAAAGTTATTTTGACAACCAATTTTTATGCAGACAGTATGATTGATTGGACATTGGAGTAATTTGGGTAACCCAATGGAGGTTAGAAATCATAGATTCATTCGAAGAATTAGGATGACTGAGGCAAAGGATGCATTAAGAAGGATGAAAATTGGAAAATCCATGGGACTAGATGAAATCTCCATTGAAGTTTGGAAGTGCTCCATTGAAGTTTGGAAGTGCTTGGGTGATGTGGGTACATGCATGTTGGTTAACAAACATTTTCAATAAGATCTTAATTGCTAATAAAATGTCTAGTGAGTGGAGGAGAAATACTTTAATACCTATTTATAAGAACAAATATTTAAAATTGTACTAGTTACCATGAAATTAAACTTATAAGCAACATATGAAACATAGGGAAAAGGTGATTAAACATAGTTTAAGACATGAAACAACAATATTGGAGAATCAATTTGGTTTTAGGTTAGGATTATATATCATGGAATTTTTTATTTTTTTATTTTTTACTTAGACGTCTATTGGAAAAATATAGAAAAACCTGTGAATATCTTCATACAGTTTTAACTGATTTAGAGAAATCATATGATAGGGTTCCTAAAGAGGTTATGTAGTGGTTTTTGGCTATAAAAAAAAAAAGGAGTTCCTCTAAAGTATATTAAACTGATTATGGATATGCACAATGAAGTGGTAACTAGCGTAAGAATAAGTGAAGAAATCACGAGTGAGTTTCCTGTTACTGTAAGTTTGCATTAAGGGTCATCATTAAGTCCATATCTCTTTGCACTAGTGATGAATGAACTCACTAAATCAATGCAAGAGGAAGTTTCTTGGTGTATGCTTTTGCAAATGATATAGTTTTAGTAGATGAAACTAAAAATGAAGTTGATACCAAGTTAGAAATTGGTGAGACGCTCTAAAATCTAAAAGCGCCAATTAAGTATGACTAAATTAAAATAGAAATGGAAAGGGGCGATATGACTTGATGGTTAAGAGATACTAAAGAGTGATAGTTTTCGACATCTTGGATCAATAATTTATAAAAAATGGAAAGATTGAAAATGATGTGAATCATAGGATAAGAGCATAGTGAATTAAGTGGAAAAGAGCATCAAGAGTGTTGTAGAATGCCTATTAAGTTAAATGGAAAATTGTATAAGACTAGCTATGCTCTATGGTACTGAATGTTGCGTTGTTAAAAAACAACAAATTCATGAAATAAGTGTAGTTACAATGAGAATGTTAAGATGAATAAGTGAAAAAATAGGGAAATATAAGGTTCTATATGAAAAAATTTGCTTAAAGTTAAGAGTAGTCCCTATTGATGAAAATATGAGAGAGAGTCACTGAGGATAGTTTGATGAGTTCAAAGAATAGCGACTAATGCATCATTAAAGAAGAGCAAGTTTATCCAAGATAAGAGAACAAAAAAGAGATAGAAGAAAACCAAAAATCACACTAATGGAAATGATATATAAAAAAACATGGTAATTAAGAAAGTAAAAGAGAATATGATTATAAATAGAGTAGAATGGAGAAAAATAATACATTTGGTCAATCCTAACTAATCTGTTGATGATCCATAGACAACCCAAAAATTTTGGGAATAAGACTTTATTTGTTATTGTTACTGTATGTGTATCTAATTATGGTTATTCCTGTTTTTGAGAAATAATTATGGTTATTCTTAATCGTATATGTGCAAATAGAGAGTTATAAGCTAGTAGAATTGAGAGTGATTTACCATAAATAAAAAATAAGAAAAGAAATTTGGAATACTGAATTACGAAATTTTCTTACAGTGGTATCGGCAGCCATTTTATCATCTTCACAAGCACTGAGACAAATTGCAATTCCACCGCTTGTACTTTTTCTAGCTTTTGACGGAGCGCTGTTATCTTCCCATTCATTTCTGCGACAAAAGTAACAATTACAATTTGTACTGTATACAAACAATGTCATGACGTTTTTTCCAACTACTAATTATAAATTAGTACCAAAATTTCATAATCGTCGATGCTTTACAATTTTTTATATAGATGGAGTAGGAATTAAATTTATATATTTATTTCATGCTAATTGATGTTTATTATCACGTCTAAACACTAATTAATTTATTTACATGTGACATTTTACTTTTACTAATTAGAAGTCTAGAAGTGAAATATAAATAAAATTACACACCTTTCTCGGTTGTATACGTGTTCCAAATCAAGAATAGTTCCACTATGACAAGCATCGACGATTGCATGAAGTGTGACACCCTCCTTGAGTGGCCAAACAATGGTGGAATTTATATCATTATCAAGAATCATGCCCTCTTGCATAAAATCAACAGGACAAATAGTTTCATCGAACCCATCACGCTCCTCGTCATTGAAATCAGGTTGCCGTAAGCCATGTCCAGAGAAGTAGAACACCAATGAGTCTCCAGATTCTGAACCCTCCACAAGCCATTTCAAAGATTCTTGTATGTTTTTCTTCGTTGGACTAAAATTTTCTTCTTCTTCTTCTGTATTATGGTATAAATGTTTTTTCCAATGACAAATTATGGATTATATGTTGAGGGGACAAAAAATTAAAAAAAATAAAAATAAAAACACATCAACTAGTTATCAAGGGAGATACAACTTGGCTGCATGAACCAAAAAATGAAGCCAACAAAGAAGGCTTTACATGGAGGTTAGCAGATGAAGTCTTAATTGTGAATGGTCTTTCAGAGATATAATACAATTGTGATTAGTGCTTTCCCAATTCATGATCCCAGAACCAGCTTGATAGGCTTAATCTCCTAGACTATTTTCTCTAAATAAATTAATGAGGGAAGTGTTGTAATTCTAGCTTAGAGGCAAAAATTGAAGCAAAAACATTATATGCACATCTTTTTAAGGGGTAATTACAATAAACTCACCTATAAATCATGTTTGAATTCACATAAGTTATCCATAATTTGAAAAATGTTGTTTTGCCTATGTGATATTCGCTTAAAAAACTATAATTTAAAAATATCATTTTACCTAACTAAGGTTCGCTTAAAAAACTTTTAATGCCTTATTGATAATTTACCTAAGATTTGCTTATCATAATTAAGAGGCTGTTGTAACTTTCTTTCCTTAGTGAATTTTTTACGGGATTGGATTCTCGGAGTAGTTTTTCCTTTAAAAAAGATTCTTTCTATAATTTTCTACTTCAATAATAAATTGTGACTTGTGTTTATTGCTTTTAGTTTAAGATTTGGATTCCCGTAACTGTGGTGAACTACATATTTGTGAGGATAACTTAGCAATTGCGTGATTTAACATAAATAAATAATTCTATTAAATAAATTGCATAAGGGCCGGGTCTAAATAGAATTTTTACTTAGTTAATGAAAGGAAAATTAAATTAATGAATGAAATATTACTAACTTGATAAACACACATTAATATAAAATGGAATGCATAATACTAATAATAATAATAATAATTAATCAACTGGAGATGATAACCTTACTAATCCTAAGAACAAACAAAGTTCAATATTTAAGGTGATTAGAATCATGTAGAATAAATTGTTTTATTACATCATATCAAAACAAATTTTTTTTATTACAACACTACATTTTTTTACATGGAAAACATTTTTATAGTGTTTAATGCAACAAAAAAAATCTTTCGAAAATATTTTTCAAAGTCAACAAAAAGTAACCCAAAATAGGGAAATAAAACTTTTCTAATTTTGAGAACTAGAAAAAAAAATCTGCTTTTTAGAAAAATAAATAAATAAATAACATTTTCTATTACTTCCTTTGTGTACTCACCAGTCACCACCTCCATTCATTTTGGCATTATAAGTTATAACCACCACCACCATCCGTCGTTTATCTCCACCATGTTTTCACCACTAATACTACCTTAATCACGATCTGTGCCTCCCACTACAACCACTGCCACTACAGCCACACTATTGCAGAATGTGGATGCCACTATACCTATTATCGCCGCCACCGCCACCACCATGGTGCTACTACCAGCCCATCACAACAACCCCTTTACTGCCACACTCACCTCGCCCACAAAACCACTGTTACCACACCCATGTCACCATGTTCCACTACTTTCAAACCCAACGCCACCATACTAGCTATTGTAATCACCACCGTCGCTACCATACCAACTTTGCCACTAGCACACCATCATGGCTACCACAACCCCACTATCTTTGACATAGTCATCAGTCACCACCGTCATCACACACTCACCATCACCACCGTACATGCATGAAATACTGATAATTTTTTGTACAAGTCAAATGACATAAAAACACTTCTATAATCCTTTTTAGAGTCAGCCAAACACAAGAAAAACAACTCATTTTTAGAATATAATTTCCATTAAAAACTCTTTTTCCAAGAAAATATTTTATGTAAAGAAAAAATTAAAACAGCTTTATATATATAGTTTAGTAGTGGAATTTTATATATAAATTTTTCAATGATACAAATACATTATTGAAAGTAATTGATGTTTTTTTTTTTTTTTTTTTTTTTAAGAAACAAACACATACAAGTAAGAGGGAAAATGGTTCTAATACATATAATAATCAATGTGAAAGCATTAAATATATGATATCATATAATAAAACTTTTCTAAAAATCCTGCGTCTTTTTTTGTTCTATTCAAAAAATTGTCTTTCGTTTTTTCCTTTAGATTAACTCAAAGAGCTAAACTAGTTGAGGGAAATAGAAAATGAAAAAAAAATCTTTGTTAACTCATAAAAGTTTAGTTGCTGACAAGATTTAAAAAATAACAAGAAAATATTATATATGTATATATATTACTTGAAATATTTTAGGAAAAGTTGATATAACAAGTGAAGCATATTCTATATTTATCACTTTATGACATCTTGATTTTGTTATATATATATATATATATACTAGAAATATTTTAGGGTAAGTCAAGCATATTCTCTATTTATCATTTTACGACTTTTTTCAAAAGAAAATTCAAGCAACACACTCAAATTTATAATATGCTTAAACGTCATTTTGTAATTGGCACACCGAAATTCATTTCTTTGAAAAGTATCTGTTGTAGCCTTATATATAAGTCTTGTAATCCAATTACAAGTTAACATCAAATATATATATGTTGAAAAATTAGGTATAGGTTTAACCAAGGTTTGAGTGCGTCCATAGGTAGACCGCTTTTAAAATTGTCCTCTGATAAGAACAAAGGGGTTCTTTAGTGCTTAATGGTAAGGTAAAGACTAGTTAAGCCTCCGAGAGAGAGCTAATTCAGTATTATTCATCATCATATATGGTTCATTCCCGTACAGGACTCTCCTTTCATGGATACAGTTGCAGTAGACCACAGTAACAGCTTACGAGTAACTGCTTAGTTTTTTACTGGTTCTAACCATCAACTAACAAACTAACTACTGCTTTTTAAGCATGTGCACACAACCTAATCTCTTAGTTACAAATTGCTTACATCAGCTACAGCTAACAATTGAGCCTATCTCTTAACCAATGCAACCATACCAGACCAACCCAAGTTACAGCTAGCTAGTACCTTAACATCCTACCAAATTAAGAGTTTTATAACTTAGTGTCATTGTTTAGTTTCCTTTATGGAAAATCATGGTCCAAATCTCCATTTCCTATTTGAAATGTGAGAGTGTTTTTTTGGGTGGCTTATTCGGTGTTTGTAGCAGTTCTTGTTGGCTTGTTTCAGTACTCTTGCATTGTCCTAAAACTTCAAAGGGAGTGCAAACTCCAATAAACATGTGAACAATAACATAACAATAAGGAAAGATATCCAAAGGAAACAATTGAGGAAATAGTAGTCCATATGTTTGTATTAAAATTTAGGAAACTTGTGGATGGCATACATGCATATATGTTGTGTGTAAAAGCACCAATATTCAGATCATATAGACAAATAATAATTGGTAATTACCTGTGAGGACGCGAATGCATTCTTCGGGATAACCATATTTATCAATCAAAAATTTTCTCATGGACTTCACATCATTAACAGTTCCCTTGAGCTTGTATTTCTTATTCTTATAAGTAACCCCACAAAGAAGTGCCCTCTTCCTTGGGTGTGTCTCTGCAGAACCTGTCCCAGATGGCTTAACATTCATTGAGGAAACATTTGTGCTTTCACCACTGCTTGAGAGCTTATTCTTGAACCTCTCAGCAAAAATTTTAACAAATTGTGTAAACCGATGATGCCGTTCTTGGTTGTCACCTGACTGCCCGCCTGTTGGGACAAAACATTTGCATTTTGACTGCGGTTTTGTTACTGAATGTTGTGTATTGCACCGTTTGGTTTTTTCCATTTTTGCCTATAAATTTTCCTGGCCAAAGAGCTAGCTAGCTATATAGACACTCTTTATTGAGCCGAATTCATTGAATATGCATGAAATCTAGAATAATTTATTTTCGGCGGGGATATATAGAATGAGAAACTTTTGACTTTTGCTTATTGATATAACTGTTAATAAATTGACACCCTTCAAAATGCTAGAACATAACTTTGTAGAAAAGTTATATTCAGAGCCCTACACCGACCTCAAAGCTTGTACGAATGGCGGCCCTGAATTCACACCTTCTCCTTTGAAGAATGCAAACCTTGTGTATGCTTATTTATAATTGATAACGCTGACTCTTAAGACTATTTGCTAAATGTGAAAGGGGGAAAGAAAAAGATATAGAAGTGATTATATTTTTTTTAACCTGTTTAAAAAAATTTATACTTACAAGAGCTACAATTGCTTAAATTTTGGGTAAAAAAAACTAAAAGGGCATGAATTAGTACTAAGAAACAGAAAAGAATTTAATTCTTAAAGAAATAATATAAAGAAAGCTAGTGCTTTGCAAGGTTGGTCTTCCTATGGGGCAAAGCTCCAACCCCGAAGCCAAGAATATTTTCCTGTTTTTTTCCTTTTCCCTTCAGTAAAATAAAATGTAGACGAAATTACATTTTACATATTATAATTTATGAAAATTCTAAATTAAACTTTATAGTTTTATAAGTTATCAATTAAACCCAATAGTCTAGGAGAAATTTCAAGCTAAATTAAACCATAAAATTTTTAAGTTTAAAAAGTTGAAATTCTTGTACTAACTTCCACTTAAAGTTGAAAAAATTTGTACTGAGTTCCACATAACAAAAGGAATAAAGCATTTACCAAACTATCAAGAATCATACACTATATTTATCAAATAAATGAGGACGCAGACATAACACACCTGATGATAAAGATGAAGAGCCCTCCATGAGAACAAAAACAAGCAGGCGATGTTGCTGCAAGAATATTTAGAATGGAGTTTGTGTGAGGAAGGTGAACTACACCAAGACACTTGCACTCTCTCATATTCCTACTTTGTACACCTCACACCAACACAACATATACATATAATCAAAATATATTGAATTTTAATAAGCCAACCAATATTTTAACAGGTAAAAAGCAGGAGCCTTTCCATTATCAAAACTCAAAATACAAGTTTGTCCCATTAAGGGTGTGTTTGTATAAACGGTTGGAAAACTATGTTTTGAATTTAAAATGAGCTTAAAAATAAAAAATAAATAAAATAAAATAAAAAACTTTGAAAAGTAACGGTTGTAAAACAGAGTTTTGAATTTTAAAATGTCATTTTAGTCTTCCAAAAAGTCTAAACAAATCAACCTTAAGGCCGCCTATGACCAGGAAAAAAAAATACACAATATTAAAATACATACTATTAATTACAATGTGCACTAAAATAACCAATATTAACAATTCATGGTCATCACTATCTATTATTTAATCTAAGAAATACTTAGTAAAATATTCTCCAACTAATTCATATTTTATTAAATACACAAAAATGATTATACTAGCCCAAAACGTAAGAAAATGCTAACGAAAAATTAAAATTATGAATCTTTAGATCAATTTCGATTCAAATGTTGAGAAACGAGATCGGTGATGGAGAGACACAAAGAGATGAATTGAATTGAAACAAATTCAAAAGTTCATGGTTTAATTTGTAATTTATGAAATTATAAGGAATAATTTGAAATTCCACAAATTATAGGGTTTGTAACTTATGAAATTTTAATTTTTTTTTTTAAGCCTATGAAATTTTAATTTGTAATACACTCAAACTATAAAATAATAGGATAAAATATAATTTTCCTTAAAACGTCGTAATCATAGCTCACGAAAATCTATATACCAAGGGTGCAAAATCGTTGGCGTCCAATTGAACTCCCTTTTCACTTTATTCTCTCTCAATTTGGAAAGCAAGAATCACATGCCTTAACCTTTATTCGGTGGCTGCAATTGCTTTCCCTTTCTTCTTGGTCTCTTAGATTCTCATTCGCACTTTTGCTTAACCAAAAGCTAAAAATAAAATAAAAAGCTCAATGTAAATAATTAGAAAAATGTAAACTAGTCCAGGGCGGATCTGGTTTTTTTTTTTTTTTTTTTTTCCCCCATTATCATATTCCTTTTTCGTGATCTTACAGGATTTAGCCCACATTATGTTTTTTTTTTTTTTTTTTTAAAAAAACGCTAGGATAGATCCACCGAGAAGTCCATATATCAGCACTTTCTAGCATCAGTATTGAACATTCTCATTATAAAATACCTATAGTGGCGTTTTTATAGCCAATTTATATATATAGCGGCACTTTCAAAACGCTAGGATAGAACCACCAAGAAGTCCATTTGGGCTATATCAACGCTTTCTAGCATCAGTATTGAACCGTCGTAATATTGCGACGGTTAGATTATACTGTCGTTTTGAAAGCACTGGTATAGACGTTTTTTTTTTTTTTTGGTAGTGCATTAGATTACTAGAATTAAGCATCACTTTTTGTTATAAAATAAGCATTATTTCCATGAAATTTATTAAAAATCATATGTAAACTAAAAATAATATTTCAAAATTATAGTTAAAATTAAATAATAAAATAAAAAGAGTAAAAATAAATGAATAAAAATTACTTTTAGTAAAATGATATTATGTAAGACTACGTTTTTATAAAATAAAATAAAAATAGTTAATTTTTTAAATATAAATATAATAGAATATCAACAAATGGCATAAGCTCTATAGAGTTGCGACATGCATCCATAAATATGATGTATGCATAGATGTTCTTGTGTGTGACATGTTTGCTATCAACTTTTTTTTTATATTTGACATTGGAACAAGATAGAATAATAATCCCGTTTGATAAAAGATTAAAAAAAAAAAAAATCTTGGTGAGTCTAAAGCATGAGGCTTTCCTAATCAATAGATTATGCGAAGGCATCTGATAGGTGTCTTTTCAAATGAAGTACTAGGTTATGAAAGGCATATACATCGACGGCTAATTAACTGAAATGACAAGCGTTCACAATATCAATCCGGTTTCATTATTCCTTTTACACGTACATAGAGTTGTGTTGTGTGAGATGTAGGTCACTACCATTGGAATAAGACTAAAGCGTAGTCTCGCAAGGATTATAAGCTTATAACAACACAGGCAAATTCACTAATTAGGCACTAGATGATGCATGCTAAATTCATTAGAAGCTAGAATATTAAGCAAAAGAGATTTATTAATTAGGCCAAAAATGGAGAGAGTAGGATGAAGAGATTTCATGTCAAGAGTTTTGTAATTTAATTAGTTAGCGCATCTTCTCATTTTCAAATAAAGCATCAAAGGTTCAAATTCTTCTCTTTCCTAACTACTCCCTTCGTCCCAATTTATTTGTCCTGTTTGAAAAGTCAAACTTTTTAAGGGAATATCATTTATTGTCTTGTTTGCCTTATAAAAATTTATAAATTTTTAAAACTATTCTTAAATAAATTTATCAGCTTTTTTTTAAAAAGAGTTATTCTTAATGAGGCAACTAAAAATGTGTTTCAATTAAATTGATTTTTTAAATATTTGTTAGTTTTCTTTTCAAATAGTTTTGAAATTAAAGTAGGGGTATAATCGGAACATTAGTAAATTAATGACTTTTATTTTTAGAAATAGGACATTATTTTGGGACATCCCAAAATGGAATAGAGGACAAACAAAGTGGGATGGAGATAGTATTAAATTTTCCAAAAAATATGTAGAGATTCCAAAAAAGTAAACCCAAATCTATCTAATTGTCAAAATTAAAGGGGGAAAGCAAGGTTAATTATAGAAATCTACCCTAAACTACAAAATTAACAACTACGGCACCAATTGTGACAATCCCTGCAAGTAGCACCCCACCATCTATTTGGGTGGTAAACTATAGCAGTTGCATGTGACCACAAGTGGGGTAAATGATAAAATATCCAATTCAAAATTATATATATATATATATATATATATTATTAGTTCATTGAATTAACCAATAGAGTAAATACATATATTAATTATCAATAGTTGTACATTAATTATTTATATTAAATGAATTTATATGATTCTTTTTATAAACTCTATATAAGAAAATTGGAATAATAATAATAGATTTAAAATATGACATTCTTCCTCATGTTTAGTTGTTTTGTCAACAATTGACACAAAAACCATAAAAAGAAATTAAATATTTGTGAATTCACTAAAATTAATCTTATCCCTTTAAATTTCATAACTCCTTTTTGTGACATGTAATGTGTGTGTGTGTGTGTGTGTGTGTGTGTGTGTGTGTGTTGGGGGGGGGGGGGGGGGGCGCAGGGATAACTAACATTGTAGTATTTATTCTATATAATTAGAAAGATAACTAATAGAATAAATATGTTTATTTTGTTATATTGATTATTTTAAGCATAACAAAATTTTAATATCATTTTTCTAAGATTTATAGGAGAAAAAATTGATTTTTTTTAATATGAGGAACATTTGCTTTGAAATATAGTATTCTTGCTCGAATTTAGTTGTTTTTTGCAACAATTGAAACAATGTCCAACAAAAAGGAAAATATATTTAGAAACACAAAATTAAGAATGTAAAAAAAAAAAAAAAAAAAAAAAAATTTAAAAATTGAAGTATATATATTTTCATTTTTTAGTACGCATGAAATATGCCTATCTATATGAGCCACTACATCAAGGAATTTTCAATTTATAAACAAATATATATAGTATGATCAAATCACTATACTATTCTTAGTGTCTTTCTATTTTGTCCATAAAATAACTAAAGATTACCATTTTTTACAAGGAAATTTTGTTATACATCAATAGTTGAGGACGGCAATCTGAATCCTAAATGTCTTTAGTGGAAATTGTGGTATCAATCAGTTAAGCTAAATCTTATTAAAATATTAGAGAAAACTAATAATAAGTTGCACTGCATATCATATGAAAACTCAACTAGTTTACATATATAAGCTTCCTTCAATTGTGCAATAGAGGTCTAAAGAGATGTTTCTCTCACAATATGTAGGGGTGTCACATGATGTGAGAGGGTGATCTCATGAGACCATCTTTAAGATACTAGCCGTCTCCTTCTTGCCTCCTCTTCCCCAATTTGAAAATATACCTAAATGCTAGAATCCCATAAATATATGTTTTCCTTAAAGAAACCACACCAACCTAGGTGTGACAACAGAGAGATGGAATATGAAGGTAGACACAAACTTTAGAGGCAAGACCAAATCCGGCACAATCCCTGACTACTAACACCATTGACGAACACTGTTGTGGAAAAACTATAATGATTCTTATGATCATATGCTATGCTAACTATGATGAAAATCATGGAATGCTTTTGTACATGATGCAACAAATTCACTCTTATATTTTCAATTGCAATAAAAAAAAAATTGATTTGATGCCTTTGTTGTTTGTTCACTATTCCAATATGATTTTGACATTGCAGTCTACCGGTTTCGGAATTTGTCTTGCCAGTATGTGGATCGACGTGTTGTTTTTTTGGAGAAAATACTCTAGATATTTTGGGTATATTTTCAAAATGGGGATTTAAGGCAATCTTATGAACATTATAAGTTTCATTGTCAAAGAGAACGTAACATATGATCATTATAGCCATGCTAAGAATATTGAAAGTAGGGATGGCAATTTATGTCCAATCCGTAGGTACCCGACTTGGTACAACCCTAAGGGGTCGGGTTTTACCCTGCCTGATAAAGAATTGGGTCGGGTTTGGGTTTTTTAAAAATAAAAATAAAAATCGAAGCAAGTCCAGGTTAGGTCCGGGTTTTGGTAAAAACCCGGCCTGAACCCAGACCCAACCTGACCCGTTTAAACTTAAAGTAAAATTACTAAAATACCTACCTATATATATATGTCACTTATATCAAAACTCTAACCCTGTTTTCATTTCTCCGATGTCTCTCTTAGCTCAAGCCGCCTCTCTCTCAGTGCTCTCACCTCACTCTCAACAACTCTCAGTCTCATTTTCTCTCAAGTCACCCCACACGGTCTCACCTATTCACCCTCACCCTCACTCTCATTCACTCACCGACCCACCCTCACCTTCACTCTCATCATGTGGTGATTTCCATTTGCCAGGGAGAAGCACAGAGGTTAGATCAGTGAGAGATGTGTGAGGTTTAGGCCGTGATAGGTAGAAAGGCCCTTTGGTGATGATCAGAGGAGCTCTTGGTAGTGTTGAGGTTAGGCTTGAGCTTCGGCCTAGAGGTGGGATTGATGGCTGAAACCACCGCCGATCATCGGAGATCTTGGTGGTCTGAGATAGAGAGAGGCCGAGTAGGAGTCCGAGATTGGAGATAGAGCCTTGGTAGACCGAGTTCTCCAATTTTTATTTTTGGGTTCATGTCCTATTTCAAATCTGTGAGTTTGTGTTTGTGATTCTATGTTTGAAAGGGAAATTCGTTTTTTTTTTTTAGGATTGTATGGCCATGGATTATAAGGCCTTTAGATAAGACCCTGAAGTGGCTGGTGGAGCCTGCGGGGCCCAACGAGGTGGGTTTGCATTAAAAAAAAAAAAAAAAAAAAACCCATTTATTAAACGGAGTGGGTTCGGGTTTTAGGGTTAGGCCCACGGGTCGGGTTCGGGCATAAAGAAACCCGAACCCGTTGCCATTCCTAATTGAAAGAGGTTGGCAACTTTTAAATTGTCTCCCACCACACTATACCAACAAAAAAGGAAGTTGAGAAGATATGATGTGATACTTTGGATTGTATGGATTTGAATGAATTGATATCAAACCTCTTTATGACTTGAGAGCATTGCAATTAGCAATATAATGTTAACTTTGACAAGGACATCAAAAATTTGTATGAGAGAGATTATATAACCTTAGATTATATAAATTTGATAGGATTAAATTGTATGTGTTAAGCAGGTGTGTATTGAAACCCGTATCAAAACATTTCTAAGAATTGTGATACATTGTATCCGAGAGCTTTTAGAACTTCGGCCATTTACAACTAAAAAGCCAACTTTCTTTTCAACTAGAGCCATGTTTGGTTTCCCAAGCCAAATGTTAATACTCTGGCCATTTACAGCTTAGAACAAGCTTTTTCTAAGATACATAAATGCTTGGTTGAAAAACTTGAACTTGTTTCTACCTAAGAACATTTGCATCAGCTCGTACGAAAATTTCTATCTATTTTAGTATAAAAACCTATTTTTTGAATTTTAAATACTCACTTTTCAAAACACTTCACATTAGATTATCTATTTTACTTTTTACATTACATTTCATCAAAATATCAATTTTTCTTAATTTTTTAAATTGTTTATCTTTTTTCACACATAACAACTACCATTCACTCTCTTCCTTCATCCTCAAGATACGTAAAGAAATATTAAACAACTAAATACAAAATTAATAATATTAGTGTAAATTTACATGGTTAAAGCATTCGCATCAATTTGTATAAAAATTGTTATCTAGTTTAGTATAAGAACCTATTTTTTCTATTTAACACACGACTTTTTCAAAAAACCCACGTTAGATTATGTATTCTACCCTCTAATTTATTAAAATGTTGTATTTTTATTATATTTTAATCTTTTTTCTTTTCCTTTTTCCCATATTCTCCCTTCCCCTCCGCCAAACAATATCGATCATCACTCATCATCAAACAACATTAGCTAATGAATCTACCCATAACAACCAAATCAATGATGCCCATTTGATAATCACGCCCAACCATATCCAATTCTTTACAATCTCCAATATTAAACCCTATTTGTTTAGGTAACAAAAAAAAAAATTCACAACAATAAATCAATAAAAAATGGGCTACTAAAATTGAAAATTAGACTCGGGGTTATACAAATCTATCAACACTACCCAATAGAGACACAAAGTCAAGGAGGACCAACACCTTGAGGAGAAGATCGAGGCTGCCCAAAAGCGAAAATCAAATCGCTCATCAAAGATCTAGGCCATGTGGCGCTACCAAGAAAAAATCAAACTGAGTTCCTAATCGAAGAACGACTAGGAAGGAAGTTGAGAGAGAGAGAGAGAGAGAGAGATGAGAGATGAGAGGGGAGAGACAATAGTGGTGTGAGAGAGAATGAAAAGTGAGAGTAAAAATAATATAAAAAAATGTAGAAATTAATAAAATAATATAATAGAAAACTACAATATCCGTGTAAATATACACTGTTAGTGTAATACAATTGTATCTTTACACAAGTTTAGACAATCTGATGCGAGTCCTTTTTATGTCATATTATGTAAATTTTATCATTTTTTTTTTCCATTTTAGCATGATTGATGTAATTGCTCTGAATTTAGCAAATTTGTAAATTTACATAATTATACACAGACTGATGTGGGTCATTTGTAAGCAAAATTTTGTAAATTATATATATATATATATATATATATATATATATATAATTTTTTTTTTTCCTATTATGCATGTACTAATGTGAATCTCTAATGGTCACTACCATGCTACTTTAAAAAGCATATTACCATATTGCTTAGGCTCACATAAGGAGTCAGGTAGTTTGAGGACTAACGATCTTCCATATTTCTGATATGGCTGCTGCCATAAACGGAGGAGCGAGCAATTCCTATGTACGCAACGGCAACCTTTTTTAACTTTTTCTTACATAAGTTGTTAACTAACTTGAATGTTTGCTTAGACCTTATAGAGTAAATATTGTCAAATATTAGAAATTTATTCTTTTTATTTGTATTATCATATAAATATTAATTAAATTGTTTACTGTGCTCAGGCCACAAAACCAAGAACATTCCCTTTTCCTGTGTTTTACCTAGTTAAATTTTACAGTATGGATTATACAACTGCAATAAGCTTTTCTCTTTTTAGGTATTTATTTATTTATTTTATAGATGCTAGTGTTAATTTCCTGGCTTGTAGATAGATAAAATTTCTCATATACCTAAAAGGAGTAGAAAAACAAAAGTTACATCAACTACATATACTCAGCTGGCCTTCGTTTCTTTTTCACTTCATTAGGATAGTGCAACAAAGACATATCCATCAAACCTACGATCTTAAGATTTAATAGCTAACCCCAGCAACTAGAAACCACATACAGACATACCACAACCCAGAATGCCATCAAAATTTTAATCAGAGCCAATATAATAAGCATCTTTCAGCCACCAGTCTGCTGCCAAAATTGAAAAAGAACAGCATTAGTATCAATAACACGATAGTAGTCCTACCATTCTAAAGAAGTGATAACACTAAACTAACTTGAGAGCTGTGGCAAAAATAGATTTAAACACTGGAATTAGATACATATATATGACGCCCTCATGTTAGCATTTGCTTCATTTCAACAGAGCCAGTTTATAATTTGACAGCTTAGTATATTAGTATGCAAGGTCTGAGTATTTTTGTGCAAAGCTTGAGTTGTGAGCATGCTTTAATGCTGAAGAAATTTCTACCAAAGATAAAGCAAGGAAACAGATTTTAGTTTCCAGAGGATTTTCTGAATTCAGTTAATCAATGCTTAAGTTAGCATTATGAATTGTGGTAAAATTTCCAACAAGTGTGCCCATAAACATCCTTTGTTGAATACGGTAAAAAAATATCTTCACATCCAATTTGGAGAAAAGTAAAATCCCAGGGTTCATTGGTATCTGAGCTGATATGCATTAGGCTATAGGAAATTTCTTCTCATATTAGCTTGAGTTATATTTGATTCACAGAAATTGCCTTCCTGGTTTTAGTAGGGGTATAATCTTTAGGAACACTAAGCAAGTTAGGCTTATGGCATATAAGGAGTGTATACACAACTAGAGAAGAACTAACTATAACTTCCTACAATTTTATGCACTCAATTTTTTATTCTTTTGTGCATAACGAATTAAACATTTTGGATAGAGAGGGGACAGGGGAAGGCAACTTTTTTTTCTTTTTTCACAAAATGGTTATCAAGGAGGGAAAATTTTAAGGACACAGAAAGCATACAAAAGTTCCTCCAAAAAATCACTGTCTAAGATTCAAAATAACTTAAGACCAAAACAGAGTTAGACTGGATAATATATCAGTAGAAACTGAAGATAATTCAGTTGAAGCTCTACAGTACCCAAAGTCAAATGACCAAACCCAAGTTTTCAACACAGGCAAGTGAACCTTACTGTCTTGGACATCACCTATGAGACAGTTAATCACACCCTAAAGGGATGGAGTCATTTCAAAATTTGGAAATTAGGATATGGATCAGCCATGAATCATGGATTCATTTCTGAGAGCACAGGTTAGCAACACTCTTGACATCTTAGGGGCACATTTTATTGGTTAGGAATCTACAGAAATGTCATTGTCAAGCAATGCAACTTATTTTATCCCTATTTATTTTTTTGATAATTATAGTTACCACAGGGGAGGAAGGAACCCTGGATGTCATGGACACATCAAGATGTGCCAACTAATTGAGCCACAGGGCTCTTGGCATATACCATGCTTTTGGGCTTTCAATCTTTAAGCATTGCCATAGGCAGCTTTGATCAATAATCTAAAAAGGCTGAGTTGGAACAGTGTCAGACTGTAGCATAACAGACTAGAGACACCTGTTCCTAATCACTAGACCACGTAACTTTGCTCTGTAAAGTCGGTGTTTCATTTTTCTTACAAGTAATAAAATTATATTAAAGGAAAAAGGACAAAGCCCAGGTACATACTTGGAGTAATACAAGAGATACACACCAAGAAAACACCTAAATTTACAAAGATCAATAAATTACAGAAAAGAACAATTGAAATTCCCTAAGGCCTTTAACCAATCGAACATCGATCTAAGAAAGAAAACTTCATTTGAAGCTATGGGGATTCAACCCCTTCAAAAGACCAAGAATTCTGTTCCTCCCAAATGTACCACATAAGAAATTGAGGAATAGCATTCCACACATCAGCACTTTGATGGCCCTTGAAAGCACCTCTCCAACAAGCTAGAAGGTCTTTCACTGAAAAAAGGCATGACCAAGAGGCACCAAACACAGAAAAATCCATAGGCCAAAGGTCCCTAGCGATGCACAATGAAGACAGTGATTAATATTCTTCCCATCCCTTTTGTACATACAGCCCAATCAACAATTGTAATCTTTCAGATTCAAAGATTATCCATGGTAAGTACATTACCATGGGAGGTTTTCCAAACAAAAAAGCCACCTTCCTTGGAACTTTGGTGCTCCAAATTTCTCACCAAGTAAAACCACCCTATAGTTTCCTTGTAAATCCCTATAGAAGGATTTCACATCAAATTTGTGGTTCTTGTATTAAGTCCAATACATCCTATCCATGCCTCTCACAGGAGTATGAGATGAGAAAAGAGTAACAAAAAAACCCCAATAGATTCAAGCTCCCAATCTTTCAAGGCCCATGAAAAAGTATGACACCAATGGGTCAATATCATTAAGCATATTCACACATTCAGCAACACTAGCTTGTCTATTAACCACAGTTTCAAAAAAGTTAGGGAAAATAATTTTGAGCGATTCACCAAAACGCCACACATACTTCTGTTAGAAGCATCTCCCATGTCCAACTGAGAATTTCACATATTTTGAAAATCTTTTACGACTATTTCTAACATACTACCACATAAGCCAAAATTATTTTCTTGGACTCTTTCTCTGAAAATTTCTCCAGCGGCCACACAGTGTATCCATTCAACTTGTCACTCTTTAAATGCCACAAAGAGAGAACACAAGTGACCAAAAATATCTGCAATTGCACAGTGTAGTAAAAGATAATACAATATCTTACTGCTGCTTTGATCATACCGTACCAATCTACAATTACTCTCTCTCTCTCTCTCTCTAAAAGTACAATAATTTCTTTCCTTAATAAATATTCACTTGTCAAAGATTTATAAACACAGTTCCCAAATGAGGACCTTTTTAAGGTCCCTCCACAGTCCAACGCTCTAACCGCCTTAAATAAAAACAAATACAAACTGACATTTCTCATTAACCTACAATGTATTTTGTCCTCTCCTTCGCTAGTTACCTGATTGAAGAACAATCAAAACACCACTGACCAACCTCAAATTGCTCGTACAAAATGGGGATCAAGCTTAAATCCTCAACTTATGCCTAAATTGGAGGATATGGTTGTTTAGTCATTTCCTTATTGTCAATGATGGGAAACAAGTTGAACAAATATTTTCAGAGCAACCTCACTGTAACAACTATCATGCCAAAACAATTGTATCCAACAACCATACCTTACATCAATGTAATAAAGCCTGAAAACTCACAAGTCCACTTCATGCCTTTGTTAAACCCAACCCAGAAGAACCTTTCACCCAAGCATTTTTTACTGACTATATCAGTTGCCCCGGGCTGAAAGCTTGGCGCAATTAATCATGACACAATGGATTATCTCCTCGGCAGTGGACGCCTTATGATATTTTAAGATATTTTGACTTTTCTCTCCTTGTCTGTTTTTCTATCGCATTATCTGCATGTATCTCACTCACTACCAACCAGCACTTTTTAAAACTCACTTAATTCCTTAAATCTGACCTCTGAAACTGTTAGCAACTTCATGTGCGTAAGCTTAGCACTAAAATCCTACCATACTGTCAGAAATTAGAGCAATATATTCCTATTATAATTTCAAACTATATTTTGATTTAAAACCAACACCATTAAGCCTTTCATCCTCTAACCCTTTATAATAACTTTCCTGAATTACCCAATCAATATTCATCACAGGAAGCTTATTTCCACTATTAAGGTTTGTCCTCCATTAATTTCTGAATCACTGGTAAAATTTCTCGGGATGAAACCCCATGTATGTAAAGAGTGAAATCTTCGTACAGCCACTGGCTTCAAAAATAAATTAATATAATACAATTAAATAAAAATAAAGAGGTCAGGGTCAAGGTTATCAATATTTAATAATGGGCAGGAAGGGTAGCTGTTTCACTTGTGTTTCCAAACTCAATATTTGTGCTATAACCAAAAGTTCTTGACATGCCTCAATCTAGATAAAAAGTGGATGGTTAACATAGCCACTAGTTTTGAATATACTTCTAACAAGTAAAACAATACTTATGCTAAGAAACAGGACATTCCCCCAACACAAAATAGTGAACCTTTTTATGTAGGTCACACAAAATGGTGAACCTTAATAGGTGACATGTACATTTTCATTTTCATTTATACTAAAAGTGAGAGAACTATGAAGATGAAAGTTTAATTTACCAGTTACCACTACTGCTAATATGAGTAATATCAGACCACATGCAATGAAGTTGTGCTTCAAACCATACATTGTTGCAGCAATTTAATTGTTTAGTCCCAATATGGGCCCTTATTGGCACATTCTTAGGCTATTTTAGTTAAAACTGAGTTTTAGGTTTAAGTTTTTTTTTTTTTTTTTTTTTTTTTTTTTTTCATTAGACTGTTGGTTCATGTTATTTAAGTTTCCTTAATTTCTGATTTTTTTTTTTTTTTTTTTGATAGATAGTTTTCTTTAAGTTTCACCATGCTAGGGGTAGTCTGGTAATTTGCAGATTTGCTAGAATGCAATGTAACAGAGACTCATGAGTCCTTTTCTACGTTTTTGATGTTTCTTATATTTTGTTTCAATAGTTTTTGACTAGATTTATCAGTACCTTAATTAAGATTTTTTAAGTTTCACTATGCAAGTGGTAATCTGGTAATTTTCAATTCCAGAGGCCCATGAGTTTTTTTGCTTATTTTTTGGGTCTTCTTAGATGTTCTTTTTTAATTATTTTTGAGGTTTTTATGCATTCTGTCAAGATTAGAAATGGAGTTCAATAAGATTCCAACAGTGTTTATCAAAAAAAAAAAAAAAAGATTCCAACAGCTTTTCTTAAAGACTTAAGGATGTTATTGCCATCTCCTTCCTAGGTGTGATTTCTTTTCTTTTCTCCTTTAATTCATGGTATTCATACCAAACAGATCAAGATTCAATCTGTTTTTATTTATTTTTTAAGATTCAATCAGTTTTTATTAGCTAATCATCATTTAGTCCTTAAACATCAAGCCACGTACAAGAAACATTCAAAATCTATTGAGAAACCTAAAGTAGTGCTAAATTTCATACAAACCCCAAATCAATAAATACTTTTTTTCAATACCTAGTAGCTGCTATTTAATTGTTAATAATGGGCAGCAAAATGGCAATCTTAGTGGAAGCATTTCCATGAGAAACTAACAGGATTGCAAAAGTAATTCTATCAACTTGTGAATCAATATAAGAAAAAAACACATTATAATAACTATTCTAAACTTATCTCTATGAAACCAAGAATGATTTAAAAATAATAATAATAAAATTTATCTTAATGAGGGAATTATAAACATAAATAAAAATAAAAAGGTGACAACTTATCAAAAAAAGGACACCCTCCTGTTGTTTGCCCAAAATTAGTTTACTAACCAGTGGTTTAGAAAGAGACACCCTGCCCCATTGTGGCAATCTTCCTCAGTTTAGTTGGACAGAAATTACATGTGAAGGGACACACCACAAGGAGACAAAGTGTCACCTCTTGATCTACACATTGGAGACTTAATAGGTAAAGATAACTGAGTGAATCACAGAGGATAAAGTGTCACTTTTACCACCATAGATTAGTAAACCAAATTTAAGCTGAACCAAGAGGGTAAATTATAAATTACTAAAAAAAGAAATTAATAATCTTATAACACCTAAAATAAATACCTTATAAGTATGACAACAAAAATGTTATTTATTAATTAATGTATTTTTTGATAAGTCATGTGACAACTAAAATTTATATAACAGAAACATTCTTAATTACTAATTGGTATAGTTTTTTTTTAATTGAGAAATAGTAATTACCCCACATCAAGGAAAGCTTGTCACGTGGCAAATTGAAAAGGATGCACTTTATCAAAGACGATGGGAAGTCATTGGTGAACCACTAATGTACTGTCCAGAGATTTTTGCTTTGCAGGTTGGACACATAAAACCAACAGAATCTGATTGTAATTCAGCATCAACAGCCTCATGGTTGAACTCTACTCCGCACCATACACAAACAGTTGTAAGCTGATGTCTCCCACCCATATTTAACATGACTTCTTCTGACTCAAACTGGACAGAGGAAGCATATTCCCTTTCCATATCTACGCTATATGTCAAATCCATGGGTACCTCCTGCAAGGAAAGAGATTCTTGCCCAGTTGCAGTGCTATACTTAAGAGGTTCTATTTCATCCAACCTCAGTTCCTCAAACCCAGTTAAATTGTCATGCCGTTGGTCAACACTGTGTAACTGATCTCCCTGTCAATAAAAATAAAAATAAAAAAATAATTAATTTTGTAAGATGGAACTGGAAAAACTGAACATCTTCATCACAAACATTGGGAAGGTAAAAAGAAGAGTTCTTTGAAACCTTACACATTGTATCAACCAATTTGCCAAAAACGAAGGAGCTAGACCATTTACATCTACAGAACATGAACATCATGACTCAACTATGTTATATAACCTAATTTACAATATACAAATGTTAAATGTACATTAAGAAGAATATGCAGCTAAATTTTGGCAAACCACTCAAATTAAAAGCGATACTAACTTCAATAAGTAAAAAACTATCCATTATGATATATTACTTTGCAATGATACATAGTCCCCAATCTATAGTACTACCCCTTGTAACCATATAACCATCAGAACACAACAGGAAAGCCTTTAGACAAAACAGTCTCACAGGCAACATGCTAAAAATCTAAGCACAATTAATTAAGCAACAATATACAAACAGACAGAACAATCCAATAAATTCTGCATCTCCCAAGACTCACATATTAACGGAATAACTGGAAAAATATGGGTTACCATATTTAACAACCACATAGAAAAAGTATGGTAGAGTAGACTTCTAACAAAACAGAAAAGGTATAGAAAAGCTAGGTAAAACACAAAGAGGTGATGCTCATTTTATTATTAATTGCTGGAACAACAATGCCTCAAACCTTATCCGAGGTTGCATTGAATGTTGAAAATTTTTGCAAAAGTTGTTCTGGGGACATTGGGGAGTCAGAAACCCCATGCTGGAGTATATTTTCTTCAGAAGTTTGCTGTACAATTTCCATCACAACATTCTTGGATGGCCCTTCATTGATGCCGCCAACACCAACTTTTAGCTCAATATTATTATTGACTTCACAAGGCTTGGAATGGTCTAAAGTGCTAGTGCAACTCAAATTAATATTATCCCTATTCTCACAAATAATCTGATTTTCAAACTGAGCAACCAAATGGCCTTCAGGAACTCCCTCCTGCTCAACCCCAGAAATGTCATTTTCATTATTGACAAATGCCAAACTGTCTTTTTTACAAAAAGCTTCATTTGTATTAGCATTTTGATCTTTATCAGGTAAGACAGTCGTGGCTCCCAAACAACAATCCATCTTAGAATCCACTACTTCATCAGTAGTCTTCTCCATATTTTCAGCAGTGCTAATATGGTCACCATCTAGCTGATTTAAATCTTGATCCAGAGTTCTGTCACTCGAGTCATCATCCATTTCTGGTCCACTAAGAGGAGAACCAAGATTTGTGTCATTATTAAAATTGGAAGCAGGAATTTCTTGAGTAGAAACAACATTCAATTGATTAGGAGTGGAACCACCATTGGGTTCATTATTAGGTCTAACAGTAGAAGTCTCTAGAATAGAATTCTGAGCAATTTCTATCAAAGCATCCATTTTTGAGATCCTTGAAGGAACATCATCCCTGGTTGGAGACTCGATTCTCATTGGAAGAGGAGTTGTACCAGGCACTTCTTCTACCCTCCTCACATAATTCCTCACATGAATCCCCACATGACCATTGTAACGACGCCTTTCCAGAAATACCTTATGGCAGAACTGGCATTCATACTTGCCATCTTTAATTATCACTCCATCCCCAACAGAAGAACCAAGTCTGTACCTCCTCGTAGTCCTCTGGTGATAGGACAATAGGTGCTGCAGATACGTATCCTTCTCATCAAAGGTCATGCTACACTTGTGACATTCAAATAGATCACGTATTTGGACATCTGCAAGATTGTCCATTCCCAATAATGTTGCTTCCTTCGGCTGTTCGCTAGATATCGGAACTCTTGCTGCAGTTGAACTAGAAATGACTTCTTGCCTTCGGTCTTCATCCTTTTGGGTAACGGCCACAAGCTGCTGCACATCCCCCATAAACCTTATTGAATGAAATTAAAATACGCCTAAGAACTACACAAATATTTACTTACAGTTTCAGAAGTTAGTCTATAGTCCTGCTGAATATTTTCAACCATCTGACTACTGGGCCATTGTGCATCTCTAAGACCAAAAAACGACTGCAAGTATGAAGCAGCTTCCTTGCAGGACACAAAATGTTGTCCAGTAGGGCTGGAACAATAAATTAAAAGAACATCTAAGACCCAGCAAGAAGAGGGAACAAAGATACAGAGTAACAAGAAATAATTTAACAACCTTAATAGTTACAGAATTTTTTACGGTTTTTAATTTAATCTCTAAACCCAAATGGCACATATGACAAATAAACAGCTACACTAGAGCTGAAATGTCAACAATCATTGTCATTCCTTCTACCGAATTAACATGACTCCAAATCATATTATATAGCAAAAAAAGGATTCTGGTAAATGGAACTGAAGAATGTGCAAGATTCCATTTTAAATAATATCCTTTTGTTTTTATCACTTCGTATAAAGTCTGAGACATTAGTCTTAAACAAATGATTAAGTTAGGAACTCATAACGTATCATTGTAAAGTGTAAACATAGGCTACTTTAGCTCGTATCAAGTGTTAATTTTAATTTTCCATATTTAGCAAGTTTTTTTGATAATTTGATAACCGAGGCTGGGTGGATTTGAATCCTGAATGTCTCCAATGGAAATGACAGAAGGTGCCAACCACTTGAGCTACAAGGCACTTGGCAAGTTTCAAGTTGAATTCTAATTAAGTTCTCTAAAGTTCTAACTTGTTAGGGGCAATCCGATGATCAAGTTTTCACACTACGTATCAGTTGTAATTCCGAGAGTAATCAAGCATTTGCAAATCATCCTAACGTTCATAAGAAATTTCATTCTAAAAGAAGCGAAAGAATCCAAAATTAAAGTACTAATTGCAGCCAAGGAAGACAATCAACCAAATTGACACCTTATATATCTGCGGCAGTAAATGGAGGCGCGGCCATCGCGCCTTCTGATCCCCAACAAGAGCTTCCATCCAACCGGCAACGCGTCTCCGAACGCTGCGGCGTCCACAATCTTCCTCTTCTTCCTCCTACTCCCCCACTGCCCACCCAATTCCCTCATAAAACCAAGCAACGCCTCTTCACTCTCCATCCCCACAGTCCTCCTCCGCAACTCTTCCCCAAACGGATCTTCCGCATTCGCCAACTTCTCGAGGTCCACAACGACGCCGTTCTTATTCACAATCTCCAACTTCCGATAGTCCTCTTCCAAATGCAAAGCCTTCAGCTTAGGTTTCCTCCCTCTCTTCCTCTTCCCGTTCCCGAAACTCACCTTTTCGTTGTTGTTGTTGTTGTTGTTGACTCCGGCGATGGAGATTGAGGAGATGGAAGGAAGGGTTAGGGTTAGGTCGAAGCGATCGAATCGAGGGTCTTGGTTGAGGAACTGCTTGAGGTGGTTGATGATGTAGCGATTCTCGACGCGTTCGGGGTCGTCGGCGGGGATGGGAGGGAGTTTAGGGGTGGGGAGGAGGCCGGCGACGCGGCGGCGGTGGCCGGCGGAGATGGAGGGACGGGAGTAGGTTTGGCGACGGGAGCCGGCGGATTCGTTGAACTGGGAACGGTCGATTTTGGGAGGGAGGAGGGGGGAGGGGAAAGTGGAGGGGGAGGGAGAAGTGGAGCAGAGGGAGAGGGAGTGGAGTTCGGATTGGGAGAGTGTTGAGAGGTCTATGTGAGATAGGGAGTCTTGGTTTAGTAGAGACGGTGGTGGTGGTGGTGCGGTGGTGGTGGCCACCATTGCCATTTTGGGAGAGGAGGGAGGGTTGAGTTCAGTGTGGAGGAGAATGTGTAAATTGCCAGCAAAAATTGGATTTCAACTTTGAACGTGAAGAAAGATTTGTGGTTTTTTTGAGGGTGGGTTTAACGATTAAAAAAATAAATCATACGTGATTAGAAATTCTTTTCTTTAGATTTTTAGTGACATTTCTCAAAACATTCTGGGTATGTTTGGTAAATTATAAGAAGAGTCGTAATGTAATAGTAATTTTTATAGTTTAGTTATTATTTAGTTTGGTTATAATTTTATTATAAGAAATAGTCATTTTTTATGGATAATTATTCTTTAAAATAAGGAATAATTATTCATTTTTAAAATGTTGTATTAGCTATTTCTTAATAAGTGTAATAATTTCAAAATTTAATATGTTTCCAAATAAACAAACTTTTCGTATACATCTAACATTTATAAAAATAAAAAAATCATAAAATATAACGCATATCTTTCTTAAATTTAAAAATAACAATTTTATCTAACATTTATAAAAATAAAAAAATCATAAAAAATAACACATATCTCTTTTAAATTTAAAAATAACAATTTTTAAGGAGATATAATTATATAAATAAAAAATTTCTTAAAATAGATGTTAACTTTCATTTTAATATTATAACTTACAACCAAACTAATAAATATGTTTAGTTATTACATTACAATACACTTTATTATTAATAATAAAAATTACAATTCATGTCATGATCTCTATTCAGTGTACCAAACATATCCTATGTTTAGTTGATCTTTTTGATATCTTCTAAAAAAAAAATTGCTTTTTTTTTATAGATACAAATAATAAATTATAGAATTTTATATTTAACCTACTACAACTCTTGATATGAGATTTTATTAATTGAGTTAATTAAAATTCACAATATTAATTCTACTTTTTTTTTCTTATAGATAATATTAATTGTAGTTTAAAATTTGATGGTTTGATAGAAACTATGTACATATCATGTTATATATATTTGGATTTTTTATTTTGGAAGAAAAGATAGGATATATTTGGATTTAATGGAAAATAATTACGGAAAGTTTGCCCTGTTTGGTAGAGCATTTTAGCAACATATTTTCAGTTTTTAAACAATATTACACGCATTTTCACATACTTTTTCACCTATATGTATTTCAAAAAAATACCAAATAATATTACTTAAACTCCTCTACTAAACGGACCCTACTTTCACGAGCTTAATGTCTTTGGAGTTAGGGACAGAACCAGGATTCAAACCTGAGGGGTCGAAGTTTTCTGTTCAAAGATTAAAAAAAAAAAAAAAAAAGAATATCAATACTAGAGACAAAGTTGCTTTATTAGCATTAATTTATTAATTATTATTTGTAATTTTTATTTTGAAAAAAAGTTAATAATAGGATTTTATAATCAAGAGTTTTGTAAGTCAATTGGCACATCTTAATATTTTCAAGGTCTAACTAATGTATGAATGGAGCGATCAATAAGTGGCATATGAGTTGTCTCTATGGTTATGAGAATGGAGTCATTTGAAAGGGGCATAGAGCTCTTAAGTGAGAGGGAGAAATTGGGTAAATGTTATTGGGTTTTTGTGATTTTTTTTTTTTTTTTTTTTGCTAGGATTTGTAATTGATTTGTTGTTATTGTTTTTGCTTAGACCGGATTTATGATTTGTCAAAAGATTTTTTTATTATCTAGATATGTGCATTTTTTTTTTATAGATTTTTCTTGTTATCTATTTGTTGGATTTCTTAGGTCAGTTTGTAAATTTTTTAGGGAAGGGGGGCCAAGTATATAAATTTAAGAGCCAGAATTAAAATACTTTTTGTTAATATACATACTAGTATTTTTTTTTTCAAAGGTTGGGGGGGGGGGGGGGCATGGCCCCTCTCAGCCCTTGAGTAGTTCTGTCCCTGTTTGGAGTAATTGTTCAAATTAAAAGTCCAAAATGAAGTCAGCAAAATTGACACTTGATGTCTTGAATTTTTTTTTTTTTTTTTTTGGGGGTACAAAATGTCTTGATGTTAAAGTCAAGGTGATTGGGTGCGGGATTAAAAAGGTATTATGCATCCAAATTTGTTCAACTAAAGATCTAACTAAATTTGGTCTCTTCCTAATGCAATAGATTCCATTAAGCTCTTCTTATAAAGGATCCTATCATTGAACAAAAGCCTATATTTAATCCTTCTTTTACCAAAAATTAATAATTGTCTTTATTCTTCCTTTTAAATTTTTAACAAAAATGAAGGAAATTCGGTTAAAATGAATCAACTAGTGCAAGACAATTTTTCTACCTCTATATTATCACAAATAAAGACTCATCTTCTACCCATACTATTTCTTGGTCTAAATTCTTTGCATAGTGTGAGTCACGGGAAATTCTTACCTAGTCCAGGACTACAAGGTCACCAAGCTGAGCTTGTAGTCCCAACCAATAAGAACAAAACATGTAAGATAAAAATGCTAACATCGTTTAAATGTTACAACTCATCAACGATGGCTAAATGCTGGTCTTCAAGTCCCCAACATTAGACAACCCCGTTAATGTTAGTTATTAAAAAAATATAAATTATAAAAAAAGAAGCTAGCCAGTTGTTTTCCAATTAGGACTTAGGACAAAGAGAACCTTTTAGGGTTCTCACTCTTTGTGAACAAAAGCCAAAAGGTCCTACTCCTTAGTGCCAACAAAAAACAAGTGCACAATGCGACCACAAACAAATGTTACTATGAGTGATTTTTAGTGAAATCAAGTGAAAAGTTCTAGTGTAAAGAGACAAAATCTTGTTCGCATAAGCATGGAAGAACCCAATTTTCAAAGTAATAGAGGTATAATTTATTTTGTCTTGTTGTGTTTTGTTTCATTTCTTAAAGAATGTATTATGATTTGTTGTGATATGTTTGCTCCTCAATAAAATATATAGAAATGTAATGAGGTATGAATTTAATGCTTTATTTTGTGAAAAATTTAATGTTTTGTTGTGATATGTTTGCTCCCAAATAAAACATATAAAAATGTATTGAGGTATGAATTTAATGCTTTTTTTGTGAAAAATTTAATGCTTTATTGTGATCTGTTTGTTCTCAAATAAAACTTATAAAAATGTATTGAGGAATGAATTTATTGCTTTGTTGTGATAAGTTTGCTCCCAAATAAAATATATAAAGGTGTTGCTCCCAAATAAAATATGTGTAGTGATATATGTTTTTGTTTTGTTTTGTTTTTTTGTTATTATATACTAAATTTACGTGTGTGTGTATAAATATATATATATATATATATATATAATATGATAGGAATAAATAATATATTTTTCTTTATATCGGTAACTATGTCTAATTTCTAATTATATTTGTGCCTAGAAGCGGGGAAGTTTTGTAATAAAGTATACCATAAGCCTTTAAGAACACATAAAAAATTGCACACATAAGATAATTATTATATTGTATATTCCTTAATATTTTATTTCTAACATTTATATTTTTCATAAAAAGTATTGTAGTTATTTTCAATTCAAGTGATATTGAAGGAATTGAAGAGGATTATTTGTTTGTTGAATGACTAGAAAATAGCGATGACAATTTGATGGATAAGGTGGCATATACTGAAGATGAAGCATACAATTTATACAAAAATTATGCATTACGAATAGGTTTTAGTATATGGAAAGGAAAGCCTAGATATTTTAATGGGACAAAGAACATAAGGCAATGTGAATTTGTATGTTCTAAGGAGGGTTTTAAAATAGATGAAAATCCTTGTGAAGAGAAAAATTGGAAGAAACTAGAGACTAGAGACTAGAACTAGCTGTAAAGCATTTATTTGTTTCATAGTTGAAAATGATGTGTGGAGGGTTACTGCATTTAATCTATAGCATAATCATGAACTTGCACTACCCTCAAAAAGACATTTGTTAAGATCGGGTCTTTGTATTTCAAAACCTAAGGCAGGTTTAATTGATTCTATGGTGAATGTAGGTATAAGTACAAAGAATACTTATTCGTATTTAACAGAAGAAGTTGGAGGGAGTGAGAATGTGGATTTCACTAAAAAAGATTGTTATAATCATGTGAACACAAAAAAGAAGTCAACGATTAGAGTTGGAGATGCTCAAAACCTATTGAATCATTTTAAGAAAAGGCAGATAGAAGATCCCAAGTTTTTTTTACACGATTCAAATAACGGTAATATGAATATTTGGACATTATCTTATAATCCATGAGATGCATAGTATGTGATTTATGTGATTTAGTTGCAAAAGATTTAAATCTCAAGTTCTTTGTAAACTCAGAATTTTAGTTTGTAGTCGGTGATGAAATTGGGCATTTCATCTGTGAAGACTATAACATATCAACAAAAATGATTTGTCTTGATCATGGAAGTGGAGACTTCTAGTTGATATGTTGATATGTTTTAAGTGTTAAAACATATTGAACTGGACCACTGTGAGATTCATTATTCTACTAACAACTATCAAATAAATAATAAATTTTACGACTTCTATTTATATCAACTCTTAATCCAGAGAGAATAATGAATCTGATCATGAAGTGTAAGTTGCTTTAATATATCAGGAGTGAGATCTAAAGTCACGATCATAACCTCAATATGTTGGGCAGCCACATTTAATGTTGAAGGAACATATATTCTCAAGACGGAATTCATAATCTCTTAATGGAGATATAAAATATTCCCTTGAGATAAGTTTAATGAGTTTGGTTTTTCAGAATATTAGGCCTAACTATTTTAGTAAGAAGTTACTAAAGTATATATTTATGAAATTGGATTTCATAAATATATGATGAATAACTTAAAGGATTAAACCGGGTACTCAAGGATTAAGATGTAGTAATCTTCAAAGTGACAGTCACCATTCATGACTTTGTATTACTACGAATATTTTAATGAAGGGGTCAATGTATAATAAAGTCTTGGGATATAATTTATTAATAAGGCCTAAAGTGCAATTATATTTATATAGTGGTATTAAATATAATTAATGGTAATTTTGGGCTTGTCAAGAGTTGACAAAAAGGTCCAAAACTCATTAGAGCTAGTGTCTTATTTGTCCATTTTGGTTTTGGTCCCACTCCAAGCCACATGCTAAAACCCAATTGGAATGGCCCAAAAGGCTAGTCCAATTAGATAATCAGTTATATATATATAAGGAGAGAAACATACAAAATTTGAAATGCATGGTAATGTATGAAATGGTGTATATGTGAGTGTAAGTCACTATCTTATTCTCCCTTAAACACATACGTGTAAACTGATTGAGAGACCACACTTTTTGGGCATAAGTGGAATTGGAGTGATAATTAAAATTGTTCCCAAGTACTTCTAATATTTGGTTTTGAATTTCACCACACCAAGGTACGCTCTCTTAGTCTTAAATTCTAAAATTTACATAATATATGTTATCAATTGCGAATGAAGTAGATCCATTAATTTTCCACTGTGTATGTTTTGTATGCGATACAAACTATGTTTTTCCTACATTTTTCACCAAGCTTGAACACCATACGTATAACCTAAGTCACCAATAAATCTTCAAATTTTTTTGAGTCACGATATGCTTAATTTGGTATTATATGAAATCCTTATGAAGCTCTGGTTTTTCCAAGTTTCGTTGCTAAGAAGGACAAAAAAAATAATAATAATAAAAGGGAAATGCTAATGAGTGTCCTTAGGGCACTGGTTAATAATCAAATTAAAGTAAGTTTTAACATCAATTTTATGGGAAATGAAAAAAAACTGTCAAAACATTAATTGTTTTTTTTCTTTTCCCATAAAAACTTTCTTTAATTGGATTCTTAACTAGTGTCTTAAGGACATTCGTTAGCATGACCCATAATAAAAAGAAAATAGTACTTGAAATATTTTACAGGAAATTAATATGACATGTGAAGCATATTTTGTATTTATCATTTAATGACTTTTGGAAATTGTTATGCCAACGATTTTCTCTTGAAGGTAATCCAATAGATTACAAATTAAATTAACCTTTTACAAGGGAGGGGGTATGATTGTCCAAAGTCAACTGGGCTCGACGGAATTGTTCGACCTGTAGCCATCCGGTCGAAACTCCAACCAATCCAATTACCATGGTGGTCGATGACTTTTCTAGGAGATGAAGATTTGACAAAGTTGGTTTGAGTCTCAGTTTTCACTTCTCTTGAGCCGTCAAAGTCAATTAGATCAAAAAACTTCTCTTCCACCTTTTTCTAAAGAGTTTTCCATCCATATTTGGTGGAGATCTTGTGATCTCCGTCCAAATCTAGTGAACATCACACGATCTTTGCCTAGAATTGATGGAGATTCACCACACAATGAAGATCTGTTGGAATCTTGATCATTGCCACCTCTCTCGGTTTTGACCGAAACAGATTTGATTTATGGAAATTAGTCTCAATCCGATCCATGGTTGATGGCGGGCCTTCGTTTTGCCACCTAACAGGATCAAGTTGAGTCTGGGTTAAGCCTAAACTAGACTTGATCGACCAAGGCCGTGGACACTCCCAGAGGGAGGAGGGGACAAACAATTTTGTGTGAGTGATTACTCTTTATTATCATGATCACGATGATGTCAAAATATCAATTAGTTTTTTGTGTAAGTAGTTGAATCTCTCTCTCTTATTTGATAACAAGTGATTTTATAATTTGAACTAATTTGAACCTATGACAAACAATTTCTTTTAGTGAAAATACAATTTTGGTCTGTACATTTTAGGGTCATAGTCAATTTGGTACTAACAATTTGGTAGCAATTAATTTGGTTCTTATTATTTTCAACTTGTAGTTAATTTGATCTCTATTGTTAACACACTAACAAAAAATACCTACATGACTAAAAATTTATTTAACATATAAAAAATATTCAAAAAAAAAATATAAAATTATTAACATTTTAGAGGTCACGTAGGCCTAAAGTATGGCAATGGTGCAATCCATTAACCATGTATACATTTTTCGTTAATAAGTTGATGATAGGAACCAAATTGATAATAAGTTAAAGTAACAGGAATGTGATTAACTGTGACTTCAAAATGTATGAACCCAAATGCTATTTTCACATTTCTTTTTAAATATTTACAAGGGTGTAGGGTGTAATTATCCCTCTCAATCCTCCTACCTCTGCCTCATCAGTTAAATGGAGAACTCAGTTAGAGAAAATCCTTTATGATCTTAAAGCTTTGTATGTTATGTTCCGCTCCAAATTTTGAAGAAAATGCAAACTCCGATCATTGTATGAATAATCAAATAAAAATATGATAAATTGCAAATTATACCCCTAAAGTTTTGGGGTATTTTGATTTTATACCCTGAAATTTCAGAATTTGGATTTTTCCCCGTGAAGTATGTAAATGTTTGGATTTTATATCTTGACTTTTCAAAATTTGGATTTTATTTCCTAAATTTTAAGAGTATTTGGATTTACTCCCCAATTTTTAGGGATGTTTGGATTTTGCACCCTAAAATTTCAGAATTTGGAGTTTAATTTTCAAACAATACCAAACTTTAGGGGTTAAAATCCAATTTTTGAAACATTAAAGTATAAAATCCAAGCACTCTCAAACTTCAGGAGGTAAAATTTAAATTCTAAAACTTTAGAGCGTAAAATCTAAATACCTCCAAACTTTAGGAGTGTAATTTTCAATTTACCCATAAAAATAAATAAAGACATTGAGAATGTCCCCTACATACTATCTAAAAACTAAAGAATGGAAGAAAATTTTCCCAATATATTTGTATTAGAATTTAGAAACTCAGCATAAAAAAACCACATATATCTTTGTTTTTATGTACTATTCGGATCATAAGACAGGTACTAATAATTAATAATTAGAAATTACCGGTGAGGACGCGAATGCATTTTTCTGGATAACCAAAAGGTTAATAATCAACATATCTCTCATAGACTTGTTTCCTTTAAGCTCGTATTTCCGTTTCTGATAAGTAACCCCATAAAGAAGAGCACTCTTCCTTGGGTGTGTCTCACAAAAACCTGTTCGAGATAGCTTTACATTCAGAGAAAAAACGTTTGGCTTTCACTGCTTGAATGTGGGCTGAGGACTGGAATAGGATATTGATGTAGATCTATCTGTTTTCCCTTCTCATTCTTCAACCTCTGAGCAAAATTACTTGATTGTGGCAAACCGCTGATCCGGTCCTTGGTTGGTACTTGAATATCCGGACCAAGACCTTATATTTGCATTTTGTACAATGAATTGTTGTCTCCATTTTTGTTACAGTGCTGCACTGATTGCATGTACTACTCTTGCTTCCATTTTATTTTATTTTATTTTATTTTTTTTTTTCATGTAACTCTTGCTTCCATTTTTAGAGTGCCTCAACCTATGCACATTTTTTTTTAATTAAAACTTTTATGCTTAAAAATAATGAATAGGTTGGACTTCTTATAAAATATAAATTCTCTGTACCATTTTTTGTATTTTATTTTATGTTATATCAATCAAAATTTACTACATATTTGTTTGAATTTTCTTATAAAATAATCAAAGTTTAAAATGAAAAAAAAAAAAAAAAAATCAAACACATGGCATGACATAATTGGTGGAACATAAAACGAAATACAATGAGTGGTATAATGAATTTGTATTTCTTTCTATTGGCAAAGCGCCAAATCCAAGGGTTTTTTCCTTTTTTTTCTTATTAAGTAAAATAAAATGTTGAAGAAATTTCATTTTAAACATTATAATTTATAATTTAAATTTAAATTTTCTTTGTTTTAAATTAAACCCAATAGTCTGGGGAGATTTCTTATTTAACCATATAATTTTATATAACTTAAAAATCAAATTATGAATTTTTAATTATGTTTGAATTAATTAAAATCCTGAACCATGCGATTAGTGGTGGAGAGAGAGAAGAGACTGTTTAAATTAAAATGAATTTAAAAATTCATGGTTTAATGTCTAATTTGTGAAACTATGACATTTAATTTGAAACTCCCTAAATTATTGTGCTTTATTTGTAACTTATGAGTCAATGATATTTATTTTGGAGTTTTTAATAGAGAGGTTTAGGGTTTGAATCCCTCTTCTCCACTTAATATATATATATATATACACACACAAAATTACAAGGATTAATCCTCACAAATAATAATGTTCAAAGTGTAATTTTTCCCCAAATGTTCTACACTTATACCATAGTTTATCGAAATTTATATCACAAAAAGGTTGCGATGATTAGCGACCAATTGAACCCATACGATCTCTTTTCAATTTATTCTGTCACTTTGTAAAGAATGTGATTTCAGTGTGGAGGAGAATGTGTAAATTGCCAGCAAAAATTGGATTTCAACTTTGAACGTGAAGAAAGATTTGTGGTTTTTTTGAGGGTGGGTTTAACGATTAAAAAAATAAATCATACGTGATTAGAAATTCTTTTCTTTAGATTTTTAGTGACATTTCTCAAAACATTCTGGGTATGTTTGGTAAATTATAAGAAGAGTCGTAATGTAATAGTAATTTTTATAGTTTAGTTATTATTTAGTTTGGTTATAATTTTATTATAAGAAATAGTCATTTTTTATGGATAATTATTCTTCAAAATAAGGAATAATTATTCATTTTTAAAATGTTGTATTAACTATTTCTTAATAAGTGTAATAATTTCAAAATTTAATATGTTTCCAAATAAACAAACTTTTCGTATACATCTAACATTTATAAAAATAAAAAAATCATAAAATATAACGTATATCTCTCTTAAATTTAAAAATAACAATTTTATCTAACATTTATAAAAATAAAAAAATCATAAAAAATAACACATATCTCTTTCAAATTTAAAAATAACAATTTTTAAGGAGATATAATTATATAAATAAGAAATTTCTTAAAATAGATGTTAACTTTCATTTTAATATTATAACTCACAGCCAAACTAATAAATATGTTTAGTTATTACATTACAATACACTTTATTACTAATAATAAAAATTACAATTCATGTCATGATCTCTATTCAGTGTACCAAACATATCCTATGTTTAGTTGATCTTTTTGATATCTTCTAAAAAAAAAATTGCTTTTTTTTTTATAGATACAAATAATCAATTATAGAATTTTATATTTAACCTACTACAACTCTTGATATGAGATTTTATTAATTGAACTTTTTTTGTTAATATACATGCTAGTATTTTTTTTTTTCAAAGGGGGGGGGGGGGGGGGGCATGGCCCCTCTCAGCCCTTGAGTAGTTCTGTCCCTGTTTGGAGTAATTGTTCAAATTAAAAGTCCAAAATGAAGTCAGCAAAATTGACACTTGATGCCTTGAATTTTTTTTTTTTTTTTTGGGGGTACAAAATGTCTTGATGTTAAAGTCAAGGTGATTGGGTGCGGGATTAAAAAGGTATTATGCATCCAAATTTGTTCAACTAAAGATCTAACTAAATTTGGTCTCTTCCTAATGCAATAGATTCCATTAAGCTCTTCTTATAAAGGATCCTATCATTGAACAAAAGCCTATATTTAATCCTTCTTTTACCAAAAATTAATAATTGTCTTTATTCTTCCTTTTAAATTTTTAACAAAAATGAAGGAAATTCGGTTAAAATGAATCAACTAGTGCAAGACAATTTTTCTACCTCTATATTATCACAAATAAAGACTCATCTTCTACCCATACTATTTCTTGGTCTAAATTCTTTGCATAGTGTGAGTCACGGGAAATTCTTACCTAGTCCAGGACTACAAGGTCACCAAGCTGAGCTTGTAGTCCCAACCAATAAGAACAAAACATGTAAGATAAAAATGCTAACATCGTTTAAATGTTACAACTCATCAACGATGGCTAAATGCTGGTCTTCAAGTCCCCAACATTAGACAACCCCGTTAATGTTAGTTATTAAAAAAATATAAATTATAAAAAAAGAAGCTAGCCAGTTGTTTTCCAATTAGGACTTAGGACAAAGAGAACCTTTTAGGGTTCTCACTCTTTGTGAACAAAAGCCAAAAGGTCCTACTCCTTAGTGCCAACAAAAAACAAGTGCACAATGCGACCACAAACAAATGTTACTATGAGTGATTTTTAGTGAAATCAAGTGAAAAGTTCTAGTGTAAAGAGACAAAATCTTGTTCGCATAAGCATGGAAGAACCCAATTTTCAAAGTAATAGAGGTATAATTTATTTTGTCTTGTTGTGTTTTGTTTCATTTCTTAAAGAATGTATTATGATTTGTTGTGATATGTTTGCTCCTCAATAAAATATATAGAAATGTAATGAGGTATGAATTTAATGCTTTATTTTGTGAAAAATTTAATGTTTTGTTGTGATATGTTTGCTCCCAAATAAAACATATAAAAATGTATTGAGGTATGAATTTAATGCTTTTTTTGTGAAAAATTTAATGCTTTGTTGTGATCTGTTTGTTCTCAAATAAAACTTATAAAAATGTATTGAGGAATGAATTTATTGCTTTGTTGTGATAAGTTTACTCCCAAATAAAATATATAAAGGTGTTGCTCCCAAATAAAATATGTGTAGTGATATATGTTTTTGTTTTTTTGTTATTATATACTAAATTTACGTGTGTATATATATATATATATATATATATAATATGATAGGAATAAATAATATATTCATCTTTATATTGGTAACTATGTCTAATTTCTAATTATATTTGTGCCTAGAAGCGGGGAAGCTTTGTAATAAAGCATACCATAAGCCTTTAAGAACACATAAAAAATTGCACACATAAGATAATTATTATATTGTATATTCCTTAATATTTTATTTCTAACATTTATATTTTTCATAAAAAGTATTGTAGTTATTTTCAATTCAAGTGATATTGAAGGAATTGAAGAGGATTATTTGTTTGTTGAATGACTAGAAAATAGCGATGACAATTTGATGGATAAGGTGGCATATACTGAAGATGAAGCATACAATTTATACAAAAATTATGCATTACGAACAGGTTTTAGTATATGAAAAGGAAAGCCTAGATATTTTAATGGGACAAAGAACATAAGGCAATGTGAATTTCTATGTTCTAAGGAGGGTTTTAAAATAGATGAAAATCCTTGTGAAGAGAAAAATTGGAAGAAACTAGAGACTAGAGACTAGAGACTAGAACTAGCTGTAAAGCATTTATTTGTTTCATAGTTGAAAATGATGTGTGGAGGGTTACTACATTTAATCTATAGCATAATCATGAACTTGCACTACCCTCAAAAAGACATTTGTTAAGATCGGGTCGTTGTATTTCAAAACCTAAGGCAGGTTTAATTGATTCTATGGTGAATGTAGGTATAAGTACAAAGAATACTTATTCGTATTTAACAGAAAAAGTTGGAGGGAGTGAGAATGTGGACTTCACTAAAAAAGATTGTTATAATCATGTGAACACAAAAAAGAAGTCAACGATTAGTGTTGGAGATGCTCAAAACCTATTGAATCATTTTAAGAAAAGGCAGATAGAAGATCCCAAGTTTTTTTTACACGATTCAAGTAGATTAAGAAAATTTCATGACAAATTTTTTTTGGAGAGATGGGAGATTAGGGTTGATTATGATTGTTTTGGAGATGTGGTATTTGACATTACTTACCACACTAATAGATATAATTTGATTTGTACTCCATTTGTAAGTGTTAATCACCAATGGCAAAATGTAATACTGGATGTGCATTTCTTTTGGATGAAACTACTGCTTCTTTCAAATGGTTGTTCAAGTCATTCTTAGACTCAATGGGAAATCGATCTCCAATACCAACTTTTGCTGACCAAGATCAAGCCATGTCAAATGCTATTGAGGAAGTGTTTTTGAATACACATCATCGAGTATGTTTGTGGCATATTTCAAAAAATGCACCTTCCTAATTTGGAGAGTTAAATTCTAATTCAGAGTTTCAGTCCTTGTGGGAACAAGTGTCAAAAATATTGTCATTTAGAATTGAAATTTCAAAACACATGGGATAAAATGATGCATAAGGTTAATCTTGAAGATCATCACTGGCTTAATATGATGTACAAAATTTGACATAAATGGAGCATTGCATTCAATAAGGATAGCTTCACAGCTGAATTTAAAGCTTCCTCAAGGAGTGAAAGCACAAACCATGTTTTGAATAATATAGCAGATACAACAATAAGCCTCACTAACTTTGTAATTAAATATGAAAGCGTGTTGGCAAGTATGCGTTCTTCAAAGTTTAATGAAGATTTTCGATGCAAGCAAGACGCCCCGCAAAGAGTAGTTAAGAAGAGTGGTATTTTGGGTCACATAGCTCAAGTTTACACATGTAAGATATTCAAATTATTTGACTATGAATTACTTAATAGTCTTACAATAGAGTGGAAGCAAGTTGATTGTCGAGAAACAATTGATATCTTTGAGGTGAAAGAGTACGCATTGTCCATTTTGATAATTTCAATAGCAACATTTCTTGTTCTTGTAAGAAATTTGAGCTAATGGGAATTCTTTGTTGTCATGCATTGCGCGTCTTCAATTTAAATTTTTTGACTAAAATTCCAAGCCAATACATTTTGAAACGTTGGATAAAGGAGGCTAAGAAAGGGATGATGGCTTATGAACAAGACAATCATTCAAGTGGCAATGCTAAAGAGGCCAAGATAGTGTATAGCTAATACAATCATATCCAAAAACCAAGGGGATAATAACCTTAAAAGCATTTGTAAAAAGATACTTCTGGGACTTAATGAAAAAATTGAAAGAGGGTCATCAAAGTTGGGTTCAAATACAAATTTGGAAGAAAATGAAGTTATGGAGCATAATATAGCTGATGAAATGCTTGACTTAGCAAATCACGTGCCAGTGTTAAATCCCCCATGTGTGAAATCAAAAGGCTTATGAAATGATAGACTTAAAGGTCACTTTGAGAAGCATAAGGCAAAATCGTCTAAGGATGCATCATCTTCACATAAAAAATTCCTCTTTTTTTTACTAAATATATGCCATATTTTTATTTTTAATAAACCTTTTTATTTACAATTATTATTATGTTTGATTTTTTTTAATGTGCAATTTTATAGGAAAAGCAAAAAAACAAGTTTTCAAATAAAATTCAAATGTGTCATTCGATGGCTCATACAATCTAGCTATATACCAACAACCAAATCTCTACTCTCATTTCGGATTTACAAGTGATAATGCACATGGTCAATCTTACATGTCATGGACAAATCATTCTCAAGTATTAAGCATACTTTAATTTACAAAATTAGAATATTTATAATGTGTAATCATAATTTTGGTCATTGACGTAATATCTAAATATGAATATTGTCTCTATATAGGAAATGGGTTGTGTAAATGGTTCATTTACAACTATGTTGCAAGGTACCAATGGTATAATGCAATTTAGTCAGGTAAATTGACACAATTGATTATTTATTTAAAATGGAATAAAATATCTATCATTTATGTATTAACATGTGTACAGAGCTTTGTTTTGAAATAATGTTTCTTATATTTTGATCTCTATAGAATCCAACAACTTATATTCCCTCACAAATAAACTCATTGATGTATAGTTCCAAGCAATCAAATTCCACACATATAAAAGAGGTAAATTTGAAAATTCTTGTGGTGTGTTTGCATTATCAATTTCATTACTTGTTTTTTGTTCCTAAGGATGACTTGCTTTGTACAATTTTTTTTTTTTTTTTTTTTTTTTTTTTTTTTTTTTTTAAAAAAAAACAAAACATGGTCAACAATGTAGAATAGCAAGGTTAGGGCAATCCAATTATTGATTATTTTAATTGGGGTTTGGTTTTTAAGTGTTATTGAATCAATACAAAATAATTAGAATGGTTTTTGTGAATGTTAATGTATTCATTTTTGTTCCATTTAATATGCTAATATGATTTTTATATGTTTCTAGTGGGAAGACTAATGATGTCATGCAACCAAGAACTCTAGGAACTTCACAAAACCAACACAAATTATGAGCTTGGAGCCAAGTGACATTTATCATGACACCAAGTTTCTTTTGTTTGTTATTTAATTTTTGAGGAGTACATTTGTCCTCTTTGGATTTATTTTGACTTGTTGCCAAGTGAAAGTTATGTATTAACTATAGTTTTAGCGTTAATGGAGATAGGAGTATGGGATTGGAGTAGAAAACCGTGATTTGTAGTTTGCATTATCAATATTACACTCAAGGTTAAATTCCATGTCATAAAATAGCATGTGTACAATTGGTGATTTGGCTCCAAGTTCAGATTGTAATTACATTATAGTAAAATTGATCTTTTGTTTGCAACTTCTATACAATGCTTATTTCAAGGCTTAAAGGAGTAAAGATAACATCTTAAGCTTTAAACTTGTAGTTGATGCTTATTGCAAATGCAAATAGTGTTCACTATTCATAGTTATTGGTCACATCATAGAGAATATAAGACACTTAGCAAGTCAGGAAATAAGCTGGTCCTTTTAGCATATATGCAGAGATATGAATTATGCACCTCAAACACTTGTAAGACATGCACAATTCTTGAATGATGAGGTCATATGGCTAGAAGATATTCCTAATTGTATTGCAAATATTGTTCATGATGAAAATTAGAAACCACTGATGTTTATTTGAAAGTAGAAACACAACCAACACCAAAATTTCTATAAGAATAAGAATGTACATAGGGTACATAGAATACAATTATACAACATTATTTTTCATTGATTGAAAATACAATTCAGGATAAAACACTGGCAAAATTTAGCATCTTCTACAGTTCTACCCTTGTCTCTATCCTTGGTTGTTCAATCTTCACAGATTCTTTATTTTTCAGCCTCCAACATATTTTATTAAGAATGACTTCTAGATTGCTTGCATTTCTTTTCTTGGATTAGCTTTAATTGAGGTTGGTAGCTTCTCAAAACTCCTACTCTCATATTCCACAAATACACCCTTTATGCACCTTTTTTTTTTTTTTTTTTGAGATAACAGATAGAATTTTATTGATGTGTAAGTAAACAAAGTATACAACTTAAAAAAGGTCCCAAGCTAGCTGAGCTTCTTCCCGAGGATACATCATGAATGGAAATAAAAATCCCTAAGCTTTTCCCCTATTCCCACCTACTACAAACAGAGGGTCATGTGTTCAGGCTGAAAGTTGGGTAGCAGACACCTGCTGATATGTTTCTAGTATGGCTAACGCTCCTTCCAAAATCGCCTTTAAGCACCTATGATTCCATGAAAATGGTGATTACAACTTAAATTTGGCATCAAGTTCTTGCAACTGAGCATCTATTTCATAGAATCAAAAACAATAATTGAGCACCAATTTCGAATTTTCATTCCCCTTCATTAAAGCACAAATAACAATTGAGCACCAATTTAATTGGCAATTTTAGAATGCGACTTCCCATCACATAAATTCAAAGCTAAAGTCCAACTAACCAAGTAACAAGGAAAAATTTTCTAAAAGCCTTCTCAATACAAAATAATAGGCTTAAGAGAGACTAGAAAATTATAGTAGAACTATAGAAATGAAGCATACACAAACATTAAATAGTAAGTATTTTTCAAAGGCTAACATTTTAAGAATTAATTGCTAATTGAATTAGAGGTCAATGCTTAGTGACTCCTTTATGGACAAAGATCAACTTCAAAATTCGAATACTAATTTCGATCAAATAGTTCAGTCAGTTTCCATAAGAAGCAACTAAATCCTTCATAAGACTATATACAAATGGAAAAAGATAAATTTGATTTTAGTTCATCAACACTTTTTTTCCTTCTATTTTCTCTGGAACTAAACAGAGGCTAAGAACTTCATTGATGATTCAGAGCAGTATAGATAGAAACGTAAAACAACACTTAATTGAGTAAGAGTGTAACACACTTTTTGAGCTTTTGAAAGGAGAAAAAAATTTCGTACAGCAATGTAAACAGTGGTTAATTAAGACATTTACAATTGATTTCACATCCAATTTCTTGGCAATCAAATATAGGCTAACACTAATATATAAGTTCAGTAACTTAGAAAGAGAGAGAGAAAGAGATATTAGAGAGTGCAATTTCATTGTCACCTTTTGAACCTTGTGGATTTTCTTGAACTCGTGCATGCTGATGATTTGCAAAATTAAATGCAAAACATGAGAGATGAATTTCTAAGGGTATGTTTGGTAACTGTTTTTTCCTCTTATTTTCTATTTTCAAAAACAAATTTCTATTTTTGAGACTAAAAAATTTGTTTGGCAACCCAAAATGGATAGAAAACAAAAATTGTTCTCAAAACTCAATTTGTGAAGGAAACTGAAAACATACAAAATATTTTTTTCAGTTTCTAGTTTTCAAAAGTCAATGAAAACACGCATTTGATTTAATGAATTAGCATTAGAGTTTAAATCCTAGTAACAACATATTTTAGTATTTTTTTTCTTCAAAAAACCATTTTTTTAGATTCAACTAACCAAACATGTTTTTTATTTCAAAAATATAAGAAAATTGTTTTTTCTATATATTTCCAAAAACAAGTTTTTGAAAATAGAAAACAAAAACTGTTACCAAACATAACCTAAGTTTTCAGTGATAAACAAAAAATGAAAAAAGCATAATGAAATTTGAAGAAGAAGAGAGAGCAAAATGAGGGATGACTTGGTTGAGGAAGTTGACGGAGAGATCAATTTGCTTGTTAGAGAACGAAATCGAGGTAGTTTTCCAGGGACATCTTCTCGGTTCTCGTTTTCACTTTCGAGCTCATCCCCTTTTCGCTCTAAAACTTCATTTCCAATTTCTTCTATTTCTGTTTGGAGGATTTTGATTTTGATTTTGGAAAGACTTCATATGAATATATGTATATATATATATATATATATATATGAGTTTGAAAGTGAAAAAGCCAGTGAGACCATGGCTGTGTCAACTAGGAGAGAGCTACAAGAAAGTGAAAAAAACCAATGAGACCATGGCTGTGTCGGCTGGGAGAGAGTTACGTGAAAGTGATTTTCATTTTTATGTTAAAGAGGAGAAATGAAATATAAGAAACAAGCGGGTGGATTGAAATTTGAAATTGAGGTGGGCCCGAGAACTTTTGAAATTGGTTAAGAATTGTTGAAAACAGCTGGCTAACAGGAAAGTTAACGGGAAGACTTGCATTTAGCCATTGTTGATGAGCTGTAATATTTAAATAATGTCAGCATTTTTATCTTACATGTTTTGTTCTTATTGGCTGAGACTAGTCCGGGACTAGGTAAGAATTTCCTGTGAGTCATGGTCCCAATCTTGAGGTTTCCCAGTAACTGATGAGACCATTATGGTTTCGTATTACCACTCCCATGCTAGACAAGTTCTGATCCTAGAACATGGCTCCATCATAATTAACTTTATATTTACCCACCTTCGGGGGTCTCCATTTGCTTACCACTAGGTTTGGCCTCACTTCCTTATCAAATTCTGATAGTTCCTTCAATTTGTCCAAGTAGAGCAAAGTTGATTGAGCTCACTATCTTGTTCTCGGGTTTGAGAGAGTTTCTGGCACACCATATATAATTTTCAAAGTTGAGTACAATGACATGGACATCTATGGACTGGCTACTACCTTGAAGACTAAATCAAAGATTTCAAATCTAGACCATTTACTTAATAATCTATATATATAATAATAGGTGAAGTTGAGAGAAACTCAAATTACAATTCCAAATTAGAGTTCCAATTTTACGCCATGTATCCTAAATTATATATCTTTAAAGAGTTTTATTTCTTAATTTTAGAATCAAATGTGGGACCACATCATGAATATTTATCCAAGTGAGTTATTAACTACAAAAACCAAAGAGTCTAAAATAAATGAATAGTAAAAAAAAAAAATGCTTCACAATCATTTTTTTAAAAATGACAATTTACATTTTATACCTAATAATATCCTTACAAATTTTTTTTAAAGAGTTAACAAAATATAAAAATGACTATCAATATTATTTAAATTATATATATAGGAATTATATTATGCATTTTATTATATATTTTTAAGTGTATCTATGCATATGCATGGGGTTACAAGATAGTAAAGAATAATTACCATGAAGTAGACAAAATACTATTAAATTTTATTGGATTATTTATTTTAAATAAAAATTTTAAAAATAGATATACCACCTAATGTATATAAGAAATATAATTTAATTTCTCAAAAAAAAAAAAAACATAATTTAAATCACTCATATAGACCACACAAATGCAATAAGAGATATGCACCCTAAAATATGTGTATGCACCCTTACCCCAGCAACCGTAATCTACATATATTTAAACTAAAATAAACAAAACAATTATCTGAAATTTAATCAAAACGGATTTTTTTTAGAAGAAAAGGAAAATGGAAATAAATAGTGAATTTAATACATAAAACAATTCAATACAACATGGAAATACATAAACTAAAAATGAACTTACCAGGCCCTAAAACTCAATTGGCCGGTCCCCTCAGGATTTAGACTAACTCAAAGAACAAAAGAGCAATCAAAACCTTGAGAGAGAGAGGGTTTTGAAAAAGAAAGCAAAGTTTATTTATTTATAATTATTATCGTTTTCTTTGAATCTTGAATACTATTTAGTATACCCACTCTCCTTAAGTTCGCTGTTTTTACTGGTTGAAGACCCTCATTACATGGGGAAGTTTGGGTAAGAAAGTTGTGTTTAAGCAATGTAGGACTGCTTAGCCACAAAATTGTATCTTAAAGAAACCTTCCATTTTTTAGTATTTCAGCCACGGCCTCCATGCGCAAGAGTTGACAGCCATGTGTAAGGCTCAGTTGAGGCCGTGTATACATGGTTGATGCATGCATACGGCACGCTATACTTATGCTCTTTTTCTTGCTTTTTAGTGTCTTAGCTGACTAATGTATCATGTCTAGGTGTTATCATTTGAAACTGTGGATTCAAGCAGGGGCGGCATGATGCATTTAGAGGCCTTAGGCGAAAATTGACTCGAGACTTTTCATATATTTAAATATGACTTTTTTTATAAAAAAAATTAATATTACTTAAATTCTATTATCTTGTGTTTAGATGCAAAATTATTAATTAACTATGTAGAATTTTTTTTCTTTAGAAAATCTATAGACATAAAAAAATTAACAAAACATTTCACAGTTGTTGATGTAGCAGATTGGCAATGGTAAGTAAAAATGTGATGTTAGTGGTAGACTTAGATGAAAATTAGTAAAAGTTAACAACTCAACTGGTGTGAAAATTTGTGAAATTCTTTGGGTATTGCTTTTTTCTTTTTCTTTTTCTTTTTTCCTTTTTTGTGAAAAGTGTTATATTTACAATATTTTCATAACAAATCCTAAATATTAAGTCGTTACTAGTTCTAATTTAAGCTCATCATTGAATTACTTTTTTTCCCACCAATAACAGCTAGTAACAACTTGCTACTTAGGACTTGTTGTGAAAAATGTTGTGGACGTGGTATTTTTCTCTCTTTTTTCTTGTTTTTTATTTGATAAAAAAAAGTTATTTTATTTATTGGCTAATATTTTTGGGCTTAATGAATAAGTTTATAATATAAAAAATTACTTTATTGGCCAAAATTTGGGGGCCTTTTTCTACTTAGGGGCCTTAGGCGACCGCCTCACTTGCTTTCATACTAGAGCCGGCCCTGGATTCAAGTTTATTAACCAATACAAAATAGGATGTTTATACAATAATCCACTAGTTTCTCAAAAAAAAAAAAAAAAAAAAAAAAAAAAAAAAAAACAGAACAATAATCCACTGTCCTTAGTGCATATGCTCCTTAGCGAACACAACAACAAAGGGATTTGGTAGAAGTGAATTTGGCAGCCACGCTCAAATAATAGTTTTCAGTATTTAAATACTGAAAATTGTTGGTAAAAAAAAAAAGTATTTGGTAGTGATGTTTTTATTATGGGTGTTTGAGTTATAATTCTCAAATTAGAGTATTTAAAACATATTTTTTGAAAACTCATTCATACCAGTTTTTTTTTTTGAGAAACAAACACACACACATACACAGGGGAGAGGGAAAAGGGTTCTAACACAAAGGCACGCCATAATTCCACTCATACCAATTTTTAATTTTCAAGTAACATTGTTAAATGGTCTTTTTGTAACGTAAACAAGTTGAAAATTGTGGCCCCATGGACTAGACTAATTAAACTCTTTTTTTTTTTTCTCTGACAGGCCCACCTCTTTGTCTTTCTCTCCTTCTTTTCTTTTTTTTTTTCTCCTTAAATAAAATATAATTCTTTTACAAAAAAATTATCAATTAAAAAAAAAATACATATACATACCAAACACACAATTTTTTTTTTTTCACATTTTAAAATATGTTATTTGAAATATGGTACTAAACACATTTTTTTTTCCATTATGAATACTTTAAACACGTGTTTTCACACGTCGCAACACTTTTTAAATCACAATTTTCACAATATTTTGAATGCCAATACTTAAACAACACTAAGCTGCCGCTAGCCACTCAAAAATTGTTCCCACCTAGGGATGGCAATGGGGGCGAGGCGGGGTCGAATGATGGGGTCTTTGCCCCCACTCTGCATAATTTTGTCTTGCCCCATCCCCGCCTCACCTTTCTTGCCCTATCCTTGCCCCTTTGGGCCTTGCGAAACCTCACTTCATCTTGTAAAACTCTTTTTTTTGTTAATTTTCCCTACAACTATTACAATTTTTTAAAATAAAATTACTTGTTTTATTAATAAAAATATACTTGAAATTACAAATAAATTTATCCCATCAAATCAAACTAATTTTTAGCAAAAACTTAATAATATTATTGAAGTGTTTAACAAGACAATGTCACAACAAAAACAAAGATCTCATAGTATGACACAACAAAATAATCCAAACTCCTAATACATAACAAAATAAAAATTGCCTAGTTCTTCAAAAATAATCTTCACTTTCTTCCGTCATTGTGACACCACTTTCTTCTTCATCATCATAATCATTCCGGATGATGTTTTGGAATGTATCTTTAGTTCCATCTACAATAGATGAAGAACCTAAAAAAAAGTAAAATAAATTCAATCAAACAATTGAAAAATATAATAAAGAATGTAGCAAATAAATCATTGCATAATTAAACTAGTAAATTTAATTTCCATTAATTTTAGCCCATAACCAATTTTGAGCACACATTAAAGCCTCCACGGTCTTTTAATGAAGTTTACTGCGATGTGGACTTAACAATCAACCACTTGTGCTAAATGATGACTTCAAGGCAACAGTTGACACTGGAATGGCAAGGATATCCCTTACAATATGTTTCAAAGTAGGATACTTAGGGCCATTAGATTCCCCCCATGCCAAAATATCAAAATCCATAGTTCTTGGCATTAAATCATCAACGGTTCTTAGAATATACCATTGTCAGTTTCTTTAATACCTTATCCCCTCTCCCCGTGTGTGTCTGTGTTAAAAAATACTTAGTATTCTAAAAAAAAATCATCCTCAAGGTAATGGTCCAACTCCAATTTAATATTCCCACGTCTTTTTTTTCTTTTTTACTAAGATATCTTTCAAAGTCTATAAGGGAGTCATCAACTTGTGGATCCTCTCCTACACAAAGGCCACGAGTACCTTCCTTACCCATTCTCCTAGAACTATTGTCACGAATCATTTCATAACAAATATCTCTAACCCTTTGAATTTCATTATTAGCTTCGTCACCATAAATTATTGGAAAATAATAGTCTAACAATTCAATCATATCTTGGGTCTAAAATGGTTGCCACGGCCATAACACCATGAATCACATTCCAGTAACAATTAAATTTTTCCAACATTTTAAATGTCATATTCCTAATCAAATCAATTGCGCTTGTAAACCAAGAATTCAAAGCTATTTTTATTTCACACACCTTAGGAAAGAAAAGATTGGCTGTAGGGTATGAGGTACCCGAGAATAGCTCTGTAACCTTGTGAAACTTGCCAATCTCTCACATATACTACTTGCCATCTCCCATTCTTCCTCTGTTGGAATGCGCTTATAAGATGACTCACAAATGTTCAATTGATAAAAGACATTTTGATACTTTATAGCAATAGAAAGCATGAGATAGATAGAGTTCCAGCGAGTCTTACAATCAAGGGCTAGTTCTTTGGTACATTCATTATGTTCTTGTTGGGCTGCCTCTTCAAACTTCTACCTTCTCTTTGTTGATGACTCCAAACAATTGATTTGTGCTTTCCCTCTCCTTCAATTATCTCATTGTTATGTTGGACATCTTCTGGCCTATCCAACAGAGGTTATGACGAGGTTGCATTATCTTCATCTACTATCGAAGGAAATTGATTGCTGCCAATAGGTACAAATGGATTGGAGCTACCAATGTTATTATGTGAAGTCATTTTTTTTCTTGATGTTAATTTAGCAACTTAGTAATGGACAAACTATATTTCTCCAACAAAGATAATATAGAATAATGGGAAAGAAAGAAAATTACAAGAATAAAATGAAACAATGAGTTTTAAACTTCCAAGTTGAATATTTGAAGTAGTTGTTCTAACAAAGAAAAAAGAAAATGTTAAAATACACCCAAAGCTATCACTTGTATATTCAAATCCCCAAAAGAAATGCTTGAAGATACAAAACCAAACACACTGACAGGTACAGTGAGTTAACTTTCAAGAAAATATTTTGTTTATTTTTTAATAATACCTAATGCATTTTTTGTCTTTAATTTTTTTATAACATTTTTTTCTTTGTCTTTATTTTTTTTTTTTTTTAACATCTTTATCTTCTTCTAGAAACTAATTTGGAAGTCCTTTTTCTTTATTTTTTAATTACATCTTTTTTCTTTATTTTTTCTAACATATATGCACCTATATGTATATATATTATTTTTATGAGTGAAACTAATCTAGAGCTTTTATTTTTTCTAACATATATGTGTGTTTGTGTGTGTAGACCCGTACCCTAAATTGCACCAATATGGACACAAGTACGACACGGACACGAACACGGGGGTACAACAATTTTTGAAAAATAAGGATACGACATGGCATGGATACGGCAATTAAATAATTAATTAAACTTTATATTTAGGCATATTTTTAAATATTTTTAGACATAAAATATGTTTATGTCTAGAATTTAAATTATGTAAGAACTACAAATAAGTAAACTAACACCCAAAGTAATATACATAAAATGTTTAGAGTACATTCCCACCACCGGCACTTGTTTTTTCTGAATTAGTAACATATTTCCATAGAAGAGTAGCTGACTCAGTTGATTTTTTACTTTAAGAATTCATTTTAGTAAAATCACCTACAATATTTAACTTCAATAAATAAATAAAACTATAGCAGGACACAAAAAAAAAAAAATCACTAAATTCATAATAAACATTATAATTTATAAAGCAAAACAAAAGGCTGAGTAAAGAAACCAAAAAAAAATTTTTAAATTCAAAATAAAAAGTATAACATAGTGACACTATGACAGTGAGAGTGGGATTAAAAAAAAAGCGTTATAACTTATAAGTGAGTAGCAGTACACCCATTAAACAACCAAAAAAAATAGTACACCCATTGACCCAAAATATCTAAAAAAAAAAAAAAAAAAAAAGGAGAAGAGAAGGGGTTGGACTTGTTGTCCACGCTAAGAGAGAGAGAGAGATCAGAAGGGACAAGGCACGGCGTCGACGTCTATGGAGCTCACTGATTAACCCGATCTAGTTCCGACGAGGGATAGAGGGCAACGGGTAAAGGTCAGAGGGAGGGTGGGTTAAGAACTTGAGATGTGGGTTTCAACTTTCAATGTAATGACTTCTCAAACTCTAAGTTTGCTTTTGAGGGCATATCACAAAATCAATGGTATTGTTAAGTCCATTTTTCAAAATCTGTGGTTTTTTTTTTCACTGCTAGTATGTTGGACGTGTCGGAGCCGTGTCAGAGAAGCGCAAAAAAAAAAGAAAAAAAAAAGAGACATTGCTCGCACACCGGAGTCTAGCGTGTCTTATCGGTTTTGGTGTCCGACACGTGTTGGACATCGGTAAGTCACCAAAAATGGCGTGTCGGTGCAACCTAGCCCGTACCTTATAGGACAAGCTATTATGTTGTTCCAATTTCTTCATGATAGAAATAACTACACAACATTTAGATCCATACCTCATAACAACCACACACAATGACACAAACACAAACATTCAGACCCGTAGCTCATAAAAATAGAAAATGTTCTATTATGTTCATGATGAAAACTATGTTGAGAAAGACATTGAATGGAATCAATGATTCAATAGAATATAAATTTGTTTCTAATAAAGGCATAAGAAAATGTTAAAATTGATATCTTATTTCCAACTTTGCTAGAGAGAAAAAAGAGGTAGAGAGTCACATTGGGTAGAATAAAATAAGTTGATGATATATTTGTTTAAAAAGTAGGGTTTTAGAGTATGAAAAATTTACAATTTAACCCTTATTAACGTGGGGCGAGGTGGGTCTAAAAAGTATAAATCCATCCCCACCTTGCCTTGTGGTGCAGATCTAAAATCTCGTCTCATCTCCGTCCCACCACTTTTGCAAGGCGGGAAAAACCCGCATGGGGCAAAGTAAGGAAGGACGGGTTAAGTGGAGCGGGATAAAATTGCCATCCCTATTCCCACCCTTCAAATTTGCAAACTAATTCTCCTTGGATTAAATTTTAATGAATTGGACCTGTCATAAGCTTGAGCCATAAGTTGGGCCACCCTTTAGGGGAATCGTGTTGATTACCAAGTCAGGCACATACTTCGCAATCTTTTCATTGTTTGTGGCATATTTGGGATTCTGAGGCCTTTTTTTAGGCCCTGTTTTGGGCATTATATATATGCTCTCAATCAGTCAAAAATCGCAATGGGCTTTCCTTATATGTGATAAGGTTTGGGGCCTTGTTGGCTCAATCTTGCTTGCATCATTTGTGGGCCTTTTATGGCCTAAACATGAAGCCCACCAAAAATGAGTTATGAACAGAACTAGTTTAGGAGACTGATAGTTGAAAGTTGTTATTGAATATAAGTCCTCTGTATTATTTTTTGTGTACCACTTTATATTTCACCCATCATAACTTGCACTTTCTAAAAAAAAAAAAAATCACAACTTGCAATATATTAATTCTTTTTTTCCATTTTAAACTTCAGTTATTTTATAAGAAAAGTAAAATCAATATATAACAAGTTGTGATTGGTGGAATATAGAGTGGTACATAACAAGTGGTACAGAGGATTTGTATTTGTTGTTATTGTCGATTTTTCTTGAGTTAAACGCTTTCTTGTTTTGAAAAAAAAAAAAAAAAAAAAAACCAGGCAAGCATTATTAGATAAACCCTTTCTTGAGTTAAACCCTTTCTTGTTTAAAGGAAAGAAAAACTCTTATACGTATATCGATGTCAAATCACGTCAACTAATTTAATACATGACCAACAAAGCAAGACATAATTGTAAAGTAACAGAGAAGAATTCGAATAAAAAATGTGATAAAGAAAATCCAACCTAAAACTAAACCACATACATGAATCTGTACAAAACAAATTTATAATACTATATAATAAATTAATACCTACCAAAAATGCGTTAATGAGACACCTCCAAAGGCACCGGCTTGGCTAGAGGCGAGTTCCGACACACAGGACATGTAGCATGCAGCTTTAACCATGAGTCCACACATTCAAGATGAAAGAGATGACCACAATCTGGTAAATCCCGCAACACGTCTGTGTCTTTATAATCAGCCAAGCATATTGAGCAGCATGATGCAGTAGAGTTGGCCTTGTTCTTGTGGAGCTTTGCTTGAGCATAGATGAGCTTTGGGTACTTGTCTAGAGTGGCTTCGTCAAGGCCTAGTTCGAGGGTGATTGCATTTTGTTCTGCAGTTGCGAGGTTGCCAATTTGGAGGGATGGGTGAACACTGCAATAGCAAAGCAGTAGTATAACTATGAACATGATAGTGATGAAAGAGAAGAGTATAATCATATATACAAGCCCATATAGAATATTTGCAGACATGGTTAGAATCTAAAATGAAATGGAAGGGTGGGATGCATAGAGAAAAAAACGACGTAGGGGGGCTGTATTTTATATGGGTTGAAAAAGGACAAAAGTCACGAAACGTGAGAGACTTTGGTGTTGTTAATATAACAAAGGAAATGCTTGAATAAGTACCTGGCAATTGTTTGTTACTAGGTGCACCGGCGGCTCTGTTGCCCATAAAAAAAAAAAAAAAAAAAAAATTATATATATATATATATATATATATATAAATAATCATTTTAAACTAATATATTTTTGTAACCATCCTGATTTGGAAACAATGTATACCTATATATATATATATATATATACTTTAAAAAAATAAATGATATACTAAATTAACATATTTTGACCATCTTAATAAAAATGTTGAACACCTTATTTAATAATTATAAGAAATTGAGTTTAATAAATATTAAAGTAATGCTATATCCACAACATTTTTATAATAATTTCACAATAAATTTTAAGTGGTAAGTTACTACTAATTCTAATTTGGGTTCAATATTGATATGTTTTACCCACCAATAACAAGCTAATAACTTGTTGCATAAGAGTTGTTATGAAATTGTTGTGGTCACTTTATTATTTTCATATCAGCATTTTCAATTTGCATTTTATCTTTTATTAGTTTATATATATATATATATATATATTTTTTTTTTTTCTCTTATTCTCTTTAATTGTTAGGGCAAAAAAATTGTAATATTTCATATATTTACGTGTTTTTTTTTTTTGTGACATTGATATAATCAAATGATTTCTTTATTAAATTTCATATAATTTATTTTTTTAGTACCCACCTTAAAAAAAATTCCTATAGCTGCCATTTATTAAGTACATATTTGGAGTTGCTATATGGGGATCCTTAATTGCTCTTTCAATGTTATTGCCAAGTACAAAATTCTCTCTAATTTTATAACTAAATTTAAATGTTCCAGACTTCCAATGGATTATTATTTTGTCTATTTTGCATATGGATTGCCCTGATGACTAGTTTTGCTCTTTAGATTATTGCAAACCACAAAGGTAGCATGCGCCATGCGGGCTCACTTTATTATATATATATAAATGTCACATGGATATGATAATTTTTGTCATTTCAAATTTTCTCTCTTGTGAAGACAGTAAATCGTAGTTAAATCATTTTAAGATTAGAAAATATTTATGTACTTTTGGAGTATAGTTAAATAATATTTTTGAAAATCCACTTTACTTGCTTCTTAGCTTTGGTTGTTGCTTCTCTTTGTGCGTGGACAAATGTCCAAACACTTTCAAATCCCCTACTTTTATTTATTTTTTTTACTAAGGAGAAGGAGAAGAGCAAATGAAGATGTTATAGGTGTAGGTCCCAAAACTTATCTTAAAAGGAATAAAACTCCGAAGATAATTTATATACTTATAATACCAAGTTTTCCACTTAACGCCTAAAATTCTTGAAAGTATAATGATTAGTTAAAAGGAAAAATCTTCATCGATTTTTTTTTTTTCAAATGAAATAAAGATGAAAGCGCAAGCATATCTCACTTAAAACACATATGATGCATATGGATTTTAAGACTGGAATTTCTTGTTATTGTAGAGTAGTAAGTAAAAAACTTGGAAAAGAATTGATTAGAAAATAGAAAGCAAAGCTGAATTTCCCCTCTCCACAGTCCATAAGTTTTAAGGTCATGGTATGACATCATTGCTTAGTTCAGCAAGCCAATCAAAGTGTCTGGTCTTTCTTCTGACCAACGACCAATTAGAAGCATAAAACTATCTTCCAATTTATGTAAAACAATAATGCACAAGGTTATACATACAATACAATACAAAATATAGAAAAATACCTCCAACCTTTATTATTTATTATTATTTTACGGCGAACTGCAAAAGACAATTAAGGCTTATTCCTCTCACAAATACTCACTAGAGATTCTGCCTTCGTTTAAAATCAACCATCGAGCGTTACAAAACATGCACAGAACTCATTGGTTTTACAGAACTCAATCTATTATCCCCTTTAATCTATGTTGCTGACATCCCCAATAACTTTAGGGAATATGTTTTACCTCACACAACATTTTTCTTTGTTGCCTGAATGTCTCTCACGCATCTTATATAAACGTGGCAAACAATTCAAGTTGATTGGGTTTGACTCGGCTGAGTTCTGGTAAAAAATATATCATCCTAAATAGATTGCAAATCCTATAATCCTTACCTAGTATTTTGAGGGTTATTAGGTCAACTTGGAGTTGGTATGACCCATATTTTTTCTTATGCCAAAAAACATAATTAAAAAAGATACATGATTATTATGTCTCTGTCTTCTACTGGTGATTCTACGTTGGGTCCAGGGTAGTCACTGTACAAGACCATTTTGACCTAGAAAAAAAAATTATTATATATAATTTTTTTAAATTATGATTTTTTTTTATCCTTAAATAAAATTTGTGACCGACCTAAATTTTTTTAAGTCTAACATAATTACATTTTGGACAAAGTTTGACACCAAATTTGGTTATAGGTTAGGGTAGTCAATATTTTTTTATTGGATGTGAATTTTAGCAAATGCACCATTCGATTATATTTTTATCTTATATCCTCTATATTTGCAAAATTTTAGGAAGATTAAAAATTAATAGCTATATTCATCAATCAAATTTTTGAATTTCTAGTTTTTATAATCTATAATTATACATAAAAATAAGTTTTTAGATTGAATAGTAAATAGAATTTGATTGGCAATGAAATTCGACATGTGTTTTAAGAAAATAAAAAGCATGCAATTTAAATGTTAAATTTTCAAAATATGTAATCATGTTAATTTGTTTAGTCAAAATTGTAGTTTTAGGTTACAACTAAGTTTGTAGTCAAATTTTGTCCTTAAAATTTGACTACTTTAACAATACATTAGGTCCTTACAAATGAAAAGAAAAAGCCCAAAATATTTTTTATTTAACTAAAATTTTGAGAGAAATGTAGCTTGTAATATTGATAATGAGACTCTTATGCAATATTGATAATAAGACTCTCATGCAATGTATGACTTTTATGTATTTGTGTTTTTATTTATTTATTTATTATTATTTTTTATCAATATATAGAGTTCTCTTTTTATATTTAAGTTTCTTAATGGCCATCTTGAAAAAAGTTTCTGTAGTTGCCAATGCTATTTTCCTTTCAAAACATATAAGAGAACAAAGAAACATAAACATTCAAATACAAAATTTAAATATTACATAAATTCTTAAGTTTACATAGTCCAAGTCAAAGAATGGGAAAAAAAAAAGAGCTAGATGTCATGGATCCTATCAAGTCCTCAATTGTCTTAGGTGTGTCTATCATATAAAGGTGGCGTTTGGATTCAAATTATCCCGCATTTGCATTTTGCCTTTTTTTTTTTTTTTTTTCCACGCGTTTTGCTTTAGGGGGCAATTATTACTGTTTACGCACTGTTTATATATTGTTCATGTACTGTTTACACATTGTTTACGGGACCCACATCCACTTTATTCAAAACAAATATTAAAAATGGATCCCACGGTACTATTCACATATTTAAAAATTATTTTGCTACAGTATTTTCAGTTTTCAGTTTTTAATTTTTAGCAAAATAAGTTGTATCCAAACAGACTCAAAGTATTAAAAATAAAACATAATATGCTTGGTAAAGCAAATTAAGTAAATATTTAATATGAATTGGACATCAATATACTCAATATTAGTAGTAAATCCAATAGTGAAAGTATTCATGCTTGAGAATTGCACCTCAAGTTGGATAGTAATTTTGCTAGTATTTTTATCTACAACACAAAGTTTCATTATAACTTTAGTAATTGTAAACAAGGAAGACAATTCCAATAGAAATCAACCAAAGAGACACCTTATATATCTGCGGCAGTAAATGGAGGAGCGGCCATCGTGCCTTCTGATCCCCCACATTCCATCCCCACAGTCCTCCTCTGCAATTCTTCCCCAAATGGATCTTCCGCATTCGTCAACTTCTCGAGATCGACGCCGTTCTTAAATGCATAAATTTTGATAGGTTGGACCAGTTATGAGCTTGAGCCATAAGTTGGACCACCCTTTAGGGGCATCATGTTGATTACCAAGTGAGGCACATACTTCGCAATCTTTTCATTGTTTGTGGCATATTTGGGGTTCCTAGGCCATCCATTAGGCCGTTTTGGTGTTTTGGGCATTTTATGTAGCTCTCAATCAGCCAAAAATCGCAATGGGGGCTTTCTTTATTTGTGATAAGGTTTGGGCCCTTGTTGGACCAATCGTGCTTGTCTGCATTTGTGAGCCTTTTATGGCCTAAACATGAAGTCCACCAAAAATGAGTTATGAACAGAACTATTTTAGGAGACTGATAGTTTTAAGTTGTTCTTGTCGATTTTTCTTGAGTTAAACGCTTTCTTGTTTTGAAAAAAAAAAAAAAAACCCAAGCAAGCTTCATTAGATAAACCCTTTCTAGTTTAAAGGAAAGAAAAACTCTTTTACATATATCGATGTCAAATCAGGTCATGATATATTTTAATACATGACCAACAAAGCAAGACATAATTATTAACAGAGAAGAATTCGAATAAAAAATGTGACACACAAAATCCAACTTAAAAGTACCAATCCACATACATGAATCTGTGCAAAACAAATTTATAGTACTTTATAATAAATACCTACAAAAAATGCGTTAATGAGACACCTCCAAAGGCACCGGCTTGGCTAGAGGCGAGTTCCGACACACCGGACATGTAGCATGCAGCTTTAACCATGAGTCCACACATTCAAGATGAAAGAGATGACCACAATCTGGTAAATCCCGCAACACGTCTGTGTCTTTATAATCAGCCAAGCATATTGAGCAACATGATGTGGTAGAGTTGGCCTTGTCCTTGTGGAGCTTTGCTTGAGCATAGATGAGTTTTGGGTACTTGTCTAGAGTGGCTTCATCGAGGCCTAGTTCGATGGTGATTGCATTTTGTTCTGCAGTTGTGAGATTACCGTTTTGGAGGGATGGCTGGACGCAATAGCAAACAATTAGTAAAATAATGATCATGATAGTGATGAAAGAGAAGAGCATAATCATATATACAAGCCCATATAGATTTTTTGAAGACATCGTTAGAATCTAAAATGAACTGGAAGAGTGGGTTGCATAGAGGAAAAAAGTTTGGGGGCTGTATTTTTGGGATGAAAAAGGACAATACGTGAGAGACTTTGATAGTGCTTGCTAGTTTTGGGAATGAGTACCTGGTGATTGTTTGTTTGGTGCATATTTGGAGTTGCTATATGGGGATTCTTAACTGCTGTTTCAATACTATCGCTAAGTAGTACAAATTCTCTCTAATTTTATAACTAAATTTAAACGTTCCAATGGATTATTAATTTATTATTTTTTCTATTTTGCATTTGGGTTGTCCTCAGGGACGGATTCAGAATTTTAAGTTAGCAAGGGCCGAAGTATAAAGAAAAAAAACTCCAAATAAACAGTCATATAGTATTAAAAAATTATAAATATTCAACGTTGTTTCTAAATACATTAAGATGCAATTATTTACCAATAAAAACAAAAACAAAATAATGTTTTTTTTTTATTAATAATAGGTTGGCTAGGATTTTTTTTTTTTTTTTTTTTGGTTGAAGTTAATGCATTACAGTGGTGGTGTTAAAAATTTTAGCTTTTAACACCTGAAAAAGCTATTTTATATATTTTACCACCTCACTTTACAATACACTCAATATCAAATATTCCATTTTTTTTATCATTTCATCTAAAATAATATAAACAACTCATTAAAATAATAAAGAAAGTGAGAGAATTTGAGTTTTTTAATTGAAAGAAGAGATATAATCTTAATAAAACATTTTATTTTATTTTTAATGACTTACTACAGTCCACTGGTATTTATACCTGTTTACTGTTGTTAAAAAAAAATTTAGCTTTAGCTTCTTCAATACACATGATTTTTTGGTAGTAAAATAGTTTTTTTTTTTTTTTACTAAAATATAATAATCATTGTGAATGTTTTTATTGTTTTTGTTAAGCTTTTGTGTTGGATAGCTGCTATTTGATTGATACTAATTAGGTTTATTGAGGAGAAATGTTTTGGAAGGGGGGCTTAACTATAAAAATGAAATATATAATAACTAAGAAAAAATTGGACCAAGAGCCGGGCCCCACCTGGGTCCGTCCTTGGTTATCCTGATGATTAGTTTTGCTTTCTCAAGGGTCTGTTTGGATACCGTTTATTTTGTTGAAAATTGAAAATACTATAGCAAAATAAATTTTAAATGTATGAATAATGCTGTGAGACCCATTTTTAATGAAAGTTTTGTTAAAAAAAAAGTTTATGAGTCTCATGAACAGTGCACGAGACTCATTAGAAAGCATTGAAATACGCTTTTCAATGAAAAAAAAAAAAAAAAAAGTGTAAAACGCAAATGGATTGCGTTTCATCAGTATCCACATCAGTATCCAAATGGATACTAAATTATCGCAAACTACAAGGAGAGCATGTGGGGTCACTTATAAAATCCAAGTTTTCCACGTAACTAACACCTAAAATTCTTGAAAGTATAATGATTAGTTAGAAGGAAAATTCTTCATCGATTTTTTATTTATTTTTATTTGAATGAAATATAGATGAAAGCGCAAGCTTATCTCACTTAAAACACTACAGGTGCGCATTAAGGATTTTAAGATTGAAGTTTCTTGTTCTTGTAGAGCAGTGAGTAACTAAATTGAAAAAAAAAAAAAAAAAAACGATTAGAAAATAGAAAGAAAAATTGAATTTCCCCTCTCCATAGTCCATAAGTTTTAAGGTCATGTGCATCATTGCTTAAGCAAGCCAATCAAAGTGTCTGGTTTTTCTTCTGACCAACGACCAATTAGAAGCATAAAACTATCTATCAATTTGTGTAAAACAAGAATATGCATTTTATATATATATATATATATATATATAACTGAAACTTCTAAAACTTCCACAATTTTCCACATCACTACTATTTTATTTTTTTAGATTTTTTTATTTTAGGTTTTATATCTTATATATTTATCATTTCTCTTTAACATGTAATTATCTTATCAAGTGTTATAATAGTTTAGTTTAAATAAAACTCTATTAAATATATGTTTCAAGAACTTGAAAATTCTACTTCAACTAAACTTCTATAACAAAAATTTCAACAAATATAAACCCCTGCCAAGATCGAAACCCTTCATACTCACTCAAATTTACACAAAGAAAACACACACAACAAATTGAAGATTTTGCAAAGAGGATATGGGACTTCATGAGACCACTTTGTAACGTTGTATCCATGAAGTTGCTCAGAGTAAATGCAGAGGTAAGGACGTGTTGCCATCTTTCATACTCTAACTCTCTATGATTACTACTTTATAATATTGTTATTATTGTGACTTGTGAGTGAGTTTATTAGTATAAAAAATCTACATGTGAAACTTTTAATTGTAAAAATTTGTTTTTAAACATTAGATTTAATTGTAATTTTGATTTAATAATTAACAATTTCATCAATCAATTTTTCTCTAACGTTGGTGTAATTTGTACTACTATGTATGTTATATATAGAACCCTCATATGACCTTTGAAAAACCACTCTATAAAAAAAATTGTCATCAATAACAAGAAGAGCTTATTCTTGACCATCAAAACCATAAATTTCCTGTCATCAATAATCAATTTTATATTAATGTTGTGATATAGTGCATAGGTATTTAAAAAAAAAAAGGAGAAGTATAGTCCATATGGGAATGGTTTAGATGTTTCCTACTTGATTTTGGAATTTCAGATTGATTAGTAGAATAATATGGAGCGAGGAGGTGCATTATTCATATTAAAAATGGCAATTCACATTGATAAGAAACTAAACAAAGACGTGTAATAACCTCTATACATATAGTGGTGGTGTAGCGTTGGTGCATGTGAGAGTTTGAAGACAAAGTTTTGTCTTATTTATTTATTTAAAATATGCATCCTACTTTGTTGATACCTATATAATACCTATGGAGAACTATTCAAATTCTACTACAATTTATTTGTTCATATCCTATCATTTTTTTGGATAAATAATAAAACAAAAGCAGCCACTGCCCACCATTACAGTCTTTTATTTTTTATTTATGTAAAATATGCATCCCACTTGGTTGATACCAATACAATACCTATGCAAAAATATTTTAAATTATAAAATAATTTTTCTATTAACTTTTAATTAATAGTTTTTTCATATAGGACTCTCTATTTGTTTTTTTTTTTTTTTTAAATATATGTGATTTTAAATTTAATTATTCTGTACATCGCACGGGTTAGTGACTAGTTATATATACAATATAACATATAGAAAAATACTTCCAATTAACCTTTATTATTTTACAACAAACTACAAAAGACAATTAAGGCTACCTCTCACAAATACTCACTAGAGATCCCGCATTTGTTTAAAATCAACCACTAAGCATTACAAAACATGCCCAGAACACATTTGATGCAGGCCAAGACGTACTAGATAAGCTAAATCAAAGATTTAACCTAATGATTGGTTGAATAGTTTCGGGATGCCACTAAATCAGAGGTAGCAGATGTCACTTAATACTACTAATCACGGATGCCACTCAACGCGACCAAGTCACACACTTGATTGTTAGGAGGAATCACTCAACTCTAAAGCAATGCTACTTGCAAATAATTTTCTGAATAAAAACTTTTCTCCCTTCTTTTGATTTCTTATTGATAATTATAGGTGAATACATTGCAAGTGAAATAAATGTTTTTCACTAAATACTTGACAACTTCCAATACAAATGACAACTCCATAGATTGACTACACATCACCCCATAGATTGACTACACATCACCCTATGATCAATTTTATTAGGTTAGAACAACTACCAACAAAACTCATGATTAACTTTGATTGAATAATAAAGAGAAATAAAAAACCATGAACACTCAAATATCAAAGTTAAATAATACATAAATTCTTAAATTTGCATAATCCAAAGTTCAATAATCTTTCACCACAAAAGAATGGGCAAAAAAAGAAAAAAAAAAGAAAAAAGAAAAAGAAAAAAAGAGCTAGATGTCATGGATCCTATCAAGTTCTCTACCTTCTTAGGTGCATTTATCGTATAAAGTATCAAAAATAAAACATAATATGATACGTAAAGCAAAGTAAGTAAATATTTAATATGAATTGGACACCAATATATTCAATGTTAGTAGTAGATCTAATAGTGGAAGTATTCATACTTGAGAATTGCATCTCAAGCTAGATAGTAATTTTGCTAGTATTTTTATCTACAACACAAAATTTCATTATAACTTTAGCATACAATGAAAACAGGTCAATAAAGAATTAACATTTTATAACTATAACTGTTTTATAAATGGATTACATAATACAAATCCATATATTAACACACTTCAAGTGCAAAATAAAGTCTCCATATTATTTGGCAAAAGAAAAGGATTGATATTTAGAGAAAAAAAAATTATCTCCAATGCTAAAAGTTGATTAAGAAGCAACCGGAGTTTTAAAAATACTTAAGAGATATAGCTCCATTAAAGAGAGCTTACAAAATTGATTTTATTTCTCTTTCAACAGTTTTTTGCATAGTTACTAAATCTAGATAGTTCGAATGATAACCCCATGAAGCAGTACCGAAGTTGGTCCAGTTGTTTATTTAACTAGACCGCTTAAGTGTACAAACCATTTTGGAACCAAATTTCGATTAATGGAAAAACCATAATTTCCAGTTTGGATAATTGGATGGGTAAAAAATGTTATTTGAACTATTCAATGAACATGAAATCAATTCCAAAATGCATTAGAGATGTGAAAATCAAACCATTGAATTAAAAGATCAAGCACATCAAATTTTAACAGTTAATATGCATTATTGCAAATTAGGGTTTAAACTATCTGACTATGATTAATTAATTGATTTGTCATTGAATTGATAAAATAGAATTAATATATGTCATATCTCATTGGTTTAAAGTTTACTACAAGTGTGTATTTAAAGTTTTATTGAATAATACTTGAAGATAATTTTGGTTTTTGAATTTTATGCAGTCATCTTGGAAAAAGGGGGAGAGATTAAATTAAAAAATCCATAAATTTCTTGGGGAACTATCAAGTATCAAATCATTTAGTGGCTTATAAATGTTTTAAAAATCAAAATTGATCCTCAAACAAATTAATATATATATATATAGAGAGAGAGAGAGAGAGAGAGAGAGAGAGAGAGAGAGTTAAAATCATGTAAAATTCACAATTGGAGGAAAAAGAATCAACTGGTCAAAGCCTAGAGGAAGTGCCGATTTGCACTTCCCTCTTGAAATAAGTGCCAAGAACTCCTTAGAGAGATGAGGGTAGTTAGTTTGGGGGAAAATAATGCTCCAGGGTGCCAGTTGTGCATTTAACGAAAAAAAAAAAAAAGGTGTGGTAAATAACCAGCCACTTCGAATTTGCCTTAATCCGCTCAAGTCTCAAACTAATCCTCCTTGGATTACATTTTGATAGGTTGAACCGGGGGATCATGTGTTGATTTCCAAGTAAGGCACATGTTTCACAATCTTTTCACTGTTTGTTGCAAGTTTGGGGTTTCCTAGCTAGGCCATCTTCAAGGCTGTTTGTGTTTTAGGCATTTTATGTTGCACTTGGTCAGTCGCAAATCGCAATGGTTTTTTCTTACAGGACAAAGTTTAATTACAAACTAATTTATAATTAATGGCTATAATTGCACACGATATCTTCTTATTGGATGTGAATATTGACAAAGGACAAAATTTAGTTACAAAATTGGTTGTAGCTTAGCCTTTAACCTTACTCAATATATATATTTTTTATTGGAGATGAATTTTGACAAATCTACTATTGGATTATCTCTTCTTTTTATATCCTCTATGCTTGCAAAATTTCTAAAAAATTAAAAATCAATAACTATGTTATCAATAAATTGTTTAAATTGCAAGTTTTTGTTGTTTAAAATTGTGCATAAAATATAAACTTATAGATCATATAGTAAATAATATCCGATTGATGACGCAAAATTTGAAATATATATTAAAAGCATAAAGAATATATAATTTAACAATTAAATTTTCAAAACATGTAACAATATTTATTTTATTTTGTAAGGTTATAACTTTAAGTTACAATAAATTTTGTAACTAAATTTTGTCATTCGACAAATCTACCATTAAATTACAATTTTTTTCTTATATATTTCATACTTGCAAAATTTCCAAAAGATTAATAATCAATAGATTACTTTTTTCTTACATGAAATATTTAAATTTCAAGTTTTTAAAATCTAAAATTATATAATAATTAAAAAAAAAAGTTTATGGACAACAGATGGCCTAGACATGAAGTCCACCGAAAAAGAGTTATGAACAACCTTTTTTTGGTAGAAAAGGGTACATTTATTAAAAATCAAACATAAACAATTCAAAGTCTAAGGATACATAGAACCTTAAGCATTAGCTAAACGCTTTTAAGTGTGATTCTCTTGGCCAAAAGATTCATACAATGGTTCCTTTCACGGTAAGTGTGCTTGATATAAACAACTAGCTAGTTGAAAGTTGCTATTGTCCATCTTCTGAGTTAAACCATTTCTTGTTTAAAGGAACAACAAACTCTTTTACGTATATCGATATCAATCAAGTCATGACCAACAATGCAAGACATCAATGTTTAGTAACAGAGAAAATCCAACCTACCTAACCAAACCACATAAATGAATCTGTACAAAATTAAATTTATAATAAATTTAAATACCTCTAAATTACAAAATATGCGTTAATGAGACCCCAATGTTTCCATTTTTTTTAGGTTAAACACGTTGCTCCTCCAAAGGCACCGCCTTGGCCAGAGGCAAGTCCCGACACACCGGACACGTAGCATGCAGCAGTAACCATGAGTCGACACATTCAACATGAAAGAGATGACCACAATAGGGTAAAAACCGCAACACATCAGTGTCTTTATAATCAGCCAAGCATATCGAGCAGCATGATGTGGTAGAGTTGCCCGTGCCTTTGTGGAGCTTTGTTTGGCCGTAGATGAATTTTGGGTAGTTTTCTAGAGTGGCTTTGTTGATTGCATCTTGTTGTGCTGTTGTGAAGGTGCCAATTTGGTTGGATGGCGTGACAGTGCAATAGCAAAGCAATGCTATAATCATGATCAAGACGAGCAGGAAAACCAAGAGCATAATGGGATATGTAAACACACTTAGATTAATTGAAGACATTGTTAGAATCTAAAATGAAATGGAAGAATGGGGATTGTATTTGGGGGTGAAAAAGGACAACGCGTGAGAGACTTTGGTGGTGTTGTTATTTTAATGAAGTAAACACTTTTGTATCTGGTGAATGTTTATGTTTGCAGCTTTTTAGTATGTATATTTCAAGTTACCATATGGGGATTGTTAATTGGTCTTATAATATTGCTTAAGTGCAAAATGCTCCCCTACTTGTACTAAAATTTAAAAGCTCAATCAGATTAATAATTATTAATATATATTTTTAAATGATGGAAATAGACAAAGTCGTCGTCGTGAAGATTAGTTTTTTATTTTTTCGAAGGCGAGAGGCAAGGGTGGCACGCACTCTTGTACAGTTGTATGGCTCCCTTTATTATTTTTGGGAATGACTTTTAGTGGGCCACTGGACACGTTATGATATGGATACGTGTTCAAGAGTGGACACTTATCCACATCACAACGTGTTTAGTGGCATTAATCACTGGATACAAGCTCCCCCCATCATTTTTCATACAAAATTAATCTAAAATTTTACTAAATTTTCTAAGTAGGTCTTAGAAATCCAAGTTACGCCAAGTAGTTTTACCAAATTATATAAATATTTTGGATAATTTTATATTTTGTTTAGATAGAGACAATAATTTATTTATTCTTATTAATTTGTTGGATAAAATAAGAATAAACATTTTAACAAAATATGCAACATGCATCTAAGTTTCAATTGATAAAGATAACAACTTATTTGTTCTTATTAATTTCTTTAGATAAAGTAACAATAATTGTTTTAACAAAATATGTAACATGCATTTTAGATAAAATAATAATACTTGTCTATATATATATAATTGAAACCTTTGACTTTTTATTGATCTCTCCAGAGCTTTCCACATCATTATTATTATTTTTTAAATAAAATTATTTTTGTTTAGTCCAAACTTAATAAGGAGTGAAACTTTATCTCTCTAACAAGTTCAACTTAAACTTAAACTCAAACTCAAACTCTATCTCTCTATCTTAATCAATTTAAGATTTTATAAAATTATTTTAGTCTACCTCACAAATAGGTAGGATCCCGTGCATAGCATGGGTTAGCGACTAATTTTATCAAAATATGTAACATGCATCTAAGTTTTAATTTATAGTGACAACAACTTATTTGTTCTTATCTATTTCTTTAAATAAAGTAACAATAAGTGTTTTAACGAAACATGCAACATGCATCTAAGTTTTAGAAATTTAAATTTCACTCCAACTAAAATTCTATTATCAAAATCTCAAAAATTATATATATTCACCAATGGTCTTTCCATTGAATCTTTCTTGCACCCCATGTTTTTGTTTTATTTTTTATTTTTTTGTGTTTTCCAAGTTACAACTTATGCATATTGTCGGGGGTGAGGAACCGAAGAGGGAGAATCATAGAGTAAAACCTACCCAAGGGGCAGTACTTCATAACTATATGTTAGGACAGGCTCAGATTAATCTGGATAAGATTTTTTGAGAAGTTGAGGAGAGCGGTACACCCAAGGAGCCTGAGGGACAAGTGTTCCTCGGGGGACTAGAGATTGACCGTCAAGTCCACAAGGCCGAGAGCTAAGGAGGGAAGGAGAGATGTGCAAGTGAAGAAAGGAGGAAGTTTCCAGATAAAGTACTCATCACCTCCGCATTCAATGCATTGCATCAACTCAACTGGCCGCATTAATGGTAGAATAATCCTTGAACAGTGCCCTCACAGCTTGCCCACAAGGCCGAGAGCCAAGGAGGGAGGGAGAGATGTGCAAGTGAAGAAAGGAGGAAGTTTTCAGATAAAATACTCATCACCTCCGCATTCAATGCACTGCATTAACTCAACTGGCCACATCAATGGTAGAATAATCCCTAAGTACAGTGCCCTCACAACTTGCAGCATATTCTACCACCTCCAACAAGGCCCTGATGGGACAAGTATCTAAGTGAAGATTAGTGGCTATCCAAGTGGAGGGCTGAGATGCAATCCAGGTAGCTATATAAGGAAAATGGACTCCTCCAAAAAAGGATATAGAAAATAAAAATTAGAGAGAGAAATATAAAGTGTAATCAAGAACTTTGTAACCAAGAAGGGAATATGATATGTACTAATGATCCTCGGATAGAATTGAGGAAGAATTGATACATAAATGTTTGTCTTATTATTATTCTCTCGCAAAGCTAATACCAAAACAATTGATCTCTCTTTAAATTGTTTAACGAAATCAACAAGGCTTGAAAGGTTGGCCTTGATAACTTACCTCTTCAAATTAATTGTACTCGGCCACTATAAAGTCCATACCCATTGAACTGGGGCCGGGCCATTGATCTAGTCCCCTACACATATGTATTTCTATATGATAATTTTGATTAAATAAATTCATCTTATTTATTGTTATTTGTTTCTAAATTTTCATGTATGGATATTATGTCAAAGGAAGTCTATTATAAAGAAGGCAAAACAAGGGACACCCATTTAAGTTCTTAGTTTCTCTTAGGTAGGTTTTTTATTTTTTAAAATTTTTTTTTTAAATTATCAACTTTTGAATTATTTTGTGTGTTTTAGGTTTTAGTTATTCTATGTATTTAGTTTGTAAGTGTCTTGATTTTTTCAATTGGCTATCACTACAAAAAATATTTCGTTCAAAACATGTCTTTCATGTGCTGTAGACTGTAGTGCAATTTGGTTCCAATACTTTTACTTATTGATTGTTAAAAATTTATCAATTTTTTTTTATCAATTTTTATATTTTAAAATTCTGTATGTGCTTTGTATTAATTTCTTTGTATGGAAAATTCCTACCATATTTTTTCGAAGGTCTAACTAAATTCAATTTAGAATTTCTGCTATATCCTTTTAGATCATAGATAATATTTGGCTAAATTAGATTTATTTGCCTAAATTCCTATGTACGTCCATCTTTACTTAACTTCTTTTTCATTTTTTTTTAAAGTTTGGAAATTTGGATTGTTTTTCATGTGTAATATTAACATATGTGTTCTTAAAGGCTAAATAACAATATAATTAGATACATTAGTCAAGTTGTATAAGTTAGGGTGTTAACCATTTGAATAAAAGTAACACTAAAACAGATGATTTAAGTATCAAAATAAGACTTAAAAAATTTAATTTCTTTTAGGTGTACAAATATAGTTGATTTTTTAATCCTAAGTTTGGAATGGATTATTTTAGGATAATCTTATTTATGCAAGAATAAAAAAAAAATAAATAACTTTTGAGTTCAAATTAGCCTCTTCATTAATAAATAAGGAATTGTAAAAAAAATAATTAGAAAAGTTTTTATTGATAATTTTAGTTAGAGATATTATATATAACTAAAAATATAGAAAAATTTGCATTTTATATAATAATAATTTATTTAATTAGAAATGAGTTCTAAAATTATGTAATAAAAACTTGTAGGGGTAAGAGTCCGAAATAGTATATTGGGCCTTGGGCCTTATCTGAGGACATCGATAGGTCCGAGGAGAAGCGGGTAGTTGTTAAATATTCCTAATTAAAGTCTTAAAGATGGAGAACAAATGAGAGGTTATTCGAGGAGGAACTACTCCTCGGATATGTTGAATATAGTTCACAATATGTACTCCATTCGTTAGTGTAATCCTCTAAGAAGCTCTAATGATAGAGACACGCTTCAGGAACCTACGAGAAGGAAGGAAACCTAAAAATATCTAAGGGAAAGCTGCTACCACTGTATTAAGTGCACTGCAGCTACTTTTCTGTCTGCATTTGTGTGGAGAAGACCTTTGAATAGTACTACCTCGACTACCACAACTCACAGAAAACCAGAGAGAGTGTCTGATGTGACAAGTACATAAGTAAGGGTTCAAATGATTAACAAGTGGAGGGTGAAGATAATCTAAAGGAGGATATATAGAGTGAAAGACTCTTCATAAAGGAGGAGGGGAAGAAAAAGAAAAAGAGAACACTGTAGTAATCCAAATTGTTTTTGTATTCAACTGTGATCAATATATATAGTTACGGTTTCCTCGGACTGAAATTCTATTGATATCAATACATCTCGTCCGTACCTAATTATCATTTAATCTGATATTAACCGTTGTTCAGATCATTAAGGCCTAGTTTTTTGACTCACTCTCTACAAATTTATTGTATTGGGCTTATTGGACCGAGATTCCATATATTTTGGGCTTGGGCCACGAATCGGGACCCTACAAAACTCATTTAGTTATTATTTCTTAAAAATATATATAAAGAAATTTCATGATTAAAGTCATGCAATGCGCGAAACTTTCAATACTAGTGATTTATTAATGGATGCAATTAGTAAACAAAAGGTTAAATTGCAAACTAAATTTCTAAAGTTTGGAGGTGTTTGAGATTTTACACCCAAAAATTTCAGAATTTGAATTTTACCCTAAAGTTTTATATATTTTATTTGCATAGACAGTCCTTCCATCTATATTTTTCATTAAGTACTACATATACTTGTCACACATGTTTAGTTTGTCCAATAAAATGACGCCACATCATTTTTGTAACCTAAAAAGATTATAAAAAATTAAATATGACATAACATAATAAAAAAGACATAATATCAGATTATTGGATGAACTAAACAAGTGTGTGTAGATACTGCATTTTGTATCCCTTATGACTCGGCCCTCCAATCTTCAATGATGCTCGAACTTTCAGGCCCAAGGCCAGTTTAGAGCCCAATAAAATATTAAATTGACTTGAGGAATGTTAAAATGGAAACTATAACCTTTTAAATAAGCAAAAAAATTTTTCTGGAAAATTCAATGACCAAAGTGGCCCTCGTTTTGCGTACTTGAGTCACAGCTTGCGTACGTGAGCTAAAGCATGTGTACGCAAGCATATTCTTGTGTACACAGCTAGGGTTTTGAAAGCATATGAAATATAAGTTTTCTGCAATAATGGTTGAGGTTTGAAGTGAATCTCACATCATCTGGGAGCCGTTTCAGACCCAATTTTTTCCAATATATAAAGCCTTACACAATATAGTTTCAAAACACACAGAAATCCCATGGGAAAAACCTAAAATTCACTAGAAAATAGTAAATCAAAAGGGAGTTTTTCACAAAACACCCTTAAGTCTCTTTTTATTTGATTGAGACCTTTTCTGTTCCCAATCTTTTGAGTTTAAGATTACTAATCACTCTTTCATTGAATTGTGATAGATTTGACTAAGGGGAAAGGTAAAAAATCAAGCGTGGAAGCTTTTCCTTTAAGGTAAGCTTTAAAACTTTTTTTTTTCCTGTCTTAATCTTTGTTTTAATCTGCTTCTTTTGTTTAGTTTATGTTTGCTTATGTTTGTCTAGGTTAGTTTTAGATTTTCCTTATATCTTTAAGCATGATAGGTTGTTAGATTGTACGTTTTGAGTCTTTGCTCTGTTTCTGTGTTGATTAGGGTTTTCTGGGTAAGGATCTGTGTACGCATAATCTAGCCTGTGCACGCAGGCTGAACTCATGTGTACGCAGACCTGTTCTCGCGTGTGTGATGCTGTTACCCAGAAAACCCCAAGTTTTGTTTGTTTTGATTCTGCATTCACATGTTTGTCTACATAGCCTCATTTTCACATGTTTTTAAGCCTCATAAAATGTTTGCTCACCTTTTTAACGTGCTTGTTTGTTATCACATGTCTAGATTAGGGTTTAGTCTAGGGTTTCTTTGTTTTAATATCATTCATTCAAATATTCATGCATTGATGTCATATGTGCTGTGCTACTGAGAGGTAAGTAAAAAGGTAAGTCATGCATTAGCAATGCTCATGCATTTGTGTTAGGTTTTCTTAGATGTATAGTTAGGGTTTCTAATATGTTAACTTTTTGTGTCTAATATGTTTTGTATGATGATGCACTTGTCGCAATGTTTTGTTTTAGATAGGGTTTTTCATATGTTAGATGTATGATTAGGGTTTCTTTTGTTTGGCTCTCTTTCATTTGGGTAGATAGATAAGTATGTCTGTTTAGGGTTAAAGATGCAATGTTGTTTGTTAGATTCATGTTAGTGTGTGTGTGTGTGAGTTTAGAATACAAGGATTTAGATGGTTTTTAATAGGGTTAAGACATAGGACACAATGATGGGAGGTCAATCTTAGGGTTGGGCAATTTTGGATGCCTAACACCTTCCTAAGAGCATATCTAAACTCCGAACTCAAATTTTGGTAGTAAGATTAAAGGTCTTTCCTTGTAAGGACGCTATATTCATGGTTCCTAGACCATATAACTAGGTGGCGACTCCAATTGACCCCAACTTCCCTTATGCCCATAGTGTGGCAAGCTTGTGTGTCCCTTAACGGAAAATATGAATGAGGATGATGTTGATGGAATCAGAATAGAATTTCAGGGGATAAAATCTAAATTTTAAAATTTTAAAATGTAAAATCCAAACACCCGTAAACTTTTGAGTGCTTTTAGTCTCTACAACATCAAATGAGCAATTTTCGTCCCTTAATTTTAGAAAAAAAGAGCTCCATTAGTTCTCCGGTCTAGCTTTGTTTAGAAAGAAGACATGTTTTTAATGATGTAATTTTTTTTAATCAAAAAACTATTTACTGGATTTGCCCAACCCAAACCCAATTTGGGGATCTAGTCCAATCCTGGTCCCTACCTACTTAGGTTCAAAAAATAAAACCTTTTCAAAATATACTTTCCATTACTATCTATATATTTTTTTTCTCATTTCCATTAAAATATTCTTTCTTTAATCATTCCTAATATCTATTATTTTCAAATTTTTCCATAGTTATATTTATATTTTTAGCACTAGATATGCAACAAAAATTCTAAGTCCACAAGATTTGCACATAACTAGAATACCGACAAATACAATGATTTTTTTTTTTTTTGGGCCTACCTTCAGTACTTTTTTAACTAGACATGTCTTTTTGTTTTAAATATATAATGACAAGTGGTAGTGGATTTTAATCTCCACATTTTATTTAGTTAGTAGGTGACGTAGCAGTCTCTCATTAAAATAAAATTAGATTCCAGTTAAAAAAATACTATAGGTAAGCCAATTTTTTTTTTTTTTTTATTTGGCTATATTACAGTAAAATGCGCCATTCAATTATCTTGCAAATCAGCGATATACTTTCATTTTTGTAGCTTTCATTTGACATCATTGTTTAGTGGTTCTAAGAACATTATAAAGTATATACTACATTTTTCTATATATATATATATATATATATATAAACTATACTACATTAGTTTTATAAATTAATGTGTCATCAATCATTAAAAGAAATTTTGATATTATTTTACTATGTTGTCAAAGGCCATCAACCACATTTTTTTTTTACCTTAGTTTGCAAACATTTTGTAATAAAATATATAGTAGTTTTAACATTTTCCTTATTTCTTTTCCTACACACTGAAAGTAAATCTTGAAATATGCATTGATTTCTCATTACTTGATCATGACTGTCATATTTACTTTTGGGAAAAGTTAACGGATACCCTAATAGTATTAATAGTTTAGGAAATACATTTAGAAACTTTTTATGGAAAAAACAAAAAGTAACTATTTTTTTATTTTTACTGTTTTTTATATTTCCTATGAAAGTGGTATTAATTTTTTTTAAAAATAATCTCTATTAACAAATGCCTTATAGACACCTGTTAATTGAACGAGTTACTTTTTGCAACTAATATCACAAGTGACATTTATTATACACACTCTAATCACAAGTGCTGTCATTTCGAGATGTGTGTGCAAATTGTGTGAATTAACTTATGTGCAACAACATTTACCCTGATATGAATATCCCAAGAAAAACACATTTCCATGAAAAATTCTGCTCCGAAAACAGACGGTGTAAAACTAAATTAAACTTTATGTATATTGAAGAATTTCAGTTCTCAAATATATGGTATTGTTAACCCAATCACCAATTACGTCCATATAGCTAGACATGATCAACACAATCATTTCTTTAGCAAAAACTCTGATGAGCAGCATGAGCTATGTTTGATTGTACTTTATCTTCAAAATAAACATCTAATAAGAAAAGCGGTGGTCCTTTTGGTGGTGCAGTTTGACTTCGATGATGATGATGACACTTGAGCTTGTGGGAATGAGCGGCTTGCAATAGATAGTTCATGGTAAAGACCATAACCAAAAGGAACTTTATTTGTCAATCAAACTGTCTTACAAAAGTGAACCCAAGATTCTTAAATAGAGTTCCAAAACTTAGGTCTATATAAATGAAGGCCTATATCTTATGTCTGCACCAAGTCGCCAAAAAAAAAAAAAAAAAAAAAAAAGAATTTTTTTTTTTTTTTTTGGTGGAGAAGAAGGTGTTATGTAAGCTAGAATGCTAGATGCTATATTTGGGTTCTCCTGACATGGTTCTCCCAATGTAGTTAATTTATTTTTTGTAATGTTCGGTCACTTTATAAAAAGAAGGGCCATTTTAGTTAGTTTTTGTAGGAATTTAATTAGATTAAAATAATATGATTTGTAACCAAAAAAAAAAAAAAAATATTATAATAATGTCATAGAAATGTGAGATTTCAAAAGTTTATAACATAATGTTAACAATATATATATATATATATATATATATAACAGAAAGTCAATAAATTTATCAAATTTGAGATGGATTGATGAATTTATATTATTATATTATAGTATTCGTCATATGTGAGAATATATTGATTGGGACATGCAGATGTGATGATATATTTTATTAGAAATCACAGGTGAAAGGTTATTAGGAAGTTACTTTTTAAAAAGTGTTATTACTTTCTTCTACGTTTGGCTCGCGTTGAATAGGACTACAATTTGAATTAACCTTCTTTTATTTATTTTAATGGAAACCTAATCCAGATCTCCAAATATGAAGACTCCAAACAATTTTAAAGGACACTGATAACATTCAATACAAAAGTAGACTTTATGCTAAAATTATAAGACTTAGTAAAATATTATTAAAAAATTCTAACTAAGGAATATAAGAAAAACTAATGGGATAAAATCATTTAAGGGTAGATCCAGAGAAGTTCAAGAGGGGGTAGTTGCTCCTCGGCCCTCCCACATATAATTCTTAATTAAAGAGTGATATGCATGATTGTTGCTATGCTATGTATTTTATGACGTGTGTTTTGCCCATTAGTTTCGGGCTTTGATAAGTACATGTCTACAGTGCAATCATTTAACAATAATAATTTTTTTTATAACTTTTACTTTAAAAAATATGGTTTGTTAATCTATTTTCCCACCTTCCCAATCCCATGTTAAACTTTGAATTTATCCTATTAATTTTTTTTTCATAGATTTGCTTTACGTATTTGTTTCATTTATATTGCAATTTATAAAAGAAAAAAAATTATATTTTACCCATGTCTTTTAAAAGACCAAAACCTATATAAAAAAGAAAAAGAAAAAGTAAAAGGTTGAAAAAACAAAAGAAAGAGTTTTAATTGAAATAGAACAAAAAAAAAAAAAATTATTATTACATTTAAAGTGCAAGTATACAATCATATGTTCGTATTTATTTTGTACTTAAATAATTATACCTAAATTTTGTCCGACATTATTAAAAAAAAAAAAAAAAAACTCAAATTCTAATGTAATAATTTATTCTTCTCCTCAAAAATTTGTATATAAACAATAAAATAATATACAATTTGAAGTTTGTATAATTACTAAAATTCTTTTCATAAGTGAAATTTTCAATAAATAAATAAAAACACACATATACAATGGTATATTTAAGGTTAAATCTTAATGGATAAACACAGTATAAGAAATATATTCTTATTTAATAGATTTTCTATATTAAGAATATTGCTTAGACCTCACATGAATGAATTTTTATTATATAAATTAGTCTCAAGTATTCACATGTATGTATGTTTATTTGTGCATCACTGATAAATTTGCTCCCTCTGACCTCAAATCCTAACTCCAACATTAATTATTATAGGGCTATGGGTTTTAGTTGGATTAATTAATAAGGTTTATTATTATTGAATAAGGGATTAATTATGTTTGAATTCTATCCATCCAAAAAATCAAATGGTGTCTTAATCAAATGATACAACAGTTATCATCTTGTAGTAGATGCTACACAATTAAATCTATGGTATCTATAATAATAATAATAATAATAATAATAATAATAATAATAATAAACTCATGCATAATGGTGGCAATTATGAGTCTTAACAATATATTTTGCTAAACATTATTGAGACGATTCATAGATTAAAAATCATTTAAATAAAATTAAAGACTTTTAAAATTTCTTCTAATATATATATATATTTTAATTTGGTTCAAATTAGTGGAGAAATTGACTTATTTTTATACTTTGAATAATATTATATATTAGATATTATATATGGGAAAAATTAGCCCACCAATTGTTTTAGAAAAAAATCTCTAAGATTATTATTTTCATTTTGTTATTTCTTTTATAAAAATTAATAACCTATTAATTGTTACAAAATTTTATCAACAGGTGAAAATCAGAAAAGCTCTATTGAAATTGAAATTGAAGGGGCACTATCCTATCATAATTTTGCTCAAAACAACATATATTATTTTTAAGTGGAATTCTTCTTTCTTTTTCTTTTTCTTTTTGAGAAACCTTTTTATGTGGAACTCCCCTAAAAAAAAGGTTTTATTGTACATAAATGTCTTATTTCATAATATATGTCTTATTTCATAATTATTTACTATGTTTTTATTGTACGTATTTCCCCTTAAAAAAAAAAGTTTTGTTGTACATATATGTTTTATTTCATAATAATCTCCAATTGCAGGTAATGTAGCAATAAAAAAAAAAAAAAGCAATATATGTTAAAGGGTCCACTTGTTACTTTTTTTTTTACTACCACATAACCCATTATGCAGCAATTAGTGCAACAAATCCTTTCCCTTTTTTTTTAATTAATAAAAGTATCGAAGGAAAATGTTAGTTTAAAATCTATCTAACATGAAGGAAGTGTGAAAATCAGTAAATCCAATGAAACTTGTTATTTATCATTGCTGAGTATTGACTTTATTGCCCCAGGAGGGGTGGCCCAGTTGGGAGAGATCTCACATGCAAGCAAAATGTCCCTTGTTCGAGTCATGGCAAGTATCATGTGGGAGGAGGGTTTCCTAGCTTGCATTGTGCCTCTCCTGTTGGCTCTCTTGGGGTACGAGGGTGAGGTCTGTGGCGCCCCGATTACAGTAGTTACAGCTCAATTTAACATTTCCTAATGGAGGGTGTCCCTATTAGGTCACGCACTGGGGGGTTAGTCCCAAATGGTCGCCCCACCCCTTTTTGATTATAAAAAAAAAAAAAAAAAAAAAAATATCGACTTTATCAGCCGGTTTTTTAGTCACCTTTGTTGTTGATTACTAGCAATATACCTTGCATTACGTGTTTGACTTTTTTTGAGTAGTTACTATTGTTTATATGAATTTATGCATTTACTTTGTCAGCCGTACCGACTAGAAAATTTAATATACCGACTAGAAAATTTAATCTATATTTAATTTTATACGACAGAAAAGCAAAGAATAAGTTTTTAATTTTTAATTTTTTATTTTTTGAGATAAAGCAAAGAATAAGTATAGATAGGTAGTTTCCTTGCAGGCAAAACATTACGTGGAGGGTAAGCAATCAATGTTATTGGGTTATTATGAGTGATGTGAAAATCAATTAGATGCTTTAAGTTTCCTATTGCGGTCATGTGCACAAAACAGGGACAGTTATTTATGGTTGTTTGGACGGAGGGGGAACGTGAGAGTAGAGAAAAATAGAGTTGAGTTAACTAAAAATAAACTGATCTTGAACTAAATTTATTTTATTCTATTTTACTCATTTTCTCTCTTTCTCAATCCAAACGGATCATTAGTGCTTCTGAAGCATGATAAATGTGTGCTCTTTTCTTTCAATAGTCTCACATAAAAAGTGAGTTCCAGTACTATAAATTTAAAAGTTATATTAGTGGGTACTCTTATAACAATTATTAATAAACTATATTAGGAAAGATTTAACACCACTTTATTGGAAAATATAAAAAGTTGTTAGAAAAATAAATTGCTTGATCATTTATTCATAAAATATTTTTAAAAATAGTTTATAAATCATTGCCCTTAAGACATTCTTTAATATTTCTTGTGTGCTCTCAGTATTAAATACACATTTATTGTGTGCTCTCAGGATTAAATAATTACTCCAAAACAGGAAAAAAAAAAAGAAAGCAAATTAATAGTGAGTTTGTGAGACTGATTTCATGGGTGATGCAGCTACTAAGAAAAACCAAAAAGAATGTAAAAAGAAAAAAAGAAAACTTCACAAACACCTTATATTTTTCATGATCATAGCCCAAACAGAAAAAAGAAAAAAGAAAAAAAAATTAATGTGAAATCTACCGTAACAAACCACAATAATGAATCAAGGCAGAATTCAAATGCACAATCACTTACAAATACATATGTGAAAGTTAGCCATATATGCGTTCAATTATCAAGTCAAGAATGTCGCTCTAATTAAAAGGCTCATTAATTACCGATCAGTTCTCCCAAAATTTCATAAATGTATTGAATATGACCTTTTCAATGTCGCTCCACAGAAAGAGCCGTCTCAGCAAGAGGCGAGTTCCGAGTCCGACACACGGGGCATGTAGCATGTTGCTGTAACCACGGGTCAACACACTTGACATGAAAGAGATGACCACAATCAGGCAACAAGCGCAACACATCCGTGTCTTTGTAATCAGCCAAGCATATTGAACAGCAAGAAGCAGTAGAATTTCCCTTGTGGAGCTTGGCTTGGGCGTATATGAGCTTCGGATAGTTGCGTAGAGTGGCTTCGTCGAGGCCGAGTTCTATGGCGTCGATGGAGTGTTGTTGGTCACCGGTGCTAAGGTTCCTGACCTGATGAGGACCGGGAGGCAAAGCATGCCTGCAGAAGGAAATAAGTATTTTCATTACCATAACGAAGACGATGAAAAGGAACAATCCGAGAGCAACTAAAATATCGGTCATATCAAAGTTGTCATTAGAATAATCTTCTACAATATTAAGTGGATTAATTGGGATATGTAAAAAGAGAGAGAGAGTTAAGGCAAAGGGTTTGATGAAAGAGAATTGGTTGGGCAAATGGATTTGTTAATTATTGAAGAAAATGTATCTGGTGATTGTTTAGCTAGTCGGCTATATTAGAGGTCACTATCCGAAGAAAAAATCTACCCAACTCTATCGTATTTGACAAATTCCAATGGATTGCTTCTCTTTTTCTTGATTTTATAAGTAGAGAAAATTAAAGTTATTTCGGCAGATGATTTGTCTTTCAAAAATTCCTTTTTTTTTTTTTTTTTTTTTTTGTGGGTATTATAATAAGCTTTGAAAAAGTAAAAAAAAAAAAAATATATATATATATATATATATATATGAAAAAGGAAAAATGATCATTGTTTTCAACCTTTATTATTATTATTTTTTGAGATAGTTCAGCATTTAGCTGTTCACCTTTTGGGGGAATTATAAACTATATAAAGTAATCATGAGTCGTTAATAAAAAAAATAAAAAAATAAATAAAAAGAAGAAGAAGAAGAAGCAATCATGAGTCATGAACATAAATTTTTTTTGACTTTTTGAGCAATACCTTTGGTAGGTATTTAACGTGTCAAAGAACCAAGGCAGTCAATATTTTTTAATTATACTTTTTATTTAGGATTTATGTGACAGTGGAGAAAAAATAATCTTTAAAAAAAAAACTAGTCAATAATCAATAGTCCATTTAATATATGAAAAATTTTAAAAAATATATATTTTATTTATTATTTTATTTATAATTATTAAATAATGTATGATGATATTATAAAATATGTATGCTATAATAATATTTGTTATTTTTCTTTCCAATTTATGCCCCACTATTATAGCATGCATAAAATATATGAAATAGTATGACCAGGGCGGCTGAACCATAGACACAAGTGTGCATTGCCTAAGACTTCCAATTCCCAAATAAAAGAAAGCCCCCACTTGTATTAATATATATAAAAAATATTTATCTATATATTTTAATTTAAAAATTTTTAAGTCATTTTATTGGTTAATAGATGCATTAAAAATGCCCTATTGTATCTTAAAATACAAAAAATTTAAAAAAACAAAAAACAAAAATAGTCAAAATTCGGCTAAAAAATTAAAATTAAATCATCGGAGACAAATTCATTAACTCATTCTTCAAATCTGCTAAAATTAAAATTAATACCAGAGAAATTCATTAATAATACAACGTAAATGTCTTGAAATATCTTAGAGATTATAAATTTCTTAAAAAAAAAAAAAAAAAAAAAAAAACAGAAAACAGAAATAATAAAAAATCTCTCATCTCTATATCTCTGTCTTTTCATCTATATTCTCATCTTTCTTTTCTTCATCTTGAATCCTTGATATTTTTTTATAAGCTTTCTTTCATTCTATCATTCTTTGCAATAGTTTCACTACCTTCACAGTAGTTGAAGGTGTGTTGCTACTGTGTGTGGGCATAGCAATCTGAAGTAACGTCCTCTCTCTTTCCGAAATTTTCGTGAG